>NC_089408.1:2725000-3050000 GCF_018416015.2 Coccidioides posadasii str. Silveira | reverse complement strand
CTAAAACAATTATCAGCCATCCAAAGCATATAAACCGACAGATCTATGCATTCAATCAAGCCCCTCTTTATCTTGTCTTCTTCAGATCAATCAAATCTCTCCATTTTTCTCCAGGCACACAGGGACCAACAGCGATCAGCGATGTATGCATGCCCGGTCAAAAGATGTTGGCGTGTTTGACAAATGACGCCCAGAAACTTGCTCATCCACCCGTTGTTTCCAGTAGAGCATATGCAGATACAGCCGAAATAAGACCCCTGGTCGACAAATCCAAACACTCAAGTCAAAAAATGGGCGCACTCCATGCAGGCTGTCCGGCCCTCACCCCTTTCATCTGCCTTCCTGCAGGTGGCGACCGCCAGGACCACCAACCACCACCACCCATCACCATCACCGATCAATCGCCGTTGTGCCCCGCGTGCGTTCGCTGAGGCGGTCGGTGCCATGATGCCCGTTTTTTTCTTTCTCAGCATGCTCATGTAATCGGCGTTTACCCCCATCGGGACATCGCGCGTTTCGGCCCTCAAAAACATCATCACCAAAACATCCAGGAATCTTCCAATGGTTCGAACTAGTTGTATCATCTTTATTATAAATCATGTACCATTCATTTATTCTCCTGAACACCAGGAAAGACATCTAGCAAAAGGGGAAAAGAAAAAAAAAGGAAGAGGACCCTCTAAGATACATACATTTCCAAGACATTTCCAGTGCATCAGATCATGTATGCCGCCCAAAACCAAAATTACAAACAGAACAAGCAAGAAAAGCAGAACCAAAGAAAACGAAAAAAAAAAGAAAAAACAGGGAGAGAAATGACGTGATAGGAAACCCATTCACCCAAAGATCCTGGTCTCCCGCATTGAGAGTATTTCCAACGCCGAACCGGGGGGTTGGAGGAAAACAGAACCCGACAAAGATATTGATACCTCCGAAAAAGAAATGGTTTTTGAACCAGGCGCCCAGCAGCCGACCGACAGAAGACGAAGGGACATCACGGCATTCATTAAAAAAAAAAAAAAAAAAAATTGCAGCGCAAAACAAAACAAACACAATAAAAAGCGACTCGGAAAAAGGGGGAATATTAAACAAAGGAGGATGCATGGTTTGAGGGGGGGCCAAAAAGCCAAAAGAGAGAGGGGAAAAAAAAAAAAAAAGACGACGCGTTGTGATCTTAGAACCAGTCTCCGTGGTCTCTCATCGCCTCAGCAACCTTAATGAAACCGGCAATATTGCTACCGATGACCAAGGATGGAAGCTGGCCCTCGCTCAGCGCGGTGTAGGTTTCGGAGGTCCTGACACCGGTTTCGAAGCACACCTTCATGATGTTCTTCAGTTTCTGGTCGACTTCCTCGGCGGTCCAGGTTAGCCGCTGCGAGTTCTGGGCCATCTCGAGACCGCTGACGGCGACACCACCGGCATTGGCGGCCTTTCCGGGGGCGTACCACACGGCGCCGCCTTTCTTGTGCAGTTGGCGGTGGGCTTCGAAGTGCTCGATGGCGGCGAGCGTGCAGCCCATGTTGGAACCTTCGGCGATGTACTTGCATCCGCTCTGGATCAGCCCCAGAGCTTCGGGTCCAGACACTTCGTTCTGGGTGGCGCATGGGAGGGCCACATCCACTTGGCCGACGTGCAACCAGGGCCGGGCTCCTTCGATGTACACGCATCGGTCCTTGAAGTGCGGGGCGTCGGCAAGGGCGGAAAGCTGCTTACGCTGGTCTTTGAGTTGCTGGATCTCATAGATCTCTTGGGGAGTGATGGAATCGCCTTCGTTCCGGATGACGAGAGCACCCTTGCTGTCTGAGAGAGAGATCACGGTTCCACCGAACTCGATGACCTTGAGGGCGGCGTACTGCGCGACGTTTCCGGAGCCGGAGATGGCCACACGCTTTCCCTTGAACGATTCCTGGCCGTTGGTGGCATATTCGATCATGTGTTGCACATACTATTTAGTCCCTTTGATGAGCAATCTGATCCTCTCTTTGCATTTTCTCTCTTTTTTTTTTTTTTTTTTTTTTTTTTTTCTTTTCTCCCTCGAAGCGCTAATTGGGAGTCCTAAGGTCGGGAAAGAAAAACTCACATAAACGAGACCATAACCGGTGGCCTCGGGGCGGATTAGGGAACCACCCCAGCTAAGACCTTTTCCGGTCAAGACACCCTCCCAGATGTGTCTCTGTCTCTTGTAGGCACCGAACAGGAAGCCGATCTCTCGGCCACCGACACCGATATCACCGGCCGGAACGTCGATGTCGGCGCCAATGTGCTTGCTCAGCTCCATCATGAAAGCACTGCAGAATTTCCGGATCTCGTTGTCGGACTTTCCCTTGGGGTCAAAGTCGGCGCCACCTTTACCACCGCCCATGTTCACTGCGATCAACCAAATGTCAGCCCCGGCCATGGCGTGTTTGTTGAAGGGGTGGATGGGAGGGGAGGAGAGGTAGGGAAAGGAAATGAAATGAAATGAAGGATTCTTGACATACATCCGGTGAGTGCGTTCTTAAAGATCTGCTCGAAACCAAGGAATTTGAGGATGGACATGTTCACGGTGGGATGGAAGCGGAGACCACCCTTATACGGACCCAACGCAGAGTTGAACTGAACCCGGTAGCCCCGATTGACCTCGAGCTGTTGTTCCCACCCTCCCAAAAAAAAAAGGGGGGAAATTGATTAGAGACTTGCGTGACTATAAGACATGACCGGATGAATTTCTCCGGCTGGCAGGACTGATTCTCACCTCTCCCTTGTCATTTTCCCAGGTGACGCGGAATTGGATGGTACGCTCGGGGATGGAAGCGACCTGGAGGGCCTTGCGGTACTCTGGGTGCTTTTCGAACAAGGTGGAGTTTTCGAGGGAGAAGGCCAATTCTGCGCAGAGGTACGGTCAGCCTGTTGGGTATTGATCGCTTTTGCTTTTCGCTTTTTGCTTTTGCCATTTTTCTTTTTCTCTTTTTTTTTTCCCCCTCCTGCCTTCTCCTCCCTCCCAATTGGTGTCTGGCATTTGATGGTGGGCGGTTTGAGAGGGAGGAACTAGAAGCAGGAGAGAAAAACAGGAAGCAAGACAGTGTGTGGAGACAAACCTTTGTAGGCCTGCTCGAACTCCGGCTCGATCGGAAGATGGGACATGTCTGCTATTTTGTTCGTGTATAGGTTATACGTCGGGCGTGTGTATTGATTGTGTGTGCCTCAAAAAAGACTGGGGAAGAATGTAAGGAGGAAAGAAAGATTTATTCCCAGGGAGCTCCGGACCTTTCTGGCAGGGAACGAGAGATGATCTCAGAGATGGGGAAAAACAAGCTTTGGTGCGTGTGCAGATCTGGGTTGGCTTCTTTTCTTTCCCGCCGACCTTTGGGACGAAAGGATTTGAGTTAAGATGAGAAAAAAAATAAGGAGTGAACAGAGGAAGAGAACAACGAGAAGAAGAAAGAAGAAGAAGAGGAAGAAGAAGAAGAAGAAGAAGAGAAGGAGAGGAGAGCAGGAGTACTTTAATTATTTGTCAAGCAGAAGTATCCAGCGAGTCCGGTGGCCATCGATTATCTATCTCTCTGTTTGAGGATTTCATTATGTACTACGAGGTCAGGCAGCTAAAACTAGGTAGAATTTTACCCTCAAAAAGGCACACACACACACACACACACACAGAGACTAGATCTCGAGATCCAATTTTACGGTTATCGTGGCCCATCCCCACCCCCTCATCTTTTCTTTTTTCCTTTCTTCTTCTTTTTTTTTTTTTTTTTTCCCCCCCCTTGGCCTTCCCTCTTTTTCCCGATTGCCGTGTCGCAGCCAGCGTCGCTACCGGGGGGGCGTTTTAGCTTCACGGCACATGCTTCTCGGAATATTCTTTCGAGGCTGTTTTGAAACCTTGATATTTTCTTTTCCCCCCCCCCCTTCTTCTATTTTCTCTCTCTCTCTTTTTTTTTCTCTCTGTCTGTCTGATCTCTCTCTTCTTGTCTACATGTTTGCTTTTTCTCACCTTTTCTTTCTTTGCTTTCTTATTTTCTTTTCTTGTTCTTTTTTGGTTTTCCTTATCAGCGGAGCGGACCAGAATTGCCTATCTATGCGGCCAGCTGTCCCGGTGGAAGCTTAATTTAGCCTATGTGGGGTGGGGGAGGAAGAGGGAAAAAAAGAAAGAAAAAAAAAAAGTAAAAAAAAAGGAATTAAGAATCAAGGCATGCAGTGGGACGGGGATGGGGGTGCCGGTGGTGGCGGCAGACAGGGAGAGCGAGAAACGGGGTGGTTGAAGCTCGACAGAAATTAAAAGATACAATTCAACGTGACACAACGGTTTTGGAGGTCTCAAATGGTGTGGCCGTTGGATGGAGTTTCTTAATACTTTTTCTTTTTCTTTTCTTTTTTTCCTCTTTTTTCTTTTCTTTTTTCCTTTGACTTCTTCTTCTTCTTCTCCCCCTTCTTCTCGTGTTGTTTTCTTGTCTGTCGCGTGCCGTGCTGGAAGAGTGCATGACGTAATGGCTGTCTGAAATCTCTTGTGAAGTTGTCTACATATATCAGGCCTGCTTAAGATCTGATATATACTCTAGTAATGATCTACAGGCATCAATCCTTGATCCATCTCTACTCGTAGCTAGATATTCGTCTTCATCATCATCATCGTCTTTCGTCTCCATCTCTCATTGCGTTGCCGGTTTGGAGAGGCAGCGATAGATAGAGATAGGGAGAGAGAGAGAGAGAGACAAGATCGCCGCACGGACCAGCAACCAGTTAGTTACAGTTTAAAAGATGACGAGATGCAATTGACTAAAGTGCGATCCGATCACGGAACCTTATCCGGCCCTTGTCTGCCCTACCGCCGACCTTAACTTACTCAATCGCATTATTATGTCGAGAGAGAGATAACGGCTTCTCTCCGTCAAACAACACACATACCGACTACACCCACTCACTCACTCGGTAACCCGGCTTCGTCCCCGGCGTCGCCTTGCCCGCTCATGGGTGGGCCCTACGCCATCCGAGCCTTTGATGAACCTTTTTTGCCTTCCTCTCATTTCTTCTCTATACCGATCGGGGATGATCGGAGACAACCGCGTCAATTATCGTGCCCGGATCGGCATGCGATGCTGAAGCTGTGGCAGTGTGGAAGAGAGAGAGGGATGGCAACATTGCTTCTATCGAAGTAGAGCAGCCATATCCATGCGACCTCCTCTTCTTTTTTTTTTTTTTTTTTTTTTTTTTTTCTCCCAATTTTTATTCCTTTGGCCTGAGAAAATATATCTGTCTGTTCCGTGGAGATACCCCCCTCCCGCTTATTTCCCAGCAATCATACTGTGATGCCAAAAAGTGCCCATCTTACTTGTCTGTTTGCCTGCACTACATCTGCCTCGCGGCATTTACCATCTGACAACGCCTATACGTGCTGCTGTAATACACACACACGACCCATTCCGAAATCTCCCTTGTTGCCCCCGCCCCCCGCCACGCAGAAATATGACGCGGGCCACAAGAGACTGGAGGCCCAAGTCTTTTTTCTCCCCTTTTTCTTCCGCTTGGGACGACTTCCCGTCCGCTTAAAAAAAGCTTAATCGCCGATAACACTCCGTACAAGCTTTTTCTTTTTCCCTTCTTTTTGCTTCCTCGCCCACTCTCTCCCGTCTAGCAGGTAACCCGGTCAAGGCTGCTCGTACCGTCCTGACAATCCGAAGATCTCATCCGGCTGTTCCCATGGTAGCCTGGGAGGGGGTGCGGGTTTTCTGCTGCCTATCAAAAAGCTGTTGTTATTAACAACCTCTCCCCCCCAACGTAGGCGGTTGCGTCGATGACTATGTGCAGTATCGGGATGTGCTGCCCAATGAAGGATGTTCACATTTGGGATGATGAGATTTCCTAACCGGGATATACATAGTCACCCTATATTCTGTTTTTATGCCGCGGGACATCCTGGGCAGATATCAAGTTCTCTCCCCCTCCCCCTCCCCTGTTATTAACATACACACGGTACAAACGAACTAATCATCCCAGTGACCTGGAGCTTGGATTTTAAGCATATCCTCCAACCCAAATTTAAAGGTACACCCGATCACAAGCTAGGACTTGGGGACTCTGGCCCAACCCAAATCTATAACACCATCGAACCCATGGACCTCCTGCATGAGTCGGTAACATGTCCGATAGGCAAAACCTCTGCAGAGGCCCCCCCCGGTGCAGATCGAACACCGGCTTCGTATGTGTATGAAAAGAAAGACGGCCAAGTTCTCTCTCAAGTTTATGGAGCTGGGGGAATTCATCCTATTGGCCTCCCTCCTCTAAGCCTTGCTTCTATAATCCCTGGCGGTGTCTCCGCACCCTGCCTTGCCCGCCTGATCCCTACAGTCTTCGACGATTTACTTATATAACACCTCTAGAATGCCTTTTCTAGAAACCGAGTCGAGCCGCACCCCTGCGGTTCTTGATCACATGAAAAACCTTGACAAAGGGAAAAAAAACTAGTTAATAGATAATCGCGCGGAGCAGAACCCAGGCACTACTATACCTTGTTATGTACTCCGTAGAGTTAGCCTTTCATACAACGTAAATGATGCTGTTGAACTTGTTGAGAGCTCTCTCTCTCTCTCTCTCTCTTCCTTCTTGGCTTGTTTGCAGACTTTATGAGTCTCTCGCTTTCGTTACACGTTAGACTTTTCTTTTTTCCCCTTTAATCCTCTACGGTCTTTATTTCCCTACAAAAGCTCCCTGAATGCTGCTTTTGCTCTTTCTGTTGCTTCTCCGGTTTCCTATTTAGCCCCAGGTTGCGCCTTTCGTTCAACCCTGGAGAAAAGAACTCAGCTTGAGTAGGCTTCTCAGAATTCAAAGGTAGCCCCCTTCTTCCCCCCCCCCAAAAAAAAAAAAAAAAAAAAAAAAAAAAGGAAGGGTAGGGGTTTAATGGAAATCGAAGACGACATTGGCCTAAAATATGTTCAGGGAGAGAAATCCTGAGTTAGCCACTATGAATATCCGCCAGTTCGCAAGGTTTGGAATGGTTAATTGTTTCGGCTCTGGAACGGACTCGAACATCCACAACATCAGGATAGTATTAGGTTTTAGTTGCAATGACTTAAAGGAACTGCCGTTCTATCTTCACCTATACGGCCTTGTAACTCTCTTTAGCATACGGTGGTACAACTTGTCGTGGACTCGAAATATGATTATATGCTTCCTCCTGGGTATAATATACATACAGGACGACACGCTACCACAACCAGCAGCCAAATGGCCCAAATTCCAAAGCTAACTAATACAGAACACACGAAATCATCTAAGAAAAAAAACCGAGTCACTGTGTCAAAACCTTCTCCCAATCCCCAAAAGCCTTTGCAAACCCAACTTCCTCCTTTCTGGGATCGCGTCCGAAACCGCCAAATGTTACACCGTCATTTCCATCACTCCCCGCATGGTCACCGTCCACATATCCCAAACTCATGGTTGGCACCATACTCGGCCTACCGTGCGCGCAGTGGAACGGAAACACGCATTTCGCCAGTGTGGATATTAATTCTTTGCATTCCTTCTTGCTCAGCTTGTCATTGAACATTATGGCCGAGCGGCACGCGCGGGAGTTTAGCAGGTCAATGATACCTCGGGGGCAGTGGGAGATGGAGTGAGGCCAGTGCGGAGCTGATGTAGTCTCTCCGCCACCCACCTCTTCAGCGGACGCGGACGCGGCCGAGGCGACTTTCGGCTTTGAAGTCGTTTTATCATCCTTGCGTGCCCAAATTTCGGATCGAAGCAGATCAATGGCTAGTTTCGGCTCTGCTCTGCATCTTTCGAAAATGAGCGTCGGAAGAGTGGTTACCTCCACTGTTGCGTGCGGGAATGATTTGTCCCTGGATGTGGAGTAGCTACAGCCCCAAGAGGCGAAATAATCTGTTCGGGATTCAAATAATCGTGCCTCCTCAGACGATACTTTGAACAGGATCGGCTCTGGGAGGGGAGTAGTATCCACTGTATGAGAAGGTGACGAACCGCATAATTCGTCAAATAGCCGCTCCACGCGAATCCGTTCGTCTGCCGCGTGTTGGTCGACTAGGACCAAGATCCGCTGGAAACCTGATTTGTCGCCCAGCGATTCGATCATCCTCAGCAATATGAACTTATTATCCACCTGGGCCACGATTTGTGCATTTGTAAGACCGGATTTTGTTAATCGACCAGTGAATGATGAGGAACACGCATTTTCGAAATCTGCAGCGATAGGTAATACCCTGGAAAGCCCCGTATTTTCTTGCTCTAATTGGTTTGGGGTAGCAGGCCTTATTGATGGTATTGGGCGTTCGAACGGACCAAAAACAGGATTTTTCCATTTTTGAAGGACACAGTCAATCCACGGCGTTGGCGAAGAAGGGCGCGATCCGTCCGCGCGATATGTTCTAGGCTGCCGGGAGGACAGGCTTATGGAACGAAACGGAATACGCTTGCTTCCGTTTGTAGGCAGTGTTTGGCCGGTGCGCTCGTTGATATTCAGGGCCTCTTTAGTTAAAGGGTCCGTCCATTGAATGATATTGTCTCTAGGACCTTGTTGAAGGCTATCAGCCTCTCCATCTATAGAGAACGGGGCCTGTTCCTCTGATTGTATCTTTGGAGTGGCACAAGTTGGTGATCTGCTGGAGGGTCGAGACTGCATGGATACCGGAGCCGACAAAGAGGACAAGGGACGAAGGCCCTCTTGTAGTTCGTTTTCGGGTCTTCGGTTTAGGGTCTCAGTCGGTATTCTCCTTTCCTGTGCCAGTTCGGAGCGTATTTGTTCTTGAACATTTTTGTTGCTTCCAACCTTAACTCTAGTCCAATTTGTAAAATCACCTTTGGGGTAACCTGGAGAAGCTGTAGAGCTACCAGCATAGTTTGGTAATTTAACTCGAGAATTCAAAAACTCCTCGTGAACGGATGGAATAGGCTCGGCGACGACAGAACAAGAAGAAGAAGGGATAACAGCACAGCTCCTGGGCCTTTTACCGAGCCTCTCTTCTACGGTGGCCAAGGCAGATAAGTCCCGTGTTCTCTTCTCACCTCTGAGATTCCGCGGTCGCGAAAAATGATACTGTTCGAGAAACCGTCGAATCATCGCAACAAGGACGTTGAGGATCCCTTCAAGAGATTTTTCGGAAGATAATGGCCCGTTTTGCTCGCCAGTCAAGGTGTCCTGTCCCGTTAGATTTATTCGGATGTAAAACACTGGCCACCTATTTACGCCTTTTGCCCGCGCTTTATGCCTTTTCTCAACCGGTGTATCCCTTCCACGTTGACTGTCTTTTAGATTCAGCCCCCGAAGCTCCTCAGCAATCTCTGGCGTACTGCTGTCCTCTGAGCCAAAGCTAGAAGCTGCAAATAGTCGATTGACCTCATCATACAGAACGTTCGCATTAAATTGTTGATTTAGTGGGTTAATCCCAAACGATATGAACTGCGCCTGCTTGGTAGGACTCGGTGTAAGAGATATGGCGGACTGAACGAAGATACCGGAAGCTCGAGCTGACGCCGTAACCCAAGACGCGGGATCTGTGGAGGTAATATAGCCGGCTTGAGAGAGGACGGAGCGTATCTGAGCAAGATCAATAGCGGAGTCACCGGGGTAACTTGTTGGCTGTCTCAAATTTCCCGGCCTTTCCTTTCGGCCCCGCAGGACCAGCTTTCTAGACCTTGCGACGTCTTCAAGGATGACCTTTGGCATTTTGGTAGACGCGATCAGCAATCCGGTCAATAGCCTCTTCAGGTCGTCCCACTCCCTATCGATCTCTTCGTCTTTTTGGAGCGTCAGGGCGCGATGTTTCACCCGAACAGGGAGGTTCCCGAACAGATTAGTCACCGTGACCTTGGTACCGTGTTCAGAAGCGAACTCATGATGTGGCGGAGCTGGACAAAGCCTAGAGATCGTCGTTGAGTGGTGATATGTCACGGAGTTTGTCGAGGAATCGGGACCATGACGAGAGGTGACCGTGAGCAATGCAAGCGACGCCAGCGACGGAAGGAAAACACCCTTGCAACCGTATACCTCTCGTAAAGAATTAAGTTTTGACGTATCTGCTCGCATACACAGGCACCAAGGGTCAGCTTCGGATCGTAGCTCGAGATGTCAAGGATTACATACGATGGAGCTTGCCGAGACCTCCTCCTTCCTCGAACTCAGAGGCCGGGATGCCCTCCCCGTCGTCTTCGACCGCGCAGCCGCCTTTTTGGAAGTCCACAGTTATGGCTACTGTCTGAGCATCCGCGTCCAGTGAATTCTTGACTAATCCCAAGATAGCGCTATTTAAGCTGGTGATGGAAGTGGACGACTCAATCTGGGCCGCCACCTTGGGGGGCAGGGGGAGAATAGAGGGAGTCCGAGACGCCATTGTGATGCCGTGACCGTCAAGAGCTCAGGTGCTATCGAGTCGCTAGGGTTTTACTTGGTGGTCCATCGGATCGAGCTATCTAAATGCAATTGAGACGGCGCCCGCATTCAGCCTTGTCATTGGGCTGGATTGCCCTGGAGGCCGGGGCACACTCAAGTACAACAGACAGTCTCTCGGGTCTCGCAAGTAGTGGCGAACCATTCCATCCAGGCAGCATTGCTTTTCTCATCTCATTCTGCCCTGACTCTCGGCCACCAATACGATCCCAAGCTCTTTGACGGGAATGCTGAAGGGGGAACCAGCTCCAAACCGCGTTTATTCCCGGGGTCTCCAGGCTCCGGGGCCGGCAACGGCGGGAACAGTGAATGTGTCAAGCCACACAGGAAGATGGTCACTTTCTCTCTAGCGAATGAAGACCTCACGCCCGGACAAGCTCGCGGTCAACCGTCGACGCCAGCGCGGATGATCGCAGCGAGTTGCTGATCTCCGCTGCCTGGCGAGTCGAGAAAGACCTGGCCTGGCCCTGGGCGGTTACGTAAGCGGGGCCGATTGGGCCGCCGGGCGTGCGCATCGACATCATCGTCGTCACCATCGATCCGCCGTGCAAAAGGGTGTGCTGGCGTGGCTGTCCCGTCCTTGTGAGCCGAGCGGACGTCTGTGGTTGCTGCTGCTGCAAGACGGGACTAAATTTGACGGAGGAAAACCTCAGAGAATCTGCTGCTGATTGCTCGACGCGGCCTCCCGCCTCTCCACAGTTTCAAGACGGCCCGGCGGCACTAACTAGCGCTCAGCATCGGTTTGGTCTGGGATCAGGCCGACATTTAATTTATGACCTTGTCTTTGGCTGAAACGCGGCCGTTATCCCTGCACCGAAGACCAACCCGCCGTGGGTCTGTCCTTTCAGTTGTCTTTCTTCCGCTTTGCACTTCCTAGACAGTTACCGCTCAAAGAGTGAAATTCGATGACCAAAATGGCGACTACGGAGGCGCCCTCAAGACCTCACGGTGTGTCCAGCCTTGTGGACGATGCCGCTTCAGATTGGGGGGGAACCAGAGGATGCTAACCCTATTTGCTAGACCGTCATGGCCGCCGCCGCCCGTTCGCAAACTGGATGAAGCGCCTCGCAAACCTCAAAAGCTCATCCTCTTCAGACTCACCTGCCAACTCTTCAAGCCACAAGCATCGGAACAGCACGGCGACAACGAAGAGCAAAAAATCCGCTAGAAATAATCCCTATCCCTTATCGGGAACCGTCTACTCGCCAGGCGTAGAGCGTGCTAACAGACATCTCTCGTTCACGGAACCGGCAAATAGCTTGCATAGAAGCGAATTCTCCCGTTCGGAGTCTTATATCGAAGGCAATGATAATCCATCTCCTGTGGCTGGCCGGAAATCTGCCGCGCCAACGCTATCCACGAACGGTGATACCGTGATGTCAGAAATTTATTCGAAGGCGGGAACCTCAGCGACCGTTGGAGGAGGCAGAAGTTGCCGCGGTGGCGGAGAGGGGAGCACTTTCTCATCGCCTGCTCCATCCGTGCGATCTCTCACCACTACGCTCACAACGGTACAATCGGGCGCTCCAAATCACTACATCACCGGTGTTGCCCATCCTACAGGCCATGGAGGCAGCCAGCAGACCGTTCAATTTACGCATCAATTCCCAACGACGCCTGTATCCGCCATCCCGCCCCATGTCACCCCGCATCCGACAACGTACATGACTGCCACCGCAAACAATCTTCTTACGGACAACGCCTCCGTGCTCACACTCGCGTCTTCGTCCAAGCGCCGCCGCCGAAACTCTCTAGACACGAACGCATCAGTCCGTGCCCTTGCACCGTCATCTATCTTCAGTGGTAGTCGCGAGAGCTTGCCTCTCAGTGTTCTCAGCGGGAATATGGGAAGTATCAACGCCACACAAGGCGGCGGAGGGGAGCTAGCAACTGGCACACTGGGTCGAGGCGGAATGGCAAGCGGCGAACGCGCTAGCGTCTACTCGGCCTCGGGCGTTGGGATCGCGGATAGGAGCAGTATACGTAGTGGACTGCAGTCCCATCATGCGCGAAACGATAGTGCCACCGGCAGTATAAGTGGCATTACAGCGAACTCTTATCTTCCAAATGGCCCCGGTAGAATCAGCCGTCGGAGCTCGGGATGGGGAGAGATACCCGGCTCCGAGGATAGTGAACATGACCAGGAAGAAGACGCCAAGGACGACTCGGACAAGATTGAAGGTGGGGACGGTAAGGGACAAGACAAATCCAACTGATTCTTTGATATGATATGATGGTGATTCCCTGTTTTCTTATACTGGATGGTTTTGGTGGATTCCTGGGATCTGGGGCTATTGGTTAATGTTTATTGGGTGCATATGCGCGATACATTGATACGGGTTCTAATTACTATTTCATTTGCCGTTTACGGGCTAATCTGATGCGTCTGTACATACATGCCTCAGCTAACTACCTACTCCTACGCACCCTGGTGGCTTACTGTAGATTTGACATCGCACTTCCGACTGATTGATCTCTGGATCACACATCACACATACAGGATGGACGCTTTTTTGCCTTGCCAGGGAACCCAGTAATCTTCAACACCCCGCGAGAATGGCATTTAATCTAGGCGAAGCACCGTTTTTAGAGTTCGATTTCCCCGCAGGAGAAATATATAGCCACAAGTTTCCCCACACTCCAGGGGGATTGTTTCCGTTCCTCGACTCCGGGGACGATGGGGACAAGCAACATAGTTCATTCAGGTTCATTCGCCCGAGTGCTAAGACAAAGTTGTTGTTATGGAGCAGCTCATAATGGCACTCAATGTCCATACCCGATGCTGGAAGGAGTCGAAATATCCTTTTGGTTATCCCGGTTGATCGAGAACCAAAATGGCAGAAATCCGCATCAATAACGAAATACTTGCGACGGTCAAGGATAAAGTTGTCGTACTTACCGGTGGGTCCTTGGAGTGGCTACTCCCTACGAAGATACTTACGCATCTGACGCTCATCTTCTTTACCAGGCGGCGGAAATGGCATTGGTGCCGCGACTGTCACCAACCTTTTCCACGCTGGCGCTCATGTTTACTACTGTGACTGGGACGAAAAGCATGGTACCGAGCTTGATAGGTCATTGAGATCCGGTGCGCAGTCGGGAAGCGGTTCGTCAACGTTTATGAAGGCGAACGTTACCGACTACGAAGCGCAGTTGGCGCTGTTTGACGCTGCGTTTGACAAACATGGAAGAATAGATATGGCCATTTATTGCGCAGGGATTACGGACCCAAGAGGATGGCTGGATGTTAAGGAGTTGGATTTGAAAAGCGTGAGGAAGGTAAGCTTGGGGAACACGTCTGCTCCTTGTCGAACCTTTTTTCCTCGGCATCTCACGCCTTTTTTTGTACACAGGTTCCCCAACAGCTGATCAATGTCCTCGACGTTAATCTTATCGGCTGTCTTTACTTCTCCCGCATAGCGCTTGCGTATTTGAAAGAGGACGCCGCAATCACCCCGGAAAGTTCCAAGTCTCTGACTTTCATATCCTCCGTAGCGGGATTCAAAGAGACTCCGGGGGTGATCGCCTACTCTGCCAGCAAGCACGGCATCATTGGCCTGATGCGCTCCCTTCGTATGACGAGTGTCTCGGAATTTAATGTCCGAGTGAATGCGATTTGCCCCTGGGCGACGGACACCCAGATCTTCAAAGGTCTAAGCGATTCTTGGAGGAATAATAACCTACCGTTCAACACCCCTGCGGACGTTGCACGTTTAATTCAACACGTGGCTGCAGACCCGGAGCTCCACGGCAAAGCGGTCTTTGTAGCTGGGGGAAAAGGGTTTGATATTGAGGAGGGTATTAATCGACTTGAACCAGAGTGGCTAGGGGAGCAGCAAGCGCGAGAGCTCAACAGAGGACAGCTGACGCTGGGAAAGGTATGCCATGATTGTCCGGTGTTCTCTTGGTTCCACTATTAACTGTTGTTGATCGAACAGGGAACCGGCTGGCTCAATAATGAATAGAAAGTCAAGGATCATCAAATGCATCAATTCTCTTCGGCTCGACGCTGTGGTTGGCGATCTGGGGGCTTACATAAGGATATTCGACGAAAGCGGAAATTAGGGCTGAAAATATAGTTAGATAAGATAAGGGCTCATCAATCACGTGAAGAGCTTAAAAATTACAATTTTCCGGGGTTGATTGGCCAATCAGGTTGCGAGATTTATTTTTCTGTGAGCAGCGAGTCATCGAACGCTGGCAGTGAAGGGAACCGGGCGCTCAAATGTATATTTGTATATTTCCCCTTTTTTTCAACTTCTTCCTACGCTAGTCTCCCTATATCTTGAGGGGAGGATCTATACTTGTCCGTTTCAATTAAAATTAAAGCAATTGACTCCGTGATGGCGTTCACAATCAAAGTCCCCTGCTCTTCGGCCAACATCGGCCCCGGTTTTGATGTAATCGGTAAACCACCCCCAGACATCCATTTACCCCCGAGCGCTTTCAGTTGCATGGAAAGATTTGACAGGGAGTATGCTGCTAATAACCAAGCCTAGGCCTTGCGCTATCAATCTATCTTGAACTTCACGTCAGCACCACTACCAACCCCTCCTCTGACAAACCCAAATTAAACTGCGCCATCACATATGAAGGCGAAGGCGCGGACGAAGTCAGCCTTGACCCTGAAGTTAACCTAATCACCCGTGTTGCATTATATGTTCTCCGGTGCCATAATAGCCATGGCTTCCCTATCCAGACGCATGTTCATATCAAAAACCCGATTCCGCTAGGTCGAGGGCTAGGATCAAGCGGCGCAGCGGTGACCGCTGGGGTAGTGCTGGGAAATGAGGTCGGAAAACTTGGTCTGGATAAGGCGAGAATGCTGGATTATTGTTTGATGATAGGTAGGCTTGCAGGCCTTTCAATTCGCCGGCTCAATGGGAGACTGATCCTTTATGACGGGTGTTGGAATGATGGAAAAGAAAAAAAAGGTTTTATAGTATGCTAATTCCGATATTGACTGATAGAACGCCATCCCGATAACGTCGCCGCAGCTCTCTACGGAGGTTTCGTGGGCACGTACCTCCGCGAACTAAAACCTGAAGATCTGGCCTGGAAAGAGATCCCGCTTAGTGAAGTCCTCCCGGCGCCAGCGGGAGGAATAGATACGGGCATCAAGCCGCCAGAACCGCCCGTCGGAATAGGCCATTATAAGAAATTTCCATGGGCAACGCAAATCAAAGCCATTGCGATCATTCCCGATTTCGAGCTTCCTACCGCAAAGGCTAGAGAAGTCTTGCCAGAAACATACTCCAGAGCCGATGTGGTATGTCATCCCTGGCTTATGCAACAAGTCCAATCTCCTGTTTCCAGCCCGTTAGCTATCTAACCCGTCTTTGCCTTATTCTAGATCTATAACCTCCAGCGCGCCACTCTCCTTCCATCCGCTTTCAGCCAAGAGCCCCTCGACCCGGATATGATCTACCTCGCTATGCAAGACAAAGTCCACCAACCCTACCGCAAACATCTAGTCCCAGGGCTCACGGAAATCTTACAATCTATGAATCCCAGCACCCAACCTGGCCTGCTAGGGATCTGTCTCTCAGGAGCGGGACCCACGATTCTTGCACTAGCCACGGAAAACTTCACGGAGATCGCAAACAGGATCCTTGGCGTGTTTAAGGAGAACGGGATTACATGTCAATGGAAGGTGTTGGAGCCAGCAGAGGACGGTGCGACTGTGGTCAGAGAAGACTAGGTAGATAATACGAGTGTTCCTGGCAATGGAGAGAAGGATGAGGCATACTATGGAACACTCGAGAAACGATTTATTGTATATTTTAGTTCCGGGGTTCAATCGTTCTGGTACCCGATTTTTTAGGATGAATATAGAGTGTAATAGATGGCGTGAAAGAGGATGATCGATATGTAGACCTTTAACGTTCTCGCGAAATGAAGCGTCGAAATGCATTCCAATACCCATACAATCTAGGGCGGCGCTTTGAGGCCGGTTAACCAGACCAACATCCTCATATATGTCACCATAGCTTTCCCGACCCGAATTCAACCTTATGCTCCTGCAAAACCATCACCCGTAAATTCAAATGATATCGTACATCTAGTTCAAAGCATATCTTCCATATCTAAATCGATAAACTCCGGATTTCCCATGTCCATCAAGGAGAAAACGTCATTCATACCCGTCCCTATCCCGACACCAGCATCCCCACCAACTCCATTTCCAAGTAGCCCTGCTCCTGCAGCTGCCTCTGCTCCAGCAGTACCGTTCGGATCTGCCACAACAGCTGAAGCGGCGGCATCAAGCATAGCATCGAGATTTCCGGGTGTATTTCCAGTGGGGGCGACGACTCCTTGATTGGATTGGTCTGCATCTGGCTGCTGTTGCTGGTGTTGTTCACGCTGTTCATCATCGCCACCAACTGCTTCGAGGTGGATACTGTCCATGATATTACCGACATCCACGTCCCCCGGTGCTATTTCCGGGATGGAACAAAGTGCCTCTACTCGACGATGAAGCCGGATTATTAGCTCTGCACGGTGTGGATCCGCCTCAATTAATTTTGACAAAGATTCTCGCTGTATACCAAGGGCATCACGAAGTGTCAGCATCCTACATCCAGGAAGAGGATATTTATCTTGATCCATGTGTCGGTATAATATCTGCTCTAATGCGAATGACTCGGCCATTGGAGCACAGATAAGTGTTGCCGCAATGTCGAAAGCTAAGTTACCACTTCCGGTTTCCGTTTGTAATTTAAGCTCGTCAATTAGTCCCTGGAGCACTCTTTCAGAACCAACGTGTCCTATCCCGGCTAGCATTTGACGATGAGTGTAACTTGGAGGAGTCATGCTTATCTCTGGGTCTGTGCTCCATAAAACAAGTGACGAAAATGTGTTGCGAATACTGGTCACTAAGCCTCCACCAGCAGGGTTGGCTCTCCAACTATCTAGTTCAGTTTGATTGGTGGCGCCAGTTCGTCTAAATGAGTGATATTGTTCGAGGACGTCTAGGATCGGGCTGATATCCGTTCGAGATGGGTGGCGGGCCCTGGTATCTTTTAGTGTAGCTTCCAGTGTTCGCGAAGCGATGCATAACACAGTCCGGTGGATTTCTTGTGCTTCTCCAGATATAGAAGCGGGCTTTACAAGGCCATAGAGGATTTTGAGTGACGTTTCCAAATCGCTTTCGGACTCCCATATATGGTTTCCAAGCCAAGTGAGCGCCATCACCAACGCCGGAAGCAGGAAAGGTTCGAGAAGATCTATCCCGAATTAGTACAGATTTGCCGTTTCTCAGTTCCTGCTGAGAGATCAACTCACACTCAAATCCTCCCTTGAGTGTTTCGAATTCCATTTTCCCAGCTTCACAAGCCGTTAAGCTTTGGCTGAACAAAGTTGCAACCAGGAGATAGAACTCTTGTGGACTGCATGAGGACATCGACTCATCACTAATCCCTTCGGCGACAAATAACGCAGTGATCCATGCCCCTAGATTTTGATTTTGCTTTTCGGTTAGATCTTTAAGTTGCTGACTCGAAGCACCAGTGTCAAGAAGCCGCAATATAAACGAGTCAGGTTTATTTATTCCCAAATCTAGCGGAGTCAAGGCATATTTGTATTTGAACGCAAGTACCAGGAGTAAGATACTGCCGAATTCATCATACACTAGCTGACTCTCGCCTGTTATGGCGATGTTAGAGAAAAGTATTAGGGAATTCAAATGGAGGTTAATCCTTACCTTGGTCTTCGTCCCACTTCCACGCATCCAGTAGTGAACAGAGAGGCTGTAGAATAAAGGACGGGCTTTTGAACAAGAGAATAATATCTAAAGTTTGTGGCCGCCGTGACAGAGAGTTACAGATACTTTTCAAGGTCATTGTCTCCTTCCTCGAGCATAAGTTATGCATGACCTCAATTATAGCGTCAACTATTGCTCCGGCATTTCCTTCCATGGATTCAATTCCATTCAAAAGTTGCTCCGCTCGCTCAGGATTGTTGTTTATCTGGGCGATCAAAGTGTCCTTCATGAATTGGCCGCCGACTGGAAGGGTTTGCATGGGATTCTCTCCCAGTAGACGCTCGATGCTCGATTCGGGAATCAACTTATGCAAGGCGCAAGAGAATAGGAACTCCTGCCTGACGTCCGAAAGCACTGAATTTCCTTGCATAGAAAAGGTTTCAGAGAAAGATGGAAATGTATTCGGATCCACGCGGCTCAAAGCACGGGTGATGCAAACCTCCATAGGGATTTGTGACATGGATGAGGCAGACATATAAGCAAGGAACGGCGGCAGTTTGTTGACCAGAAATGCTCTGAAAAGAAACATCGTCTTGCTGGATTCATTTCGATACATTCCATTCGATAAGACATCAAACGCAGCGGTAATTAGCTCTTCGACCATTGAGATGTGGTCACCCTGGATCAAAAAAAAAAAGAAAAATATATCAATTGGTGCTCAGAAGATTTCCCGTCAAAAATGCTTACCCCGTAGCGGTTGTTTAGGTAGTTAAGAAACATGCTGTCATCGATCAATGGGCGTCCGGCAAGCTATACTGGATCAACAATTACTCGGGTCCGAAGAGATGTCGGGGCATACCAAAGCATTAATGTAAATATAGAGCCCGGCTCTTGAACTTGTCGTAGGAATGTCCACGACGTTGGATTCGAACTGCAATGCTGCAACATTAACGTCGCCCATCATCGACTCTTCCAGTCCTTTGCTGCTGTCGCTCGGATAAATGTTGAAGTCTTTCTGAATAGAATCCAACCTGTTTCTTAGCGGAAGAGAGTAACTGGCACAGATAGGTGTGTATGACGAAAGAGCCTGTCCAAGACGCTTCCGGTCTTCATTTATGGTCAGCAGGGAGAGAGGATTGGTCTTGAAGAATGTTCCAAAGCCTACCTTTTTTGGACAAAGAAGATAGGGCACTCACGCCCTTTTCAGTGCCTACTAAAGCAACCAGCAAAAGGCCAAGGCTTCCGAAAATACACGCTCCATCCTGATGGCCCAGTATATCTCCAGGTTGGTCGCTTTCCGGACCCTCACACGACGGGCTCCAAGCAAGCAGGGTAGAGATCCAATCGGCAACGGCACAAAGGACATCGGTCGCGCCCCGCGTTGCTTTAGGTCCCTGACCCATAGTGATGGTAGCCATGACATTCTGTATTATCTTGTTATCCGTCATCAAAGTTGACGTTTTTTTCTTTCTTTTCACGCCCTTTCGGTTAGGCCCTGCCTTTGATACCGGATGTGAATCATCATATATCGTTGAAAATAACAAGAGTGTCTTTAGTATCTCAGGCAGACTAACGTAGCCCAGTTTTTGCAATACCTCAACGTACAGCGGTATCAGCGGATCCCACATGAGGCCTGTGGCGGATCTCGCTTCCAGGACAATTCGAATCAGCGCCTTTTCCGAGATGGGATGTCGGCGCATCATGATTACTGAAAAGTCCCGGAATTCGGTAGAGATGATCCTGTGGGATATGCATTGTTCCAGAAAAAGGGCCCATTCAGGCCCTGATGCTCTGTCATCTGTAAGATAGGCCATCTCTCTACTGTTGGTGCATGGTAGATTGCTCCCAGCAAGAAATGTAGTCAGTAAATCCCTAAAACCGCGAATTACAAGTAACAATGACAAGATAACCCTAAATGAGATATTAACAGAGACCCAGGTTATTCACTATAATATGCAAGCATTAAATGCAAATTGGCGTTTACCTTCTTCCTGTTTCCCTCAGAGCCTGGCCCAGATGTGTGTGTGGTTAGTGATGCTGGCGGTTGTTCCAGGCTGTGGCGATGAGACAGTGACGGAAAATGTTTGTTGCGGGGATGATGAAAAAACAAGAAGACTAAGAAGATGCTTGCCCAGTCTACCCTACAGAGAATGTACTCTGTACTCCATATAGGTAGAATATTTTACCGCGAGATGAGCTCATCGGTGCGTACAGATTAACCCAGTGAGCTGAGCCCATCCGACCGGGTGACTATGCAAAGTTGACTCCAACCAGCTGTACTCTGTAGCAAAATGTAAGTTTCAAAACCAAACTTACAAAGTGACATTTGAAATTTATTTCTCCATTCCTAATATCCTTATTTTCTCCGCGTATTTACTGGTTGCCAACCAATAATATTACATGTAAATACCTATAATTTCATTTTGTCAGATAACTTTGCTTAGTCATATGGTTTGATGAGCTCAGCTCACAGTGAGTTGACCTGTATCCTGGTACTCTGTACTGCTACAGACGGATTAACTGGCATGGCTTCAAGTGAGAGTTCCGGCTCCGGCTGCATGGCTGATTGCCATTCAATTTTCAAATACTAATATGACAGAACGGAATCTCCCTTGTTCCTACAAATTCAGGCTGCTCACCTACCACGGCATGATTCTCAATCTAATGTCCTTGTGCACATCACCTCCAGAGCTTTATTTACTCCATCCACTCACACTCTTGTGAACTATTTCTCTTTTGGTGGTCTTTTTGGCTTTTCCACAGAAAATATGGGGGAGAAACACACAGAAAGTAATGAATACCCTCAGTCATCGCCAACTGACAATGTTCTTATTGAGAGGTTCGGGCTGCCAATGCCTATTGATGGCTTGAACGTGCCATCTGTTTCCCTCCAACCTAGGCCTTTCTGTCCTAGTCGGCCCCAGGCTACATCCAGCTTCCTCGACGTCTTCCCCTTTGAGCTTGTGGACATGGTCCTCTTCAACCTAGACTGCAAGTCTATGACTAGACTCTCTGCCACAAATTCAAAGTTTGAAGCATACGTTAAGGCCCTCACATTCTACAAGCGCATTGCAGAAGAGTGCCAAACCACGCTCTACGAGTTAAAGCACTGCGGCCTCTATGGCACTCTTCCCGTTAAAAGGATATTCGACCTTTTGCGAAACCCATACTGCTTCACCTGCGGCGACTTAAGCACTTCAGTCTTGATCCCAGACATCCAACGTTGCTGCAGAAGCTGTATGGGGCGAAAGGCGGATATCACATCTATCAGAACCGAAACCGAAGTCGACGGGATTGACCTTGCGTATCAGCAGCTTATGGACGGCGCTCCCCCTTTTTCACAATCAAAGTGGACATGTGCCTGCCTCTCTATCATTCTGAACTTCTCGCACAAACACAGTTCCAGCCCTTTATCGCCAAATTACGACTGGATGTGGCTGGCTTCTGTGCAGCTTCCCTTCCTGGATCCCGATTCTGGAAAACTCGAATTGGGCAGACGCTGTATGGCTTGTGGATGGGCCGTTCGGCGTTTTGAGGATGAAGGAAAACCCATTCCCTATTCTCAAGCTAGTGAACTGGGGCTCATAAAGGACGAGGAAAGGCGTGCAATGTTCCGCGTCTATTCGGTTGAAGGCCTCTTGAGGCATATTAGAAGCGGAGAATGTCCTCATGCTCCGCAATACGAGAAAACCATAGCGATAAAGTCTATACCCTATTACGCTCTGATGCAATGGTTGAATTGGATAATCGACGTTGAACACCCCAGCGAGTCGCACTCCAACTAATTATACTTTTATACTTTCTCTCGGGTTACCATGGTGGTCTATGGTCTTGTCAGTAGCTGTGGTTTATTCGAGAGCCTTGTGTAAAGCCGAGAGATCGATACAATACACCGTAGTGATGTATCATTGTTTTATATCTTTATCCTATGTAATGTGAGGGGAGGTCTTGGTGTATAAACCTGAACGAGGGACTCTTGGGGGAATAAAGGAGTTTAAGGACGAATGTTGCCCTCAATGGAGAGCGGTCTCAATTCGGGGAATATCCATGCCTGTCCCGGGTTCCTGCTGCTGCCATTCAGTGATATCAATATGACATCCTCCAATGCAGGTGCCTAGTATACAGTGCATCCCGATGTGTGTGCTCCACCACGGTCGACATCGAAGCAAATAAAACGAAGCAGAAATCCTAGAGTGTTTCCAACTTGAACGCTGCCTCCACAATCCATTCTTGTGGAGAAAAACTACACCTGATGAATGAAAGTAGGGTTAATATTAAAGAACAGGGTTCCCAATTTCCTTCAAGTCAACGAGGATATGAAAACAAAACTCTATGGTCTGCTTTGTTATTCAGAGAAGCTTGATGCTTAGGAACTCCGCACCCCAACGGGTCAGAAGTATATCCGGCTTCAGTAGCTGCTTCAAGGATGCACAAAACTGTGTGACCAAGATTCTGGAGCTGAAGCCAGTGTCTCTAATCACAAGATCACCCACATCGACTTGGAGCGTCGCAATATTATGAATGTTGGGAGATCCCGAACAAACGGAAAGCTAGGTACTGTCTTCTTTGTGTTTTTTGGCACGGTCCGATTGTCAACCGAGCAGAAACTATCTAAATTACCCGCTTCGAAGACGACGGGATCAGCATCGTAGATAACCGTCGCAGGTGCGGGTGGATTGACCGGAATTGGAGCGCCCGCCTTCAACAATACGAGATCGGAATCGTCCATCCCGGTTATTTGCTTGCGCAACTCATCGCGGATGCTAGCGAAGAGCCCGATTGAATTCGACTTAATTGTTCCACTATTCTCTGGCGGTTGATGGCGACAGAACATGGACTTGCGTTAGCTTTCTTGTGCCATCGGCGGATATGTACTTATGAGATCAAATACTATTTGTTGTATGTCGATTCTTTCACCGCATTTCTCCAATCCGAATTTAAAATCTTCGTCCGTTTTCCTTTTTTCCTTTTTTTCTCCTTATATTATCACGTGTACGAAGTAGGTAGAAATGCGGGCTGAGCTTAGGCTAGGGTATTTTTGATGTATCATATTTTTGGAGAGCTGGAAAATCGGAACTCCGCAATCAGGACCTGCGTTTGAGGGCAGAGGGATCTCTAGGCATCAAAATCGGGACTGCGGCCAGCGGCCACGTTTGCTGCAGCGAAATCAACAAACGACCAACCAGATCATGTTTTCTGATGTATCTGCAGGTGCACTACCTCGCCACCAAGAACATCCTTCAACACACGATGAGAGGTACATGCGCGGATCTCGTAGCTGTCCTCGAAGCTGCTAACTGATAGCTATGTGGTCCACGTTGTGGAGAGCGATCGGCTATCGCTTAGATAGTTCGCTGCTGGTTTTCCAGAGCGTGTGATCTGCAGCGCAGCCTGGTTTAACTACAGGAGTCGACCCAGTTTGCAGGATAAGATTCAAGTATCCTAGGAGCCGTTTGGAAAACAACGCCAAAAGAGCTTGGCAGCTTCAGATCAAATGTACCGTACTTTGCTTGATTGCTTGCCACCCTGCATGGTTTGTGCTCCGTAGAAGCGGGCCCATATCAAACACTCTAAATATGAGAAAGTCCAGAATGATACCAAAAGGTGGTCGAGATCACCTGGCTGGTTCTATGTGTAGAAAGAGAAATTGAGACTTTTCAGCCGGATCGCAAAAATTAACACGGCGCTGTGGAATTAGGCCGACAGTTTGCAGATCGGCCCACCGGATTCAGTAATGAAAGGAAACTCAGCAGAAACAATATAGAGTCATAAACCACAGGCTATGTCATGTCGCATTAAGCAAACATAAGAAATATGCAATAGAACCAATCCGGCAAGTTATCATTCAGACATCGAAAAAGAGCAGAATCAAAAGGACAATGAAAGACAAATAAATCCCGGAAATGGTCAATAACCCCGAAAATCATCGAAAAAAAGTAATTTTATGAATTAACGAGTCAGGGATGGTAGAGCGCGATAAGATGTAGAAAGTATGTAGGGGAAAATGACCCCCAAAGGCTCAGCTCAGGCACTTCGTGACCGTGACGATGGTGAAGACTCGTTAAACGCATCAGGCGCACGGGGTCCAACCATCCAATCTTCCATTGCAAGCCACTCACTCCAGCCCCTTTCTGCGGCCTCAATCTCAGAGTCAACAGGACTCTGGAGCGGCCGTAGGAATGGAATGGTTTCAAGCGGCTGGATATCATAATCGCGTTTAACAGCTGCCCATCCGCCGCTTTTGGCAGCAAAAAGATAGTTTCGACGCTCCTGTTCATGTAAAGGTCCGATTCCAGTCACCCAATCGTCGCCAAAGAATCCATGTAGGACGCCTGGGTAGTCCATTCCAGTCGCGACTAAACGACGAATGTAAGGGACCAGGGACACACTTGGCGGTACAGAAGTGGGCGTAACAGGGCCTGGCGACTGGGGCCGACACTGAGCTGCATCTGCTGCAGAATTGAACACCGGGTTTGGTTGTCTTTGAAACGGAAGAAGTATATTCAGAAATGAGGACAGAGCCTGAACGGGAACGCTGTGCTGAGCGCGATCAAGAAAATATCTCTGGCAACTCTGGTAACGAGGATACCAATCAAATATATCGAAATTACGGTCCTCGTGCCGCTGTGTAGCTTCTGACATTCCGGCCATGGCAACCGATTCGAAATGCGCACGCGATTCCGGATTCATTTCTGACCCGGGAAGGACAACCGGGTTTTCGGTATTTCTACAACCATGTAGCTTAGCTTTGAAACTCAATTTGTATTCACTTTGTGTCGCTTCCTACCTGCCAAAGAGAAGTAGGGGACGTTACCTGCTCCGGGAAACCCTCTGGAGGAAAGGTCGGCCTGCCACTCGAAGCGAAGCGCCTGCGATAGTGAGAAATCTCCTTAAAAAATGCGATTCTTCTCCCCGATGGCCCTCTGGTGTCGACATTGGACTGGAGGAATGCCGATTAACGTCGAAGGCTAACTCGAACGACTGGCAATTAACTAGCAGACAAATGGCTGCGCGGCTATGCCAGTTGAAGATGCATAGCGGAAACGCAGCGTTGAGACAGGGGGGGTAGCATATCAAATGGTCAACTTGCGCGAGGGTCCCAGGCGGCTTTATGAATCCTGAGAGATACCATCGCGATATGAGGAAAGGAAGGAATCCTTTTGCTGCACTCTTGGCGTTGGGGCGAATATGAATCTACTACGGCACATAGACGCGAAACGAGGGACATGGTGCCAAAGGATGAACTCAGGCACTTGCTTTTTGGGGGGCAAGACTTGCAAATCCTAAGGCCTTCGTAATGCTCCACCTGCTAAGATCTTGGACCCATCCGGCCGGAGCATGAGCATCGTGCCTGCGAATCAGTCCTTGCTTTCGTTTCTTTTTTGAGCTGAGGAAGAGACCTCCGAGGGTGGATGGCAAAAGTTCAAATAGGACATGACTAGAGACATCGGCCCGTCAATCGTGGTTGTTCGATTGGAGGCCGGGGAGGACGACGAAGCTACTTCGTACTAGGCCAGACTCGACCAGTTTTCGGAAACCAAAAGCTAAGAAGCCACCGAAACCATGGCATTGTAGATATGTGTTCCGACATGTTTAGTTATTGGACTTCCGGGTTTTACATCGGAGGGGAGAAAAGCCTCGTTCACTGACCCAAGGCTTATCTTTGTGCCCGGGTATGGTGGAGAGTCAGGGTACTGCGGAGTTCCGAGGCTGTTTAGAGATATGTGGGTGAGCAGCGAAGTACATATGAATTGCATGTACGGAGTATGTACTCCGTATGTATGTATGTACTGTACTCCGTACATATGCGTCCTCCGCCGCGTCAACGGAAATCAAAATGAGGCGAGGACCGATGGGCCTCCTCTTCCACCCTTGCAGGTGGTCAAAGGGTTTGTGCGACAGACAAGCTCGGGTGAGTGCGTGGGTGGCTTTTTGGCATTGTGGGTTTGCACGAAGGGCCAAGCAGCCCTGACTAATCAGGGGGTCCGCCGCCCAGCTCGGTGCGAGATAGTCGGGGCCGGTTGCAGCTCTAGCCGCCGTCAAATTGTAAATCCAGAAAATGCCATCCGGCTCCTTGAAAGGGTAATGGCCGGGTTCCTGCCCACGCCGTGGCGCCGCAGCCTTCACATCGCCTTTCCCTTTTCGACGTCGGACAAGCCACACAGCGTCCAAGGGCCACAGAGAGCGTCTGCAGAGAGCGCTAGATCGCCGAAAAGCAAGGCTAAAGCGCGGGCAGGCCCAAAATGGAAGAGAACGTCCATGTCCGAGTTTCCAAGTTCGGGAGGGCGCAAGCTGCGTCGTCCCAAATAATATATATCACATTGATGTTCTCGCCGATCGAGAACCATCTCGGAAGCTAAGCGCACCTGAGCAAGTCGAACCGCCAGCCTAAGACAGCAACGGCTTGACCGTTCAAACTGGCATGGTTCATGCACTTTCACCCCGCCGTTTGTTTTACTGTCGCCGCTGTCGGCAATCAAGACCATCCAGCCACCAAATCTCTACTCAAAATCACCAGCACAGAGCTCGCTCTATTCTCTTCGCATTGGAGGGAGGCATTGAGCCGAACCTCACATGGGCCTCAAAACAAGACTAGACTAGACTTACCCCAGCATCGCTTTGGTGAGTTTTGTGTGTTCGTGTGGAAGGCATCAGGGCGATTTGTTCGCCTGTTGTCCTCTAGGCTCTCGGAAGAAGTCTCTCGACCATGTTGGGACCTTGACTATTGAATCGACTAACAGCGTACCAAATGGGTCGAGGCGGATCACTGCAGAGCTCTGACCATGACCGTGCCTTCACGAGAAATGTCACAGGAAACTTTGCACAGCCGGAGTGAGAGCTGTCTCTCTTCGATGTGCCGAGTGCTCAGTACATGAATAGTTACTGCTGGGTGAGTGTAGCAAAAAGCAACAATAGCTGTCATTTGAGCGGAGCTCTTTCCATCTGCCGGAGCAAAATTCCCGCAGCAGCACATATACTCGTCCAGGACTGCCTGCCTTGAGCCATCTTTTGTGTGTGTACGGAGAGCATGGTGCGAACACATTGTGAAGTCCGATGGAGAAGAACATCAAACTGCCAGGTCGAACCTGCATCTGTGCAGAAACCTGGTACGAAAATGTTCCTGACGTGATGATCGACTTCGCATGATTGCGGAATCCCTGTCAGCCACACTGCCTATGTAGTCGATTTGGAATCATCAGCGACTGGGTGAGCGGGCATTAACTAGTGGTTTCTCTCCAACTTTCCGGTTGTGGCTGACCCTCCAGAAGTTTGGGGTTTCCTGATCGATTTAACCAACCCAATCCTCCTCAGCTAAAATGCACTTAATCTTTCAAATTTATTCTGGGCAATCAAGCAACGGAATACTTTGCCACTCATACATCACCTGCTCTCCCGCTTTCTCGCCCACTCGCTGCTGGGCTATTTTTCCAGCGAAAAAGCAAGCATATCTGCCGCATCACGCAGACATTTTCGAGCCAAGCCGGCTTGGCATATTCAACAGCCGATCAAACCAATCAGGGCTGTGCGTTTTGGCTGGCAGCTCGCGGTAATGCAAACCTAATTTCTCCCTATTGACGGCTTCAATCTTGTCGAAAAGTCTACCCTGAAGAAACTGAAGGCGAGGAAGGTTACCCATGCAGAGATATGGACTGCATGCATGTCGTATTGATGCCTCGACGGGGACACGAGTCACATCATTATACCATTCCCTCTGTTCCCGTCCGTGTGGCAACGTGGGGAGTTCAGCAATTCAAAACCAGGGAGAATCATTCTCCTAACCGTGGTTGCTCCTGGGGACCAATGGATCGTGGACCCTGCTGCGCAGCGTGGCCCTCCGTTGTCATTCAGCCCATAAAACCGGACGGAAGCGTCGCACATACTTTGGGTTCATAAAGAAACAAATTCCGCAGGTGCCGGACAGCCAGCCAGATAGTTACACACCATAACTTAAATGGGAAAATTGACCTGGCCGAATATCTCTGGCCAACCAGCCCACCACTCCTTTTCATCTTGGCTCCGGTCTGGCCTGGCACCGGCAGAGATCTGATGAGCACCATTCGCTCAGAGCAACTCTGCAAAACGAAACGCCCCGCCTCACCAAGACCCGATCACGATCCCACCGTGTGGCGCATACCTAATGTGGCGCAGCACAGATCACATGTGGCTAATGAGCATCAGAGCTGGTGATCGATGGCGAATGCTCACCTGTTTAACCTTTGCGGAGAGCGTTATATTACTTCTGAAGCGAAGAGATGTGGTCTAAATGGTGGAGATTTGCCAATGCATGTAGCCCAAGCGGCTAGAAACAGACGGTGAGGAATTTTGAGGCGTCCGGGCCCAACTGGATTTCGATGCGGCCCTTACTCCGATGCAGATAACCTCCAGTGCTCCATGAAACACTTTGGGTACATTGTTTGACGCATGCATACGGCTGATATGGGGAGCCTCGCCGTCTTTCTTTCTTTCTTCTTTTCTTTTTTTTTTTTACGGGAATTGCGACCATGCATCAGAAGAGCGGTCCAGAAAGACGGAGGCAACTAAATGATCCTACGAGATTCAACAGTTTCCCTTCACCTCTGCGCATTGTATGGTGCAGCTGGCCCGTAACGACAGTTGCCAGTATGGTCTAGTGGCTATCTCATAAATATCGAATATAGGAATGTGATATGGGCATGGGCACTTGCGTGGTATTTCACCGAAATCTACTGATCTGCTTGTTCTAGGCCTTCTTTACATGTAAGCATAGCGGCAAGTGATGCTTGGACCAAGTGTGAGAGGGAAGAAACGTAAATACAGGCCAAAAATCTCACAGGGTGTTGATTGAAATTAGGGCCGGTTAGGAATACAAACAGGAAAATCATCAGAACCCAGCATCGTCAAAAAGGAAAAAGCGAAAAGAAATGAATATTGGAATGTACATGGACATTAAGTGCATATTGCAAAATATGCGAAAGCAGAGAGTGAGCAGGGAAAGGAATCTGATTAGGCCCAAAAAGTCAAGAGAAATGTATCACAGAGCGTTCCTGGCAACGCGCAGTAGCCACCTCACATCAGCCCAGGCGCCTTTCTCAGTGGACTCTTCGGACAGGCCGGATGATGAAGAACTATCCGCGGACCCTGTACTTTCACAGTCTGTTTCTACTTCGGAGCCTGGTTGGTCGTCCGCGTGGGTAAAGGCTACCTCTTTCCTAGCTTTAGCACTACCAACCAAGGCGTCATGTTCGTCTGCCCATTGGGTATGGACTATGGGAGAAGTCTCCTCTTCCACATTGAACAGCGCCCATTCAACCAGCCTGTCTATCCAAGGACCAAGGCCAAACCCTTGCTGGCGAGTCAGCCGTTGCATCTCGACCTCGCCAAATTCACTTTCATCTTCGGACTCTGATTCAGAATAATTGGATTCAGACGAAGGGAAAGATCGGTCGAGAAGAGATGATCTTCTAGAAGTGTAGTCATAGCTTGCAGTTTCAACATCACCGTTCCGTGATGGGTTGTGGTCATTTTTACAGCTCTGGGATATTATGGATCTCATTTCGTCACGGACCGTTTTCTCCACAAAGTCTGGGATAACTTCGGTTTGGTCGTGAGATGGAGTGGCGGGGACGCTTCGAGAACAGAATCCTCCCTCTGCCGCGGTCATGAACGATGCCCGACTGCTACGTGGACTTGGGAGTTGCGATTTCGACCCGCGTCTCGACAAAGCGATTGGAGTAGACACTCCAGAACGGTGTCTTCGCGCAGTCTGACTCCAACGCGGGTGCGGTCTGCGATTGGGCTCATGGTTCAAGTCCGAGACGAGACTCGTTGAGCTCTCCCGCTTCACAAGCCAGCTTTGGCCTTTCTCCTCGCGTGCTGAAGTTGCCAGGGCCAGTCCCGCTCTAAGAAGCCATTCATTATCCTCATGGTGATTCCGGACTCGTGGCAATCGTTCGCGCGGATTGTGACTCCGCGTCCTGTGATGGTGCGGGGGTCTTTGGGTGTTTAGCAAATCCAACCCGGTGTCACTCAACGGTGCAGTTTTCGATGACTTCCTCTTTTTATTCAAGTTTGTGAATGATAAATTTCGCGAGTCGGATAGCACTGGAGGAGTAGTTGGGACTGAACTGGTCGAATAGTAGGATGTGGTTGGAAGTTGAGGACGACCAGGGGGATCTCTCTCCTTCACCGGAACAGGGCCGTCCGAATCACCAGCATCATCATCCAATGGAAATCTGCTGGTCAATGGAGCGAGGGAGATGTGTTGAAGACTGGTGTAGGACCGACGAGAGCGAAAGCCGCGTGAGCTGCTGCGAGAGTGGGACAGGGACTGAATGGCGTCAGTTATGGCGGCGCAGGACGTCTCCAAATGTGGCGCAGGAACTCACCTCCATCGTCGATGACTGAGGATAGTCAAACCTGTCTCGTGGGTTTCAATTGAAACGAGACACGCCTGTTAAAATAGATTGGGTCGTTGATAAACTTGGCGGCAAAAACTATGAGAAATTTGAGACAGGGTCCGGGCGTTTTTATCTAGTCTGGAGGCCGGACGACGTGATCGCGGGATCACCCGAATCGGAAGGTGGAACTGGGAAAGCCGTGCGAACTGTGATCAAGTCTTTGAAAACAATCAAGGACGCTTAGTTTTCTCATATCCATGAGGAGCATGCAAATGTGGAAGAAGTGTGGCCCCATTTGCTGGGAAAGACATGGGTGACCTTGTCAGGTGCACGGACCAACACATCGATCCTTGAACGTCATGAAGTCGAGACATTTGCGTTTCTATCGCAAGCAACAGAGAATATGCAGCCGGAAAAAGAACAGTCACATTTCAAATAGATTACGATCCCTAAAGTTGGTATAGCTACTCCCCAGAAACCCCGCTAACAGCGCAAAAACGATGCCATCAGAAATCAAGAGTTCTATAAACCATCCAGCGAATCACCATCACCGGCACGCCATTGCTCAAGCAATCTTCCCCTTGTTAACAACAAACGCTTCCAGCGCCGAAATGGCTGCCCATAGTCGATTTTCGGCCTCTGGGAAGACGAGAGATCTCTCGCTATAGAAAACTTCGTCGCTAACCTCCTCGGGATGTCGTGGTAAGCAATGCATGAACTTCCAATTCTCTTTTGCGCCTCCTCGTTTAGCAAGCTCTGAAGTCACTTTAAAGTCTTTGAACGCTTCCAGTCTTTTGATTTTCTCGGTCTCTTGCCCCATCGAGATCCAGGTGTCGGTCACGATGACGTCTGCATCCTTGACGGCGACTTCTGGCACGGTGGTTTGTGTGAGATTTCCTGGTGACTGGACCCCTTCTCGTGCTTTCTGAATCAGTTCAACGATATGAGACGGAATCTCGTAGCCCCTGGGTGTCGCAACGGCCACATTTACACCCATCTTGGTCGCGGCGATCGCCAGGTCAAAAAGGACATTATTTGCATCTCCGACCCACGCAATTTTCAGTCCCTCCAATCCCAGACTCGAGGGATGTGTTCCGTGTGTTGCAGATTGTGACGCAAAGGATTCATGGATGGTGAGGAAATCGGCGATTGCTTGCAGCGGATGGAAGGTGTCACATAAGGCGTTAATAACCGGCACACTCGAGTGTTTAGCCAAATTGGCAATGTCGGAGTGAGGTCCCACGCGGGCAACAATGCAAGATACCATTGAAGATATTACAACAGAAGTATCGTACAGTGACTCATTCACGCCCAACTGGATGTCATCCTTTCCTAGAAACATGGGATGACCTCCCATCTTCACCACAGCGCCTTCGGTTGATACTCTGGTTCTGGTGCTGCGTTTGCTGAACATCATGGCTACGGTCTTTCCTGACAGCGCCCCCATCAAGCGCTCAGGCATTGAGTCCGACTTGATCGTTTTCTTATAGGAAGAGGCATTTCGGACAAGAGTTGCGAATTCTGTGGGCGTAAGGTCTGCAATGGAAAGAAGATGTCGAGGCGTGGAAGGGGCATGAGAGCCGTTAGTATAAGGTCTCCCCTGATTTTTCGCCATATTTCGACAAGCGTTGGCAGTGCTTCGTGTCGCAGATTGCATAGGGGAGGAATTGTACTTGTCAAGAGAGTGAGAGATGTGATAACCGCAGGTTTGAGAGAAAAGGGAGCAATGTCTGGGCACCTTGCGAATGTGGGAGAGTTGAAAAAGAAGGGAAGGAGTCGAGGAGAAACTAAAATTTGCCATCTTGAATCAGATCTTCGGTGGAATTGATTTTTCCAGGAACGTTTTTGATGTGGAGCTCCTTTTTTGTTCTCCTGTTATGACTCTTCACAAAGCAGTCTTGTCCGTCCACCGGAACCGCCCAGGCGCAAAGGCAAAATTGGGTTTTCTAGCGCCAAAGTAAAAAAAGAGCTAGCGTCGCATTATATAAGCCACACTGGTGTTTGGCTGGCGCTAGTCCAAGGGTAGTAAGGCGAATTCTTGGCGGGAGCCCAAGACGACACGCGGAGACTTGTGCCATGCCGAGGACGACGACAAGTGTATGACGCTCGGACCTTGCATGAGGAGCGTCCTCATCCACCAGTCTCGCATCAACGTCTATCATTTTGAGCAAATACCCTCATTCATTCACTTACTCTTCTTAGGATGTCTTCGCTCACTGACCTCAATGAGAACACTCCAGTTTTCTGAACAGTCAGCAGCAGGACGCGATGGCCGGTGCCGGTGACGAAAGCGCACCGCTGCTGGCTCGATCTGCATCTCCCTCCCTCTCTCATCATTCTAGCTACTCCAAAAAGCAATCTACATCGGATCGGAATGGGGTGGCATCCGAAACAACCCCTCTTCTCTCGGGAGAGCGTCAACGATCTTCTCGGGATGAAGATCACCGCTCCATTGCATCCTCCGCTAGGTCTGGCCAAGCGGTACCAGGTCAGCAAGCAGATAAAAAGGCTCGCAGGGTGAGATGGCCGATTGTGATTTCCTTGGCCAGCCTGTGCCTAGCAGTTATTGCTATCTTAGTCCTCGGCTTTGCTGCGCCCGCGACCGTTGAGGAGTATGCAAAGGAGGCCGCCATTGTTGAGCCTATCGGAATATCAATTGCCGCGTTCACATCGTCTGGCGTCCGAACTAGAATCCAAGCTTCGTTCTCTCTCGACTCCTCCCGAGTGAAGAAACCAATTGTGCGGAATATAGGCCGTTTGACAACCTGGTTTGGGAAAGAAGTGGAAAGCGGGGAGTCCGATATTCAGGTCTATCTGCCTGAATACGGGAATATTTTGCTGGGAACAGCTACTATCCCGCCTATCAAGGTTAACATTCAAGATGGGCATAAGAACAGTATTGATTTTTTGGCTGACCTAAAAGCTGGAGATGTCGATGGAATGCGTGGAGTTGCCAACGATTGGCTTGAAGGGCGCCTTGGCCATTTGCGGATAAAGGGCGTGGCCTCAGTGCCGCTTCGCTCAGGGTTACTTCAGCTGGGTTTCCAGCACATTTCGGAGACTTTCGTTCTTCAAGGTCAATCCCTGTACAAACCTTTCTTAACCCCGTTTAATAGTTTACTGCATATATGATTCTAACCAACAATTTTTAGACCAAGACCTCCCAATTTTCCCTGACTTTAACATCACGAAGCTGAATGTTCACGAGTTTCAATTGCCGGGGGAGCGTAGGGCTGTAGCTGCTGATATATCCCTTCACATTCAGAATGTATACGCCATTGAAGCTACCGTCCCCGCCCTTACGTTTGAAATTATGGTGCCAAATTGTGCTCCTGGCGATGACTACATTCGAATAGGAAATGCCACCAGTGATACTATTGAAATCGAGCCCAAAAGACCTGTCCTTGCGTCAGTTACTGGATTTATTTATGAGGTTCCGGATGCATTGATAACAATATGTCCCGGCAAGACCTCTTCCCCTCTGGATCTTCTCGTCCAAAGTTATATCAAAGGTCGCGAGACTTTCGTCTATGTCCGTGGGGGATCACTCACTTCTCCTACACTTCCGGACTGGCTAGAGGCCATATTACAGAGCGTCATCGTTCCAGTTTCTATTCCCAGCAAAGGGCTCTCAAATCTCATCGAACGGTTTTCCATGTCTCATGTACATTTTTTTCTTCCTGAGCCTTCTGCGAAACCAGATGCTCCCGAAGCACAGCCAAGAGTATCGGCTCTTGTCCAGGCGCTTGTTGACCTCCCTCAGGAAATGAACGTGCCTGTGAACGTTTCACGTGTTCGGACGGTCGCAGATGTTTACTACCATAGCAAGAAACTCGGTTATATCGATCTGCAGAAATGGCAAAATGCGACTGTTCGTCACATAAAAGATGAACTAGACAACTCCCCAGCTTTACTGGTAGAATTCGACATAGAAAAAGCACCATTGCGAATTGTGGATGAAGCTGTATTCGCCGATGTTATTAAAAAGGTGATTCTAGCTGGCGAAACGGTCTCCTTACAGGTCAAAGCCAATGTGGCTGCCGAGCTGGATACGGCCTTGGGGAAGTTCGTAATTCGAGACATACCAGCCAGCGGGGATATCACTGTGAAGGGTGAGTTGTGGCGTGTTTAACAGCCATGATAAGGCTTTCAGCTGACTTAGAACTTAGCTCCCCTGACAGGGGGCTTGGGCAACGTCAATCCCAAAATTGATTCCATCAAAATATCCCATACGACCGAGTCTACTATCTCCCTTCAAGCAGTTGTAAATTTTACCAACCCGACAAATTATTCTGCAGACACACCTTTCATCGACATGAAGCTAGCCTATAATGGTTCGAGCGTTGCCCATATAATGGGACAGAATCTTTCCATATTCCCCGGTCACAACTCTTTTGTCAAAGTGCAGGGATTATGGAACCCCGCTGATGGAAACGGACAGCAAGGAGTAATTTCTGGTCGAGACCTAATCTCTCGCTATATATCGGGTAGGTTTCCCCCCCCCCCCCCCCCCAATATTGGCCTCGGAGCATGATTTTCTGACTTTTTCGTAGGGTTAAATACCACTGTCACTATTTCACCGCATAGCGGTTCCATTCCATTCTTACCAGAACTCGGGAAGGCGTTATCGACGCTCAGGATTGAAATTCCAGTACCAAAACTTCGACTTCCTGACCAAAATGGCGATGGTGATGATGACGGAGATAACCCCGACGGTGGCGATGGGCCACACTTTATTAAAGATGCCACGGTATGGTCTATGTTTATCAAATCCATGGGGAACCACGCTTAACCATTTTGCCTTTTCCTTTTCTGCGCGCCTGAGTGCCTTCTATCTGGTCATCGCGTATTCCAATGCATCTCATGGTGATATTCGTTTTCTCTGGACTGATTCGAGCCTCCTTGCGCTCTAGATGCATCTATGGACTTCGACGGCTGAATTTACATTGCTATCTCCCCTTACGGAAACAACGCTCTTTATTACGTCTGTTGACGCCACAGCGCTATATAACAGTACTTCTCCGGTCGGCAGGATTCAGTATAACTCCCCTTTCCCGGTCCCTCCAGGAGTTTCCATAACACCACGGCTTCCTGTGGAGTTAGACTTTGGAGGAGCAGGATATGAAGCTCTTAAAAAGGCACTTGGTGGAAGCTTAGAGATAGACGCTGTTGCGGACATTGGTGTCAAATTAGGGGAATATATGGACACGATATCTTACTGGGGAAAAGGCATCGGTGCAAAAGTACGACTATAACCAAATTGATGACAGATTCCAGAAAATGTGAAACTTCGACTAGTGGAGCGGAATACGATGACGACATGTAGATACACGGTTTGCTTTTTGGGCGTGTGCATTGGAGTTTGGGGGAGCTTTTCGGTCTACATGCTAGTTCATTTGGTTTCGGCGGAAGATTCGGTTCATGGCTACAATGATGAAGACATTTCACTTCCTCGGTTTCAATTTTTTTTCTTTCTCCCTTCATTTCTTTTTTCCCCTTTTTCCCCCTCTCGGTGTTAGCATTTATCTCCTCCAGGGAGTCGGTCTGCTATTTCTCGGCACCATCCCTTCCTCCTTGGCTTTTTTTTTTTTTTTTTTTTTTTTTTTTTTTTTTTTTTATAGCCTCTTATATGTCGATCGTATTCGATGCCACGTTGTTTGCTATAAAGAAACGCATCTATCCATGTCGATATTCGGGAGATGCAGTAGCTTACCGAAGCATAGTTAATCTTGGAGCGGCGGGGCTTGAGAGTTGCCCCAAGGCTTTTAAACGATAAGTTTGGTCATAACGAAAGCAGCCGATGGAGGATGTGACTGTTCAAGTACCGGTCTAAGGCGCTGTTGCAGCCGTACGCAGTGGAATTGAACATAGGAGAAATTCCAACCTCTCCTTTGGTACCCAAGTCGATTGTGGCTATTAAGTACGCCAAGTTATTCTCATCGGTGGCCGACAGCCAGCAATCACATGCCTTAACAGGAGGTTGTGGATCGGCAAGCGTGAAGACTCATTGGTTCCAAGAGCTTGCGTTGGATTTTCTCTTTGCTTCTCCTAAAAGTGCATGGGATCAGTGGCATCAGTGGATGTCGCAAGCCGATAGGGGGAGCCTTGACGACCCATGGGCCGTCAACAAACGCAAGCACCAGGACGGCATGGGCTTGATGTCATCGTGCATCACCACCGCCTTGGTGCGGTATTACTCCTGTCCTGAGATCGAACCTCTCTGATGGGTGACAAGCCGGCATGGATGTTGCGCCAATGAGCGCGGTAAATCGTGAGATATCTCGGTGCCCGTCGGGATCTCCAATCCACTGATCGAGGAATAGAGGAGGGCGAACGGATCAACTCGATAGTTACCCAAGGTCTCACCGCATCGCGACCCAATCCCTTCTTTCATCATCAAGCCGAGACTGAGGGCGTAGATGCGGTGAGCAAACACATCTACGATAGTCATCTGCCCAAGTACAGCTCTAGTTTCAGTGCATTCGTATCTCTGTTGGGAGGGGGCCATTGTGGGAAGCCTTTGCGCTCTTCCCCCTCTCTTCTCCGCCTCGCCATGTCGGATGTTATAACCGAGCGAATATCGACTTAGAGGTCATAGCACACGGAAATCGGTTCCTTCTTATGACCTCACCTTCCCCGGCTCTAAGCTTTGTCAATGATTCAGCACCACACTCAATCCGACGGTAACGGACACGATGCTATCGTTCCCTCAGCTTCGCCCCATGTACGCCCATGCTCACAGGAGTTAGCGCAGAGAAACCCTATCACCACACCCACACCCTTAATAGCGCCGCGATCAACGGTTTGTCAATCCCTGCGTATCTAAGTATGAGATCGATGAGATCATACCAAACGTCAAATCTCGTGTTTGACTAATACCCGGACCATATATTCCTTGTCCACACATACTCGGCATCACTCCCCTCGCTGCCCCTCCTGAATTGTCCTGAGTATCCGATATGATCATCCCGGTCCTTGAAGATGAAGCCATTGGGTGTCCGTTCCTTCTTCTGTTCCTTCGTTTCTTCTTTTAGCTATTTGGTATCTCTGCGTGCGGGGAAGCTAAATTTGGTGAAACGCAACCTTAACGGCACTGATGCCTAACTCATCAGCAAGATCTGCCCGAAAGAATTATCAATGTTACTCGAGGGAAGCGGGCGAGTGTCACGAGCGTGTGCGCTTCTTGTCGTCCATTTTTAGCCTCTCTTTACATCCGTGAGGTGTATAAAAGCGCGTGGCCTGCCATCCTGTTCCTGCTGCTCAGTACATTTCATGAATATATTTTAGCGCCTGCCTTTGTGATTATTCCCTCCTTACCTGTGACGGTCTGCAGGTTCAGACTGATAGAGCTTTGAGGGTGCTTCTACGATACAATATCCATTTCATGTTTAAGTGTCTGGGCTCGAGTGCTCATACCCAATTTTTTCTCTGAACCCTTCCCCGACGAGAAGGTAATGATTTGCGCGGCTTACCTTTTTGATCTTGCAGCTGAATGACCAACTATCGGCCTGTCTGAGCGGTGTGTTGGCCCGTATTCAGCCCTCATTGCTTCTATGATGGCTGATATCTTTAACAGACTGCTTCCTGAGATCTGGCGAAAATTCTGCCTTAGGCCCACTTTGCGATCTCAAATTCCGACACGTACATTCAAGAACGTCCACTCTCTAAGATAGTGCTGTTTGCTGGGAGTGCAAAGTCGATAAGAACGCAGAGTGAATAGTACTCTAGCAAGCGTTATACTTTTTTTGGCCTGCTGTGTCCGCTTCGTTACCGGTTAACGCAAATCCCCTGTCGGAAAGCTAGAACTCGGACTCTGGCTTCTTTGTCTCCAAGAAGCTCAAGACTTTAAACGCAGGCTTACACTACAAAGTATCGACCGAGCCAAAGCCTCATTACCATTGGAAAGGACAGCACCTTCCGGGGAACAATGTGCCAGCGCATTATTTATTATCAGTGTGGATCGGTGGAAACCGTCTACTGCCAGGACTGTTCGTGCACGAGGAAGGTCGAGGACATCACGAGTGAGATGTACTGTGGCATTTGCAGAGACTGTACTCGTCGTTAGTACCTGACAGTGATGACGACTTCCCGCAAAAAGGATACTCGAGATTCTAAATTACGTTCCCACGGTGTAAAAGGGAGATGTCTCGAATGCCAACCGAAGCCGGGATTAGGGGTGTGATTGTGTGAGCATGCAGAGTACGATATGTTGATCTAACGACAGACGAATTTCTTTAGTGACGACTGAGCTTTTCATATTGTATTTTTGACTTAGGCCCTATTCTTCCATTTTTCAACGTGATGACTTATGAGTTATGACTCCCATTGTTGTCGAGAATGAGATTTCAACCTTCAGTTCATTCCTTTCGGATTGTGTGAGCAGAACCATTTTGACAGACAAAATAGAATGAAATTCCCAATACTCAAATAATTAGAGCTGCCCCAGGAACTGGTTGTAGGGCAGGAAGCACCTAAAATCTCGCTGGCAAATACTTGGCATTGAAACATGCAGACTCATAGAGCAAACCGATTTCAACAATGTAGTTTGAATTTCTGCTTGAATTTCCTCTTGCGAGTAAGAATATTTTAGATAATTAATCAGCATTGAACAACATAGTTATTTCGCTGGTCCAAACATGCTTTCAACTGCTACTCCACCTGCAAAAGAGAGTGTTTTCATACACTTATTTATCCTGACAATGTAGATGAAAATACACCAAGGGAGATATAAGTAACCCACAATCACTGGCAAAGAGCATAATAATTGGGAGAGCTAGTAGGTTACAGAAGTTGCACATTAGCCTGGGGGAAGAGTGCTGGCGTCAACAACCTCGGCTGCCTCCTTCTCCATCTCCTCTGCCGTTGGGCCGATTGGAGAACGTGGCAGGGCCATGAGACCTGTGCGGGTGGACTCGAGGATGCCAAATGGAGCAATAAGTTTCAAGAACGAATCGATGCGGAAAGGTTTTGCAGAGCTAAGAGCGGCTTGTATGTTAGCCAGATGCTGGGTGAAACGCACGGAAATTAACAAGATAGTGAAACCATACAGTTCAACAATGCAGTTGTTACTGCTGATATCCAAGACCTTTCCTCCAAACTGGTGAGTCAAATGCGTGATTGCTTCGAGATGTTCGTGTTTGTGTCTCAATGCTTCACTGGCAGCAAGGCTATTGGGGTGGTAGTCTGCGGCCCTTGAGAGATTGCCATTAACTTTTTCCACTTCACGCCTCTGAGCATCTTTATCCGCTGAGCCCTCCGCATTGGAGGCACTCTCGGATTCTAGTGGCATAGCTCCTTCGGTTGATGTCATTTCCCTGTGGTGCTGCAAGAGTTCTTCGAAAAATTCGGGGCCTAAGATGCTAACTTTGGCCAGAAGGAGTTCCCGTTGGACCAAAGCGGCTTCAGTATAGTCCAAAACAGCCCAGACAGGCACGAGATCATCTAATTGGCGCCGGGCTTGCTCGACGACGCCATCCAGACCGCGCAAAACGATAGTCATGCGAGATAGATCTTCCACCTCTGTATTGCACACAACCAAACTGTCAATGTTGAAGCCACGAGCGGCAAGAATGCCAGATATCCGAGAGAGCACACCGGGCTCGTTCTGCACCAAACAATTGAGCACATGTCGCTTCGGGGGCTTTGTGGATGGAACGGGAGTCTCATAAAGAATAGACGAGACGGCCGCCGGAGCAGACCAGGTTGGTGAATTTTCAGCAACCGGGAGCGGAAGTGGAGACCGACGATGGAGTGCCTTGTAGGCGAGCGCTGAAGTCGAGCTCGATGATGGGCGGACCTGGCATCGATTTGCTAACTGGCGAGCGACAGGAGCCGCATGGCTATTTTCAATACCGTAGGAACATCGCACAACGGAGGTACGGGCTGCCCTCATGGCAGAACCTGGCCAGAAAGCCATTGTCGGGGGTGTTATCACGGCTTCTCCTCCGCTGAGGAGGGACCGGCGATTTTGAGAGAGCTGCTCCGAAAGATCGGCAGAAGAGAAATAACTAAACTCCGAGTAAAGATAGATGCAAGGCAGATATTATGGACAGACGGGCTAGCTGTCAAATCGCCTGAAAGCAACGAAAGAGAGACAGAGATGCCCGCCACACCTCACAAGTGCTCGCTGCTCTGAACGGAGAGCTCGCGATGAGTCTGGGATATATGGGGAAATCCCTGCAGGTGCAGTTGGGGCTTGCAGCATGAGTCACCTGACGCCGAAATCGGCCAGCCTCGTCGCGTCTGTGGTGGCTGTGGCGCAAAGGCTGGATGGAAGGGTGGCTGGATGGAACAACACGGCGCCTTTCCACTTTCGCGCTAGCGCCTGACCAGCCTGGATAAAATGAATATCCGAATCCCGAGACCTTCTCTGTTTGATGACTAATCACTGAGATCATTGCGCAAATTTGTCTCTTAAGGCAGCGTGAAGTTGCTCAATGAACGAGCCGCATCGCAGTTCTCTTACTTTTACTGTTGGCCTCCTTCGGAGTTTACGTGTGGCCATAGTTGATCCGATATGGCGGATAGTGAGCGGCGCACGAAGCGATCCCGCTTTGACCAGACAGAATCCGAGCCCCGACGGTCCCGTTTTGATCGGCGCTCACGCTCTCCCTCTGCACGTCAATCTGAATCCGCGCGTGAACGAAGCCCTTTGAGTCGAGAACCCCAGAGCCCGACCAAGGATGACAAGAGGAAATCAAGCACTCCGCTTGACCCTGCTGCTGCTGCAGGCAAGTTTTTGCTTAACTCCGAGATCTAGAAGCCTATTCCCGCTAACATGGCATTAAAACAGCGGCTGCTGCGGCAAAGATCAAGGCACAGCTAGAAGCCCGAGGGGTCCAGCAACCTAGCACTCCGACCGTCCGCGCAGTAAGTTGTAAAGACTGCATTTCTGCTTGCAGGTGTCTTCCCCCTTCGCTCACAGAAACCAGCAGACTGCCAGCCCCGCCGTGAAATCGCCCTCCTCGACGACGCAGCAGTTTCCGAATCTCAATGGTGAGATTTATATCTCCGATGGAGATTACATCAAAGATATTGAAGTGAACGATCTTCGAAACCGGTATACACTGACAAAAGGCGCGACGCAGAGAATGGTAAATATCTCTTATCATTCCCGCTGATATTCCCAGGCCCCTACTACCGAGGCTGCGATGCACATAGGTGTCGCTCATCGAAAGAACAAGTTTTCCTTTGTTTGTGATGGCTGGCGGTTGAAGGCTTACCCAATTTTTGCCTAGCTTCTGACACCCGCTGTTTGGCATCTGCTGACCTCCACTGCGTGACATATAGATCAAAGAAGAGACTGGCGCCGGTACGGCACTCCTCCATATATCATATTGTCAATTCTTCTTTATATGTTTGAGAACAGATTGCTCATCAGGTTTAAAGATGTCACTACCAGGGGAAGCTATCTCCCGGATAAAAGCATGGCTACTCCATCGGTAAGTACTTTGAATTCCAGATTTTCGCATGTTACGCGTAGCAGCGGGGTTAATAACCCGGTCACTTGATAGAATCCACCGCTATATTTGCATGTAACGAGCACAACGAAAGAAGGATTAGAGAAGGCCATCGAGAAGATCGACGAGCTCATGAAACAGGAGTTACCGAACCTTGTTGACCAGCGAAGGTTTCAGCGCAGGGACCGGGAACCAGTTGAACGGGATGAATTCGGTCGCGTAAGTTGCCAAATAGACTACTGCATTATTTGTGTCAATTACTCACACTTTCCATAGCGTAAATGGCCCGAGGAACGCATACCTATTGGACTTGAGCCTCTCCCGGGGTTCAATCTTCGCGCACAAGTCGTAGGCCAGGGCGGGCAATATGTTAAGCATATCCAGCAAGAAACAGGATGCCGGGTACAAATCAAAGGGCGCGGGTCCGGATTTAAAGAGCACGGTACCAATCAGGAGAGTGATGAACCCATGTATCTTCACGTTCTGTACGGATTCCCCTCCCCCGAATGAGGAGTGAACATACATTCAGCTGACAGGATTACAGAGGCCCAGATCCCAATGAGGTGCAGAAGGCAAAGGAACTTTGCGAGGACCTCCTAGCAAATGTTAAGGAGCAGTACGAACGATTTAAAGAGCAACCTCCACCACACCGAGGATACGGGGGCGGATATGGCCAACGTGACCGCCACCATTACGGAATCGGTTATAGCGGAGGCTATAATAATCAAGGTTCTCCTCAGACACCTGCCCTGAGCCCACCAACAACAAGCGCACCAGGAACAACGCAAGGTCCAGGAGCCGCAAGCTCGGCGGATTACAGCGCTCAATATGCGCAATATTACGGCGGTTCTGACCCATATGCGGCGTATGGAGGGTACCAGAATTATGTCGCCTACTATCAATATTATCAACAGCAGGCAGCCGCACAACAACAAGCCCAGAGTACTTCTGCATCCCCGCCGCCTCCTCCGCCTGCCTCTGAAGCTCCTCCGCCGCCTCCCCCGCCGTCTTCGAGCACCCCGCCCCCGCCTCCGCCCCCTTCTTCGGGCGGATACAATGCTGTGGGTGCAATCGGCCTTTTCTCCTTTGCTGAAGCTAGTCCCTAAACTAACATTTTTCTAGGTTCCCCCTCCACCAGGCTTATAGACTGCGCTCTAAGCTATATTAAATGCCGGGGGCTAAATGTATTTTTTTTAATCTGTCTCAAAATGAGCAATCGCCTTGGCGTTAAGTGTGATAAAGCCATGGAAACGCACTTGAAGTAGGGACTGAGATATGGAGATTGAGTTTACTTGTGTGCCACTGTACAATATTCTTGTTGTCCCCCTTTCTGAATTAGGCTGCTAATTGAATATTGCCGGGTCAATTACGATCTCTATCACACGTATGACGACGTACTGTATCTAGACATCGTATTTCACGCATTTCTCTACGATAAGCTTGCCTAAAGAACAAAATATCCCTGCTCTCCGGTTCCTGCGCTATATCCAACTAGTCCAAGTGCATCGTGAAACCATAGGGAATCATACGGCTCATATTTCACGAACACCCTTCACATAAAAAACGGCCAGCCAAAAGGATATGAAACCAAGATAGTGGGATTCCTTCCTCATATGCATGCTCTCGCATGCTGAGTGCGTTGCCTAATTGGATTTGTCGGCTGTGTAGGCCGTAAAGAATAATCGAACTTCTCTTTCGCAAAGACTTGGGGCCCTCCTTGCAGAAGTCGCAAGCATAGTCACAAATAGGACGTGTGGTGTTAGTAGGGATGTCTATCGAGTGATCCCCTTGAGGTTCAGATCTTGATCTTTCCGAGAGTTCAAGTTCTAGGTCTTCTGAGAATTCCTTGATAATCTCGTGCCTGCAGCGGTCTGTCTCTTCGCAGTAGCGTATCACCTTTTCAAAACTCTCGAGCAGGGCATGTCGGTTTCGAAATTTAGTCTTCATATCGTCACTAAGCGCTTCATACGCGCGCTTTTGATCCGCATTGGGCGGCCCCATCACTAGCACGCCTGCTTCGATCATTTTAGCATCGAGCATACTGGCGTTACAATCGCGGAGGATACGCTCGATGACACGTTCTCGTGCTTCCGGGTTATAGTATACTATAGATAATGCCGCACGACCGTCTCGTCCCGCGCGGCCAGATTCTTGGACGAATCCCTCGAAACTACGTGGCGGGGTCCAGTGAACGACAAATCGGACATGTGGGTTATCGATACCCATCCCAAAAGCGTTGGTCGCAACCACGATGTAGAAAGCTGGGTGCTCAGATGGGTCGGCACCTTTTGAAGGATTTTTAAACGGAGCTGCCCATACAGTTTGTATGCTGGCGCGATCGCTAGCTGGTAGGCCTGCATGATAAGCGACTGCTTTAATTTTCGGGCTGATAGACGCGGAGAGTTTCTCAGCCAGGTCACTGGAGATAGCTCGTAGAGGGACATATATAATTCCAGAGATTGGAGGGAGAAGTGGTTGCTTTTTATGAGGCAGGTTATCGGAATCCTCGTTTTGTTCGGTTAGTCTGGCGACTCGACGCTCATGCATTCCCTTAAGCCAGGCTAAAAGATCATGCATTTGAGCCATCTCAGGACCTGCGGACGTGTGCGACTGCTCAGGGATGAATCTCACACAGTAGTGAATGTTTGGACGCGCAGAAGAGGTGCCAAATCTTCTTAAGGTGGTCGAGTCCAGCCCAAGCAAAGAAATGATATCGGTGCGAACCCGCCTCGTTGCAGTGGCTGTGAGTGCTGTTATTGGAACGGTTGGATTCTGTAGCTCTCGTCGAAACCAAGAAAGCTCCTTGTATGCTGGGCGAAAATCATGGCCCCATTCACTGACGCAGTGTGCCTCATCGATCGCGATCCGATTCAGCTCTCCTTGGGAATGCACCTGCTTGACATGTTTTCGAAATGCCTCCGTTTGACAGTATTCCGGGGTTACGTAGAGAAGGCGAATGTGAGGATGGCCAGAGAGAATGTCTGCGATAATAGCTTTACGCTTAGAGTGAGAGGTTGTTGAGTTGATTGTTGCGACCGGGATCCCATTTGCTTCGAGGGCGGAGACTTGGTCAACCTGCGCGAAGAGTTAGTCAGTATCGCGCAATAGATCAAACGCCGTTACATCATTTCACCAAGGATATTGTAAGGAGCAAGCCTACCATCAGCGATAGAAGCGGTGAGACCACGATCGTGACTATTCTCCGGCGGCTTTATTAGTCCACATGTCCGGGAAACAGATCGAGAAGATCCCCACGCACTTCCATGGCACACAACAGCGGGCAATTGATAGCACAGGCTTTTACCGAAGGACGTCGCAGCCTGGAGAAAAACATCATGGCCTTCAATCACAGCTTGGATAACTTCTCGTTGAAGAGGGCTGGTGCGATAGCATATTAGAATTGGGGCTGCTTCATAAATAGTATCTGATTGAGAGGAAGTGCCGGGAAAAAGTTACCGGAATGAATTCTTTCCAAAGACACGTCGCAGGGTGAAATCAATATCAATATGCTGGCGTGTCATCCCGTCGCCATATTAAATACGGAGCTTTCGCTATCTGTTATCCCAGGATATCTCGCTTTGGTTGGAAGCCCGGTCGTCTTGGGGGCCGTTCGCATCAAGCATGCGGCCGCTCTCGCTGCGCGTTCCAAGGTTTGGAAGAGGGTCGCGACGTCACGGTCATGTGATTCTGCCGTTTTCTCGCTGGAATCGAAGTTATCAAAGGCAACTCGGTTCGAGTTTGTAGTGATAACATCAAGCATGTTAAGCGTAACTGGCTGCGTTTCTGCTCGAAGGTCAATTATGCTCTCTTGATTTGCAATTTCGAATGCATCTTTTCACCATTACTGTTCTTTAAAGGTTACTCTGTATAACAAATTTTGTCCATCATAATATTTACAAGATAGGGCAAACCCAACTGTGCTCTCGGAATATCGTCAGATCTTAGGGACGTTTATCAGGCAAAAGTTCGTACAGGACTTTGTTTACAGCGACAATATCCTTCAATCTCTGAGCCTCTGGGCGCCACAGAGGCTTGATCTGGTCCCAGACACCAAGCACCGCCTTGGGTCCACCGCAAACAGAGTGTGCTCGGAGGCAAGCAATAACAATTCTTCGACCAAGGAAAACGCCGTGTTCGTAATAGTACTCGTCCTCTTCATCGTCATAGTCATCATCATAGCCATTGGCCTCCAGAGCCTCGCTCTTGGAGTATGGATTGAAGACGCCGGTGCCCATGATGTCATCAGAGGCCTTCAGATCATTCTCGCCATTGTGTGTAGTTATTCGCCGCAGATTAGGTTCATCGGAAGTGTCTTCAGATTCACGATAGCGTTGATTTAGTCGTGTCTCCCATACCAGCTTGGAAATTCTTTGTTGGACCCGAGTCAGATCTCGCTGTTCCGATTCGTTCATATCACGTAAAAATGAAGTCCACGCTCGCCTCAATCGCTCAAGAGTCCAGTCTGACTTCCTTTTGTTTCCGTGTTTTGCGAATCCCTCGAACAAAAATAAATAGACCATCCCTTGTGGGGGAGAATCGAATGTATTTTCCATGTCCTGTAATAAACTGAGGAAACGTTCAAGATCGCCGGATATGAATGCATGATAAGACAGGAATATATGAAATGTCTTCCCGTCAGGCGCTAAGGGGAGTGCCCCCTGCAGCGCTCGGTGATGCTTTGGTAGCTTGTCATGCAAAAAAGCCGCCATACTGAGAATGCGGCCGATATACTTGCTTGCTTTCCGATAGGACATATAATCATTCGATGGTAAGTGAGACAATGGCAGCCCGGATTCGCGTTGGTCCCTAACGATCTTGTTGTGGAGACTCTTCATATTATCGTACATTTGCTCGGCAAGTCCCAAGTGTCCCGTGCGAATCAAGGATGCCATAACACAGTTAAGGACGGCTGTATCGACGAGCTCTCCCGCGTTGACAAAGTCATGATATGCCTGCCGGACTGCCGCAGCGTCTCCCTGTACCCCAGAGTAAAAGATCTGTGCCACCCTGCCAAACCGCGAGAAATCAATACCTCGTTGCCGCATCTCTAAAATGATTTTATCCGCAACCTTGTACTGGCCAGCTTTTATGGCAAGATCAAAGAGCATGTTAAAAACAAGGCTGTTGCTTGCCACCTTGCCTTCATATTCCATGCGTCGCCAAACACCAAGCGCGGATCGAAAAGAAGTCCTTGATACCTTGTCCGAGCTCTTGCCTGCTAGAGCAATCGCGGCTGTCCAAAGAGAGGGGGTTAAGGGGAGAGATGCTTCACACATGTCTTCGATGATAGAAAGATAACGCATGGAGTCATGGGGGTGCCGCCGGGGAGGGTTCGCAAATCGGTGGAGTAGGATCTTGCGACTCCAGTAAGAAAGGCAGGATATTCTTGGTGACGGAAGGCGTCGGTATGCGCGGAAAAGCGTCCTGTTTGAGACCGAATCTTTCCCCAAAAGGGAGATGAGGCGTTTAACCCCTGGGGTTTCCAGGTCATCTTCAACACCATCCGACATTTGACTTCCAAAAACACGCATGTCTGAATTCGGATTGGACAGAGCAACCATCAAGCCTTTTGTTCCCTCCTCATAGCCAAGGGTTCTGTGGAAAAAATCGAATAATTGCCTGTAGTTGGGATGGGGGGTTCGCTTTGCAGCCAAATACGCCTTCGGATTTAGAGGTGCGTCGGGCGGTAACTCCGATTTGAGAGATCGATATATGGATGCCTCAGAGCTGTTCAGTCCGGGGACGGGACGTGGCTCAAGGTATACTCTCTGAGCAGGGGTGGTCGGCGGTCCTCGGCCATCTGTCGATTCGGACGATACCAGCACATGGGCGGCTTTTGCGGCGGAAAGAGGATTGGACGAATCCGAGAAAAATCGTCGAGTAGAAGGGGAATGCTTCTTGCAATATCCTGCTATAACAAGGGAACTGATGAAAATATCAGCGAGGGAGAGGACACAAAGCCTGGGCCGTTTGCGCAACAGTCGCGTGCCGGAAAGCTGGTTTGAATGGGAACGCATGTGTCCCATTGACTTGGAACTGATGAATATGTTGCAAGAGGTCTTAGAGCCGAGTTGTTTGTGCCTTTCCAAGCAATTAATGAAAGACATGAATCGGATAACATCGTGCCATCTATACTGCAACTCGTAGAAGGGAGCTTTTGGTTGCAGCACGGGGAATCGTATCGTATTCGAGATCAGGAGATTTCAAAGTTTAAAAAAAGAAGAAGAAGAAAGAGAAAGAAAAGATTTACCTGTTCCTACAAGGCACAGAAGTAATCGTCCATCAACTGAGGACTGGCCGTCCGGAGTTGTTCAATGTCGGCATTGCTGGACGCCCGTCACAAAATAAAATTTGGGCGGCGATCGCATTCCGTTGATTTGATTGGCTGGCTTGCTCGACGCGGACATCCGCGAAGACATTTTTCGACTTTTCAGCTCGAGCAACCGGCCATTTCCAACTCACAATTGATGATATCCTCACAATTAACGTCAGATTCAGGGCCCTCTTGAGACTGGCTATATTAGGGCTGATAGCTTCGTCTTCCGTCGAACCCGTCGTCTCTCGCCGTCCCCGGAGTTTTGGAGCGAAGCGAGGGAACAAAATGGGAAAATTCAACTTGGGCGCTCTCCGCGTCAGACAAAACGCCCTTGCACAGAAATCAAGCGGAAAGGTCTCGCAAACGCCATGCTGGGTTGACATTGTCTCCGAAATCCCTCCGGCCACGGTTCTCGTGCGCAACCTCCCACAGCAACATGCGCTCGTCCAGCAAAGAGTAAAAACATTACCAGGAAAATCCAGACCGCAAACCGTCATCGAAGAGAGAGAAATTCGTCGCATCAAAACAAAGAAAGCCAGTCGTATGTTCCAGCCCATGCAAATACGCTACGAAGAAGATGAGCTACGAAAACAGTTCTTCCAGGACCATCCGTGGGAGCTTGCTCGACCGAGAGTAGTGCTTGAGACGAATGGAAACGACCATGCCAGATATGACTGGTCAAGATTACAACAACGAGGAAAGCGCCTGGATGGCGAAAGGTGGGTGCCTCTTGCTTGCAATAAAGGCCTTAGATATTCAACTAAAGAGAAAGAGAACTAACCGGTTGCGCTCGCAGTGTCGTTCAACGCCAGTTATACCTTCTCAACAACGTCCCAGATATCACCAAGGGAGAAGCTTACGATATAGCCCGCCGAGAGTTCTATCAGCTTCGGTTGCAAGAAGATATTGAACGAAGAGTTGCACAAGAAGAGGCTAGAGCCACAGGTGCCTACTTTGGCCCAGATATGATGCAGGTCGGCATGGAGTTAGAAAACCAAGAGTATGATAGATGGAAAATCTGGGCAGAGAAAGAAGCGGAGCAGGCATCACAACGTTTGGCTGCGTTCGCCGGCGCAACAGGTGGCGCGAAGGAAGAATCGGACCCAGCCATACTACCCGAGCTTGAAGTGGCCGAATCTACCTCCGAGTCCGCACAGCCCGCGGAGATACGCACAGGGTGATGTTAGGCGAAAAGGGCCTGCGATCATTCTGCTTATAAACTTATACACAAGTCACACCACCTTTGTATGTACAATATACTCCGTACTCTGTAGCACATTAGCTTTATATCACAATACTTTTTGAGACACATCTGTATCTATACGCGCCTGGGGGTCCTGTCCTTTTGGCCAGGCTTCTCGCTTCAGGAACATTGCATTCCGTTGCTCTTCGACACTTCCAACCCGTCCTCGCTCCCCGCATCTCCCCATCTACCCTCATCTCTCCTCACCTCTCCATCACTTGGAAGACAGTATTCATCACGTGACCCACTGGTGTTTCAAGTTGGCCCGCCACAGAGCACCATCGCGAGATCCGTCGATCATATGCGGGAATTGGGCCCGGTTTGAGTTGCAGAGCCCATCGGTAAATCGCAGAGGCTGCAAATTCCAAAGCCGACAGATTGATGGCATGCTTGCTAGAGCCATGGCGATTTTGTTGGGTCCTTGAGCAGCTTTCCTATCCTTGAATGGCTCAGCTAGGGTAACACGCTACACCCGCTTGCAGCCATTGGATGCTCAGTCCGCTTGGGAATCGGGCGATAACACAGGCTCATTGCATCGCTTTTACTGGTCAAGATCCTGATGAATGAGGTGACTGGCTTTGGAACAGACTCCCTTGAAGCATTCTTGTCCCGCATTAAGTCACTCTTTCGTCGAACGTCGAATAATCCAATTCACCTACATTACCTATTATGTCGCTTTCCACGATCCTACGCAGACCCTCCAGGCATTTTGCGGCTATCGAAAATCATTAAAGGGAACATATATTCCGTCTAGATAAGCCTACCTTTGTGAAACCTCCCTTGCTGGCCAACTGCGCTCTTTCATTCGCCCCCGACCAACATGAGCCGCACCGACGACACAACATGGGGCCCTCGGCCAGGTCGAAGTGACAATCCTGAAGAAGCAAAGGAACAGCAAGCCTACACTGGTGGATCTGTGTCCAACCACGGGCCTCCTGCCCGAGACGATACCGCGCCCGCACGAATCAACCGGCCTCCTCCCTCTAAGCTGCTCTCGCGAGAAGAGACCTTACAGCTTACCAAAAACGCTGTTGAAAATGGGCTCCAAGAGACCAAGCGGTCCTTGGCTGGTAGCGAAGCAGTGGGAGATGTGGTGCGGCCTAAATTAACAATTGATCTTGGGCACAAGAATATCGGCTGGGTCCCCGATGAAATAGTGGATATCATAAAGGACGAAGTTGCAAGGTGAGCCGAATTTGGTTTCGGACCTTATATGTGATTCACTGCTCACTCCTGTTGGACAGGCTGTCATTGTCGAACAACTATATCGACCAGATCCCTTGTCGATTTCAAGAATGCATCCATCTCCGGTATCTCAATATTAGAGCAAACAACTTTACGGAATTTCCAAAAGGGGTATGTAACATTTTTTGATGTTCTATAGCCGATTTCTCTGATTTAAACTAGGTCTATAACCTCTCCTTTCTCGAAATTCTTGACGTGAGCCGGAATAAGATCACAAAAATCCCTGAAGAAATACGAAATCTTACGTCTTTACGAGTCCTTTCAGTCATGCAAAACCTCCTAGAAGACCTCCCGAGCGAATTATCCGATATGAATAAACTCCAAGTGTTAAAGGTGTCTGGGAACTCGCTGAGATACCCCCTGAAGCGGATTATAGACATGAAAGAAGCAGATATAACGACTACCGAGATGACTGATAACGAAAAGGAAAGCGCATTAACGGCAGAGCTCAAAAAATATTTGAAAAGCAGACAGCCTGCTCTCCTTGATATCGACAGCATAACGGATATAAGGTGGGTTTCCCTTCTAGCTATCAGTTGGCCCATCATTAACGGCCCTTTGTAGTGATAGCGCAATGGAAACACCGAAACCACCAAAGAGAGGAAACAGATTCCCGGTCATTCCCCGTTCTAATGGCACGGAGTCATCGCAGGATTCGAAATCACCATCGTACTCGCGACCTCCTCCCATCCCTATTCGCTCCCACCATCGAATGGCATCTGGTCAGAGTAGTTTTGGGAATAGCAGTATGAGTCGATTCAGATTCCCTTCAGTCAGTGAACGGAACCGAAGTAATAGCGAAGGAGTCATTCAGGGCCCAGGCTCTTTGCAAAACAGACGCCTGGGCATGGTGAGTCGAATGAATGACCTAGGTACACTAGACGAAGTCCGGCCGTATCGCAATAGCCACTTACGTGGCTTAAGCCATGGCTCTTTGCTTCGAAACCAACATAGCACGAACTCAAATAGCAGCAACTGCTCTAGCCCAGGTAGCCCCAAAGACCGAAGGCGGTTGCGCGAAGGCTTTGTTCGGCGTATGTCAAGTTTGCCAGAATACAAAATCGAAAGAAAAACAAAGGTCCCCATCATGGAAGCCGCCAAAACCCTTCTTTACTCACTTTATCAAGTTCACCCTCATATATCGGCTCTAATCAACGTGATCAGGACCGAGGAGTGCAGGAGGACTAGTCTCGAAATTGTGTTCTACAACGCATCCACTCACATAGAGCAGCTCAACGAAGCGCTTGAGGTTGCTGAAGGGGCTAATTTACAGGATGTCGATACGATGAAGCGGCTATCGGAGGCCGTCAAACATGAATGCGATACATGCATCAATGCGTACATACATGTTGCTACGCAGTTCCGCCATAATATTGCCAAGATAATATCTCTTGTTGATCCAAAGTACGTAAGATCATTGATACTCATGATATACGGGAGTATAGCCGAACTCCGCAACGTTTACGTCAACCTTGGAATCAACTTTAAAGGCAAACGACAAACGGGCCTGATGAAACAGGGGATTTCGGATACGGCCAGGAAAGTTCCTCCTATCAATACTTGCGATCGAGCAGTCACTCCCCCAACTCGTGAGCGGCTCCAACCTCTTAGACGGCTTAGAAGCGAGACGGCGATTCAACAACAGAACCCCGTTCCTATTCTCTCTAATCCATCCAATCCTAATGCAAACGGCTTCCCAGGTCTTACGAGTCAGCCTTGGCTTTCAACCACGAGCATGGGAACTCGAAGCCGCTCAAGCAGCAGGTCCAACACTCTCTTGACTTCCTCGGGACCCTCATCTCTGGCCAATACTCCTCGGTCTGGCGAATCATTTGGCACCCTTCCCACGTCAACAATTAGCCGTATCAACCCGAATACAGGGCTAGACGAGTACGAAGAAGAAAGAATTTTTGAAAAGATATTCGTCCAGCTTACTGCTGCCTACCGAGCTGTACTGCAAGCCGTTCCTGTCGCGTCCCATCAATTTTTACAGTGCTTAGAACTAGCCGAGTCAACGAAAGCCCCGCAACCAATTCATTCACTGTTAAATAAACTCATTTCCCGTTGTCGTACCTGTATCGATGTCGCCGAAGCACTTCAAATACGGTTATCAACCATGAAACTAAAGGAGCCCGGGGGTGGGATGAGAAACCAGCGTGAATTTTGGCAACTATGCAAAACTTTCTTACAGTCGTTTGTTGAACTGGTGATCGACATGCGAGAAGCCAAAAATCTCCGGCTGCTTCCACCAGACATAGTCGCCATTCTCCGACCTGTCCAGAAAGCCAGCAGGGAGGCGGGCAGGCTAATAGACTCCTCACCCTGGTCCTATCTTGCGGACTTGAATACATCCAATCCATCGACAGTTCTCCCACCATCCATGCACCCTCATCATATGCAAACATATTCTAGTTCGACAATGGGCTCAGGGACCACGGGATCTCTTTCTTTGACGACGGGATCATCGCCCCAGTCTAGCGCGATGCCAGCCACACCATTGAGTGCCGCTTTAGGCCCTGCAGCCCAAGCCACGGTGCCATCCGCCCCGGTCAGCGCATGTAGTGATCGGTTCTTTGCGGGCAACTTATATGAGAGGGCGGATTCGCTGCTATCGATGTCCGGACCGGTACCTCTCTTTGTTCGTCGATGACGGACTACCTAGATTCATCCTAAGTGGACGCTAGATACAAAACGCAACCGCCCGCTTCTTTAGTCGCTTTTCACAATCTATAAGCTTCTACATTACTATTGTCGGACCTACTTTTACGGTGCAAACTCTTCCCGTCCTCGGCCTCCCGATTTAGCCAATTTTTTTTTTTTTTTTTTTTTTTTCAGTGATGATTTATACGGCTCCAGTATCATCCTTGATCTATCTACTGCTTAATTCTCAAATTGCATTCCGGGCTAAGATTCAAATATTTTATGATCTGGCCTATGATGAACTTTCCTATTTCTGGTGTTATTAAAGCGTGCTTGTGAGAAATCTCTTACCACTTTGCTTACGTAGTTGGTTCTTTATGGCATGCTGGGGAACCATGAATCGGGAGAAGCGGGCGTTCTTAGCTTTTTAATGTTACGGTTCAATGCGTACATTTTTTGAGGGAGAAATGTTTGTCTTGCGTGCTTGCGAGCTATTGATGTCGCTTTCGTAACACCCACTTCTGGGATGATTGGTTGTACTCGGCGAACTCCAATAGAGGCATATGATATTGATTTTTGGTATTTGGATAGATAGTATTCTCTCAAATGCAATGTCTTCCAGCATGTTTCATACCCGGCTACAGAACAGTCCATGCCTTTGATCTGGCCCACCACACGCCTGTATTCCCAAAAGCTCTGGCTCATAAGTCGAGCGTCTGCAACTACTATTCGTATCATAGTGAAGATGCCAAAGGCCAATGTGACCAGCTCGGATGTGATATCAAACAGCAAGACGTAGCTAGGCCTTTTTCTTTTTTTGATATACAGATCTTCGAATTGCGCCGCCTGAGGAGAGGAAATGGACCGCGTTACTCCCTGAGAAAAGCCCTTTACAATGATGAATCCCGTTCACCTCCTTAGAACCCTAACTTAATGCAACCCGTCCCAACCGTCTATAAGAGGTAATAGGAGATAACAAACGCCAAATTCCTCCTAATCTCTCTTCATTCTCGAAAGCCTCCACTCCATCTTCCAACAACCACATTCTTAACATAATGCCACATCTCTTCTGGCTGGTCTCTCGGCACGCCGTGTCCCGCCTCTCTGAAGAGATGATAGCTCAAACCTCTCTCATACGCCCACACCCCTGCTTCTGAACCGTTCAATGTTACTTTGGATTCTCCCTTGTTAATATTGAAATACGTGCCAAATGGGATACTTGGCCGGGATTGTAATCCTTGCTTTCCGTTCCAGGTCATGTTTTGCAAGACGAGTTCAACAGCGATGTGGTTGATAACCGTGTCGAGTTGGCCCTGGTAGATATGAATAGGGATTTTGTAGGTAGCGAGGATGGAAGGGAGGATGGATTCGGTGGGCGGCGTGGGTTGGATAGACGGGGATAAAAGGGAATCAATGATGGTTTGGTTGCAAGTTTCAAAGCGGTGGGAAGTTCCTGACTTGGACGGAAGGACATTGAGCGCGGCTTGGACATCAGCACGGTTGAGATATTCGGTTAATGGCACTAAAGGGTTTGGAGTGTTGCAATTATATTTGATGTTATACCTGCTGAAGCATTTTGTTTCCCTGGCGGTTTCGATATAGTTTTGTGCTGTGGAATAAGTGGCACATTGCCCATAACATGTGGAATTCAAGATAGATGAGAGGACTGCTCTAGAGTCCTTGGGCTTCATGTTGCAGTTTTCGTCTGTTGTAAAGCCAGACGGATTGGTTAGGCAGCTTGGGAGGTAAAAGTGGCCCTGGGAAGGGTACTGCGCTGCCTTCTTCAGGATCGAGTCAAAACCGCAAATGTGATCAGCCTGAGAGAACGCGCCCAAAATGTCCCCCGGAAGCTCGAGATCCCTGGCTTTCTCTTTCAGGTACGCCCCAGCGGCAACGTCCGACATTGCTATATTGTTCCCAATTGCCCCATTCCCAATAACTACTGATGATAGGTTGATCGACAACTGGTCTTTATGCTTGAGAATTCGGTCGGCAAAATATGGGATATATATGCCAGCGTAGGATTCTCCCATTAAGTGTGTTCGTTTCCTGAGCAAATGCGGAAACACTTCGTAAAATTGTTTTATCCATCTGTAAAAGAGCTCGGTAACGCATTCGTTATTTGTGGCTGGGGTAGGATCACTTGAGAGAGACAAACCCGTCCCAACGGGCTGGTCAATGTACAAAACATGGCCTAATTTGGTCCAGGAATAAGGATTTCGCTCCAGCTTGCTCATATTCTTCAGAAACATGAGGGGACCATTCTCTGCAAAGGCTCCAATCATTGATGAACAACCAGGACCTCCATTCAGCCAGACTATCAAGCAAGTGTTGTTAACAGGCTGTTCGTGCAGGTTCGCAGAATCACTGGTCAAAACTCACTGAGTAAATTATCATTGTAGGCCTTATCTTCAGGTTCAAAAAGCCAAAAGAACATCTCATTCCCTGGTGCTGCTCCAGGCACACTCATGCGACCAGCCCAGCTCCGAGGAATTGGCTGGGCATCTGGGAGCGACTTGACTGCATATTTAGAGGCATCAATCGGGGATATCGTTTCTTTCCCACCAGGGAGGCTGGATTTTCCGTTGCTAGTGGGAACAGGGGCTGCCGTTGCACCCCAATCGACACTCAAAGGTAACGGAGATGGCTCTCCCTTCACGGCCATAATCACCGCGAGAGTAATGACGAAACGCGACTTGAACCGCATTTTGGTAAAACAGACGTCTCAGTCCCTAAATGTATCACCAACCAAAAATAAAAGAAAAAAAATAAAAGGAAAGAAAAAGGAAAAAAAGGGGTAGCCTTATAATGGCCTGAAAATGCCAGGGAATGTCGCCGCAAGAAATGATATGAAAGCAGACATTTCCCTACCAACCCCTAATTCATTGAATACAATGCAAAGTAGTTAGAGCCACGCGGCGCGAATATCACAGAATAAACGTTTGATATCCCAAAGAAGGTATCAATAGAGATTTAGGTACTAACGAGAGATCTGAACCTCGTGTTCTGCAAGAAAATGGGAAGAGTTAGAGCGCCAAAAACAACTGCGGATTGGCTATGTCGTCGAGGCCTAATTTACGGGTCCCCGTTCCGCTGGTGAATGCTTATGGTCTTGCGATGAGAATGCTTCTCCAGGCGAGAAAAAAGGAAGAAAGAAGAGAGGCTGGAAGAAAACAACCGTAGACACAGTGGAAAATTCTCGAAAGCAAGACGATTATGCATGGATTATGCAGCATGGTCACTTGGGCAAGAGATCTGCACGCTTTTCCTATAAATGATTTGTTGTCGGTCGTTCGCAACATTTTCACGGCGCATTGACCTGCATATCGAGACAGAATGTGTACGACTCCTCTGACGGCCATCTTTAGGACGAAATTTACGAAAGTTTGCGGCCTAGCTAAGTCCTTAAGATGTTTATATGCTTAGTACTAGAAGAGTTATAAGCCCCGAAAAGTGGCCCTTTAGACTGCCTGAATATTTAGCCAGGCAACATGGCATATGAAATGCGGAACACCCAAGGACAGGTGTGCCAATCAAGGGGATATCGAAGATAGGGCGATGTCTCTAAGGATCTTCGGAGAGGTGGATCCCGAGTAGCAGGGCTGTACCAAAAGCTCTAAGCTCCATATGGACATATCTTCCGTGTCATAGGGCATTTCCAAGCAGCACTGCAGCTCTGCATATGCGGCACGGCAAGCAAAAACCACATGTTCCAAAACAACGTCACCTGGTTTGCAAGCGGCCACCCGGCTTGCCACAGTGGCCGTGAAAGATTTTCAAAAGCAGATATTGAGAAAGTCTGAAAAAATCTCACTAACGCAAAACCTGAAAGTTATGGGAGAAAGCTAGTCACATTTGCATCGTGCAGAGGAAAGTCGGGCCGGAAGAAATGAAGCTTAACGTTGTATGACGGGCACATCTCTGTCGTCGCCGAGAAATGTGAAAATGAGCCCCATATTTGCAAACACTCGAGTGTAACCATCCTTGCGAAATGTTGGGGCCACGATATCTCGCTTGTCCACATACTACACGGAGTATGGGTGTGCCGAGCCCAATACCGCCTTCAAAGCTGTCGGAAATTAATTCGCTCCCAACGGATGACTCGGGAAGTTGTTTTGAAGCTGCAGTCAGTCAAGCAAACAGAGGCGCCAGCGTCAAAGAATAGAACTGCCAACCGAGCCCCGTCGCTGCTTATTCTTCGCCGTCTCACAGCTTGGAATAATCCTCGACGCCTGGGAGACGGCACGCGACCAGCCAATGGACAACGGCGAATGGAGCTGACTAATCCAATTAGTCACGCGACAACACAGCCCTATGCCACTGGCCCTAGATTCCCGTTTTTGGAATGGCGGGTGTTTGGGCCACCTCAATGAACGTCGCGTTCCAGACGGACGGTGAGTCCATCCGGAAGAACGATCTGCTTTGGTCATCGAGTCAGATCGACGGTCGAGAGCGAGGTGATGAGTGCTGTGGCTATCCCGGTATGAGGAAGCTCGACACGCCACCACCGCCTTTTCAGCTTTCCACAGGACTGAGCGCCATAATGCTGTTATTAACTAACTTCTACCTCCCCCGCGATCTCTTGCGGTGTGCACCCTGCAGCCCCAGGAACTGCCAAACCATGATAGGTGGCTCTGGAAAACCAGCTTCCTGCAGTCTTCCAGGATCGGCTTTTAGATCACATGGATCTAAGCCTGCAATTGTCCCCGATTATTCCCTATTTCTTGCCTTGTTGTCGTTTACTCTGCTCGCCTCGAACAAGCCCTGCATTATATATCTGAAACCATCTCGGAAATGCAATGTCGTGATGATGGTAAAAGCAGCGACAGCGGGCCGTTTTTCCGGTATACAAGGGAGAATGGCACTGACGTTGCGCTTCGTGTTTCGCAGTTTCAATTTCATCGGCATAACCACAACACAAGCATGAATAGTTGATCGAAAGGTTGTTGACAACTCCCTCTCGCCCATCCAATTTTGCGCAGAGATGAATTCCCTGTTCAACCCACCTGGTCTCACAGCATACTACGGTTCTTGATCATTTCACTATTTTGAAGAGACAGAATCAGTAACACAAAGCTAGTACAGAGTACAGCATGACGGGCTCAGCACTTCCGGGTCGACGCAGCTCCATCCCATCGAGAAACTCACTGAGCAGCTACACGGACTTTTCTCTCTCTTCCCTCCCCCCCCCCCCCCCCCCCCCCCCCCCCCCCAAATTTATGGACAAAAACATGCCATTTAAGCTAGCAGGAAGCGTCACACCGCAAAATGTGATGATAACATTCTTCCCCATTAAGTGCCAGAGGCGAGTGCTTTGGCCCAAGTCGGATCCCTCTAGGCTTTATCATTCGAGGTCATGATTTCAGCAAATATGTGCTGCATCGCGATACTTTTCACTTAAATACAATTTTCATATCCGGCTTTGTTTTCCCGAAAGAATACCATTTCCACGGGCACATACATGCTGAGAAACCGAAACTGACCGCTTTTCCCGTCGCATGTTCAATCTTGTCTCAATGAAATATACCTGCTGACTTATCCTCCATATTTGGGAAAGTTACGGCTAATGGCGTCCTTCACGGTATTACCATGATATTCCGGGAATCTGGTCCTTGACCTGCCTTTTATGACCTCCGAAGTTGCTGTTTCACACACGGTGCAATTACCTGGTCGCTATGCTTATCATAACCCAAGTCATCTTGCCTTGAATATCCAAACTTTGGGCGTCAAAATTGATACAGTGCCGAAAAAAAGCAAAAATGACTACCAATATCGAATGGCCACAACACCAAATCGTAGTTGGTGCATTCTCCAATTGCTTCTGCTGAAAGGGATTGAAAAGCTTGATAACTCCAAGAGAATCTGTTCGTTGATGGTCTGCCAAGTCCTCTAGAGTTGCTTGCACCCTAGCTAACTAATCTTCGGTCGCCTCACTTTTCGATGAAAACATCAGCATTTACTTGACTCTGGTTAGATGACACTTCCAATTGGTTGGTTCCCCCCGCAGGGAAGAAAAGCCAATGAGAAATTTTTTCGTCATCCATCCCGCCTCTTTAAATGCTGCAGTCCGCTTGCCTGTGTGAACAGAGTCGGAAGATTCTAAGAAACAGAGTGAAAACCCTTGAAGAAAATGATGTTGAAAAGAATGCCTCAATAAAAGCAGATCTGTGTGCTTTTCTTTGCAAAAATACTGTCTCTATTTCCATCTCTTTCCTTTTGCAGTTGAACTTGTGTGTATTCACAAGTTGTTTGTCATTTGGGTACGTCTCATACGTCCTCATCCAGCACACCACCTACCCACCACTTCTCCACCCAACAAAGACCTCCTTCCTTTGAAGGTGACTTTTTACCACATTTCTGCGTATTTCTAGAATTCCTATTTGTACTCTGCGGTTTCTTCAAACCAGCAAGGACAAGGGTGTTAGAACTGGCTTTGAATATTCCCAAGGTGGTGTGAGTTGGGCACATCACTTGAAGTAAGATACCTTTCGCTTCTCAAACAGAACTTTGCGCTGTGATAACTTTGTTTATCAAGACTTCAAGTACACTGTGGGGGTTGTTTTCATATTCTTTTTTTTTTATCTTTCTGGAACAGCCTTATCATTCTAGTTTTTTTTTTTTTTTTTTTTTTTTTTTGATGGACCTCAAACAAAAGCCAGAGTCGGCAAGGAGAGCTGGTGAGAATGAGGGTGAAGATACTGACCATGGAGATTGGCTGTCTGGCAATAACCTTGGGATAGTTCCCAAACGGGACTCGGGGGGTTGCCCGACGGCTGCATCATCGGCACACAAACGCCATTTGCCTGAAGGAGATGGAACATTGCAGAGTGACATCCCAATGCAATACAATTACGAACTCTCTTCTTGTTCTTCCTCTATACCCGCCCTCCCTAGAGCAACGGCCATGGCGGTTTCCATTCCCGCCCATATGCCATTAGACTCAAGAAGTCTACAGGTACTGCGATCGGCCGATCATCTACCTCCGATTACGAAACAGACTCTGAGTGAATTGGACCTGGACCGCATCATGAGGAACGTTAACCTGCGCGTTGACGTGAATTTCGATCGTGATTTATATTTCCACCCGGTGGAAGGCAAAAAGGGTGAAGAAAAGGGTCGTCTGGCTAAGCTTTACTGGGAGGCTATTGCTATCGAAATCTCGATCTACATGTATCATGCGAGAAGTCTTAGTGGCCAATCCAGCAATAGTGGGTATCAAGCAGGCGAACTGCAGGCCTACTTTGAGCCCAGACTACCTCGGTTTCTTGAAACTTTGAAAGATGTGCTTTGGAGCCTTGTTCCTGAACGCGATCATCAAATCATCACGGAAAGTCTGGATGTGCCGTTTATTTTACAACAAATTGAAAAGGGTGTCTTGGATTTAGTCGGCTTAATGCAGTGGCTCTCGAAGCTAGTGAAGGCGCACTGCGCTCCGATGAGAGATGAGCTAGCGAATAAAATGGTCAACCAAGTCCAAGAAGGGCTCGAATTGCAAGACGTGTGTAAAACTGTGCAGGGATTGACGCTTATGTTTTCAGTTTTTGAGTGTATGAAGTTGGTTAGTGATACCAGTCTTACTTATGTACCTGCCATACCATACGATTCCCCATGAATATGCTGACATCGCTGCTCTGTGCAGGACGTTGCCAATCATCAGATCCGGACATTCAGATTGTTCTTGATTAATGATACTGTTCGATTCCTCCAAACTTACTTCCAACGGAGAATCTCTGAGAATACAATTCACACAGAGGGAGCGAAGAAATGGTTCCACGCTGTTCTGAAGGATGAGCAAGCCTCGCGTCGGCGATGGACGCGGCACTGGACCGAGTTCGATAATGTTGTAACGGTCTACCGAGGATTGTCCCAATTTTTGATACCATTTAACCCTCCGGGAGGGCTCCCGGCAACTTTCGAGTTCCATACCGATCGACTTTGGACGTTGAGATCTGACATCCAGGATCTTATCGGATTTGAACTCTGCACTTACGTCTTCGATCTTGTGGCCACAAGCCATATGCGCCACGTTGCGCGAACTCGAGAAACCTATGTTAGTCTACGGTCCCATATCTGGTCCATCATCGAATGCTCCGGGCATCAAGATCCCGCTATTTTCGATGAACAAAAATGGTGCGACAATGTTAGCCCCATCGCTCTTGAAATTGCTCGGATAATTTCAAATCTTGAAGCCAATAGCAAAGGTATTAAAACTTCCGTCGTACCAGATGAACATGTCCTGCTATTCGTTGAACGGATGCTTGAGTCATGTTTCGACCCTCGTTCTCAGCAGTTTAAACACTTTCAGATGGTTGTTCAACAACGATTGGAGGAGGCAACGTTAGCAGCGGCAGAGCGGTACGTGGATATGTCTCCCCTGGAAATGTGCGAAGATCAGCACCCATCACAGCCAGACGACAGCTTGCAATTGCAACCAAAAGACATCGATAGTATAGGGAAGAGGCTCGCCCATATCTGCGTGCTGCATTGGCATATATGGGGGCCGATTTTATATTTCCGCGATCTGCCTCAGACCCGCGTATTGTGAATGGAAGATATCAGGGTATCATCGCCAGAAAACACGTGCCTTTGCACCTGCCGGTGAATGGGATGCCAGTTAAATGGTAATAGGCCCTTAGTTTGCCTCTGAAGTTCACCTTGTCATTCAATATAGATTTCATATGACAAAATTTTCATTCTTCCCTTTTAAATAGTTTATATTTCCATTTCCCCCCCCTCTTTTTTTTCGCTTATGCAGGACAGTGTGTTTCCCAAAAATTACCCAGAATGAGAACCTCTTTCAGTATTTTGCTTCCCAATTTTTCCAATGCTTAGCGGGTTAGTTGTATAGTTATCATGCCTTCCTGCTCTACCCAAAATATTCAACCAGTGTCCAGCTAGTTTCCGGTAGTCTTCTACAAGTAAAAAGGCCTTGACACAGTAGTCCGTAGTAATTGTCTTTATGCGTGAATCTCGCTCAGCGGTCTTGTCACGTGAATACGTGTGCAAACATCAAAGGTTGTTCACAAACAAGCATCTCTCCAGACCAACAGGGATTGTAGAATTTTTCAGTGTTAGCGCATGCCAATATGGCCAGTACGTGTTGAATTTTTGATGTTTGCTTTGTGTTTCAAGGATTTCTCCTGTTCCAGCTGTTTTTCTGTTTTGTGCTTGCTATGTTTGAAGGAGAATTCCCGTACTGCAACTTGTTTCTGTTGTTATAGTATACCCTTTGAGCATTTTCTAGTCTATTCTATGGGCTTCATTGCAAAAAGCTTGAACTTTCTGATCAGATGTTCATTAGCACATTTGCACGCCAATACTCCACAGCTGGAAAAGGATGCGGGTCCCCTCGCCGGCTCAATCGTCCCTCAAATGGCTCGGTTCACTTAAAGCCACTCAGCTCCAACGAATTGCGTTTTTAACTGGGGTATCGTCCTCCGGGACAAAACTGGCCTTGATCGAGCGTATAACGAAAGCCCTCTCTTCACCTGCTCATGCGCTTTTGAATACCACAGGTAGAGTACAGAATGACAAGCGAGACGTCCACGATGGGACGCTGAGCATCCTGAGCATCGATATGGGAATCAGGAATTTAGCATATGCACATTTACTTGCTTATCCCGAGAGAAATAAAGAGAAGGATGGTCGTTCATTTACGTCTTTACATTCTCCAATCCTTGATGCGTGGAATCGCCTGGTTATATCAGAATTTCCGAACCATTCTACTTCCAAAATTGATATGCTCGCACCATTACCGTTGCTGAGCGGGAACCATAGAAACAGTAAGGCGGAATGTAAGCATCGGGGGTCATCGGAAGTCAGGCCAGAAGTCGAGGAAGTGGACACAATATCCACCGCAGAAAAAGAATCTTTTGCTCCCGATATATACGCCTCTCATGCATATACACTTATCACTTCTCTCATTGACACTTTCCGACCGACTCATGTTCTCATAGAACGGCAGCGCTTTCGCACAGGAGGGGGAAGTGCAGTTCAAGAATGGACTATTCGCGTTGGCGTCTTCGAGGGCATGCTTTATGCCGTACTACATACGTTGAAACGAGAATCCAAGAATGCCGATCTGAATATAATGGTGCAGGGCGTTGAACCACAAAGGGTGGCAAGGTACTGGATAGAAACAGACCCTGAAATGGAGGCGAAGGTAAAAGAGAAAAAGAAGAAGCCAACGTCAAAGGAAGGGAAGAAGGCAAAAGTTGATCTAGTCGGAAGATGGATTTCTTCTCCTACAGACGACGGGAGTGAAAAGCTTGCTAAAGTTGGGATTGAAGCAAATAGTCAGGCAAATAGAATGGCGGAGGCATTCCTGAGAAAATGGAGAAAGGGACGGAAAGGATCTGAAGTGGTTGGAGCTTCAGAGGACGCCTTGATATCATCCACTGGACTCAAGCCGACGAAATCTGTTAAGCGTAAGCGGAAAGGGGATGACTCTAACACCAACCCCACTACTGCGACAAACGGTCAGGACCAAGTCGATATCGGCAAGCTTGATGACCTGGCAGACTGTCTTCTTCAGGGTGTCGCTTGGCTGGAGTGGCAAAGGATGCGGGAACGGATTATAGCAGAGGGAGTGGATGGTGTTCTGAGTATATGAGCAAGTGCATGCATATCGCTACCCTATTTCGCGCCCCAGGGGGATATTCCTTTGTCCTGGGCTGGAACCAGTGAGTGGGTTCAAACACCTTTGGAGGGTTGGGTTTGGAGATCGGCCCGGACATCCTGTGGGTTTGTCTATACGGAGTCGAGATAGGGGTAAGCGAGTGGAAAAGATTTACCGGCCGACATCACCGCTGAGGATTCTTTTGGAAGTTTGAAAGACCGAAGCCAATAAATTTCTTCAAATCGGGATCTTCGGCCCCAAATAGGGACAAAAGACACCTGGAATGGTCATCGTGCCACGATAAGTGATATCCTCTGAATGCGACTTCGTATTATGCTGCTGTGCACTAGAGTCCCGAATCCTAAGGAGAATGATAAGATCGGTTGGTTTTGAGCAATTTGGATTTTAGGGACCAGCATCCACATGAAGTCAAAATCCTTCCTGTTTTATGAACCTTCCCAGCGTGTGGCGCAAAGGAGAAGATTTATGGAAGTTTCCGATCGGTGATGATCAAGAGATGATCACTGAGATCCGCGGACACGCGACTTGGACGTCAGACGTCTTCATTCTGCCATTTACTATACGAACCTTCCGTCCCCTGTCATTCTTTGGCGTGTCAGGCCCTCTTATTGGGCGTGCCCCTAGGTCGTTGCAGGGATTACGAAAACCGACCCTTCACCAGGAACACTGCAGATCAATTTTGTCGTAGCTGGAACATACGTACTCGTCGTTTCACCATCGCCGTTCGGATCCAAGGTCTGAAGGCCACAAAAAACGGTGCAAAATGTTCATGCCTGGCACTTCTAGATTTCACCCGTTACAATGGAGGTCTAACATTACACCTAAAATTGAAAAATGGATATCAAGCTCCCAAATAAAAGTTTGCGAGGCTAATATCGGCCGAAACTTGCCCCCAATACAAGTACGCAGAAAGAATTTAACTAAAAAATTGTAACGGATGCCCAGGAGTTGGGTCTCGACATCAAGTCGGTATTTTTGATGGGGAGAAAGTTGGGACTTAGGTTCTCCCGCTTTCATCTGATCCCAGCCTCCAAATCTAGAGAAACAAAAACAAGCACAAAGCAGGGGTTTCGTAAAGGCTTTTTTCTTATCCTTCCATAAGACCAATCCGTTCATGCACATGATAGGTGCAGATTTACCCCTAGAGGCGCATTAGTTACGTACATTCGCTCACTCCCCAAGATTGAGAATATTCCTCCTTGTACTTACCTCGCTGGGTTCCGCGACAGCTGGGCGAGTAATGGTCTTGGTCACCACGCTCTGAGACGGTTTCTTGCCGAGTGTGTATGTGAAAGTGAGAGTTTCCATCGGCACGTCTTTAGATGGGAACCAAGTTGGCAGTTCGGTGGGAATTCCAGTAGGCCACTCAGTGGGAGGCCACTCAGTGGGAATACCAGTTGGAGGCCACTCAGTGGGAATGCCAGTTGGAGGCCACTCAGTGGGAATGCCAGTTGGAGGCCACTCAGTGGGAATGCCAGTTGGAGGCACATCAGTGGGAATATCGGTTATGGTTCCGGTAGGATATGGAGAGCTGGGGGTCATAGTCACGAAGTCGACCCGACGAGGGGAGACGGCTTTGCGACGAGGGTGAAGACGGTATGGAGATGCCTCGCTGAGGGCTGCCAGGGCAGCGACAAGAGCAATCGAGAGTTTAAATTGCATTGTTGAGAATGAACTTGCACACCAACGGATGTATCAGAGATCGTGTTTCAGATATGCTGTTTGCAAAAGCCCTCGCGCGGGAGATGGCTCGACCCAGTTGCTAAAAAGCTGTGGTTGTAAGGATTGACTAGCGAAATCAATTCGCCGGAAACGAGAGACTCGGTTGAAGAAAGGAAGAAATAGCCTCTGTTCAGGGCGAGAAGAGAAACGACCCGAGAGGGAGCACACGGCCTTCATATGTACTCAGCAAAGAGCCGGGAATGGCATGATCAGGGGATGGGTGTGGAGATCATAGAGCTTGAGAGAGGTCCACATCTGCAATATCCATTCCAAATGACAGCAATAAGAGAACAGCAAGGGGATTTTCCAGGACCAGCCACTAATTTTCCCCGATCGTGTTGTAATAATCTTCAGCGCCATGATTTTGTCCGAGAACCCTGCCCATGGATCATGGCGATATTGAAGACCCTGACGTGCAAATGCCTCAGATCAAAGGGACTCCTTTGCCGAAACAGGCTCGAGTGGTTCGAAACAATTATCATGTGCTCTGTCCTGCACGCAAATGGTCAAACACGGTCATTCGATTCGTAGATGAACTCCCACGACCCGTCCACTGGCCAGCTGCAGTCGAGGTTACAAGACATGGTTCCTTGCAAGCAAGCGCTGCTTATGGTGGAGAAGCCGATCCCGAGAGAGAGAAAATAGTGTTGAAAAGGATTCGCACCTCGAAAGGGCGGGAGACAGGAGACGCGCCATACTCAGAACGGAGTACGGGAAATATAACAAAAAAATCTCAGCGGAATTGCCGGGCTGCGAACAAAATGACAAACAAGGTGCTGGTACCAAACCAAGATTGGTGCTGATTTTCCTTGATCGGCTCATCTTCAAACGACTCCACTCCCGGCCACAAGCGAACCTTTCTGTTTGAAGAGATTGCAGGGGTTCCACGAAAGGCTTGCGAGCAAAGAGAAAAACCTGATTGATTGATTGATTCAAACCCTTGACTTCTCTTCATTTGAGTTGTTCACAGGCATCACTCTCCAATCCTGACTGGCCGATGGCGCGAAGATGCTCCTCTCCATGCGATAAAGCGATGAACCCGAGGACTGCCATTGGCAATTGTTCTCGCTCTGGTGTCTTTCTCGAACTTGCCAGCGATGTCTGCTTGCGGGGTCTCGATTCGTAGCAAATCGAAGGAATCCCCAGATACCAGGCCTATTTATCCGCGCAGTGCTAGATAATTGCTCACGAAAATTCTAGGATCAGTCCACCACGCCTTGAAATTCAATGCTTATGACAGCGCGCCTAAAATTTCCTCGGCTATCGAATCCGGCCGGGACTCATCCTGTGCTAATTAACCGAAGGACCCCTCGCCATCGGCCTGCAAAATAAAAAAAAAAAAAAAAAAGAAAAGAAAAGGAAGAAAAAAAATTGAATGTTTCTAGAAAAGGCAGGACAAACTCCGTCGACGGCTTCTTGGACCTCCATGGCGCAGATCATATCCAGATGCTTCTGAAACTATGATGGAACGACATGCAGCCTCGGTTGGAAGACAATGACAAGGAGAAGATCTTTCCAGAAAGTCCACGGAAAACAACCCCAATAGACCCAAATATATATCAGGGTGTTACATCAGTTGAGCGGATTGATGGGGTTGACAGGGAGGTATGTGGATTCAAGGCATATCGCAGCGGGAGAGCTACGGCTAGCTCATAAGCTTTGTCCCCCGTGGGATATATGGCAAAGATTCCCTCGAACCTGAAAGGAGGCCACAAGCTGGGAGAACACTAGACAACAAATAAATGAAGAGCAACGTTAGATAGGCCTGTGCAGCACAAAAGTAGGTTGTAGGTACAGTACATACAACCTTGAAGAGTGAAGTTATTTGTGTGAGAGTCAAATTCTTCTTAACTACAGCTTCTATTTGCATGTAACGCGTATCCAAAATCGCCCCTCTCTGCAGGATGCTATCTCTACGCAGTGGAGGCCGTAATCAGAGCCTGTCTTTCATGTGCGTGTTCTCAGATCTCAGTGAATATTGGATCCTCGTTTCAGGGAAACGGTCTGGATGGATATCTGCTCCACGGCTCTTTTTGATCCCCACGAGTCCGAATACCCATCAGCGGATGAGCTTCTCTTTCGTCGTGGTATCGCCACAGTGCACAGCACTGATAAGGAATCAAGCGTGGTCCCCCCAGGTCCATGCGTTGGCTCGAGCCGCGAAACTTCTGCAAGGCCAGGACCGTGTCAGAATGCGCTAGCAGGTGTGCAGGCCCTGGTTGTCCGGGGTCGTCCCCTGCAGAACTGCCCGCCAAGCCCAAAAAAAAGGGCTTAGATCGAATCCTGGTAGACTTCTCCGATCGGGTGATGTAGCTGATATGTGCAGCAGGCTATCAGCGTTGTCTTGAAGACTCTTCTCCTTTGCAACCGTCCTTCAAGAGCCAGCCATCAGCAAAAATTACCTTGCTATAGAATAACCATCCCTGCTATCCCGTGGGACAGGGAGAATGAGAGCCTCCGCTCATATCCAGTGATCTTCACACACAGGGTTCGAATGAAACCGCGGTGAAGGCGAATATCAGTCTGCAAGCGCGGATCGATTCCTGGAATATTCTATTCCCCGTATATATAATGGGGTCATCCTTGCAGGCGCCCTTTTGAAAACCCTTCAACCATGGTGCCCTGGTCTCAGGTGTCGTCATCAACCTTGCATGTCAGGGCGACGAGGTCAAGGGATTCGAAGAAATGCTTTGAGCGTAGGGGCCAAGTTTCCTCCATTTCGCTTTTTCCTCTCACAATCTTGTCGGCATCGATATTATCGAAATCGGGTTGTCACTGATCCCTTTTTGCGTCCTCGTTCCGTGTGTCACACCTCCCGTGGCTCCGGGACACTTACCTTTTCTGGGATTCCTTACTTCCATCGACGAGAGAATTATTATACTCCCTCGCATGGTTCTCGATGTGTCAAACCCAGAGCCTTATCTTGAATGACAGCTGTAGGGCTTCCCAACTGAAACCTCCCGCATCACAGGACGATAATGTCCCCCGTCATTTCGTTGGGCTGTTTGCTCATTTCCGGAATATTGCAAGTATGTCTCATACAAAGCCTGACTGTGGCAAGTGACTTCTCCGAGTGCTTGTGGAGACGATATTGAGATTGCAATGCCTGGAAGTCTGCAACAAGCGAGCTACGTGTGCAGATTAATTGCAACCATGATTGTTGGTAAATATTCACGTCAGAAGTGAGTATAACCCGTAAATTGGATGTAAATTCCTGGGGGTTGAACCAGCATGGTTTGACGCGGGCTGTTGTAGCTTCAAGGGTTCTCGCCCGGTGTTTAGCCTGTCGAGTACAATGGATACTCCGCGGTCAAACTGTGTACGGGAACGAGGGCACCAATTGGATCCCTTTCGTGCTCCATGACTTGAACGGCCCAAACCCAGGACCACAGCCGTGAAAAATCCCTCCACATTGTTGGCAATTCGAACCACATTGAGTGCCTATTACCCGCGGATCACTTCCCCGCGCCATGTCCAGGACCCCCGCGTCAACCAGCTCCCTGCAGACCCTCCGACAACGATACCAAACGGCTCTGCATAATTTCACCGCCTCCTCGAAGCCGTTTGGAGTTCTTGACACAATCACTCCTCCACTACCTCCCTCTACCAAACCAGTCACTCTCTTTGTGCTAGATTCCTCCTTCAACCCACCTACCCGCGCCCACCTCCGCATCGCAAAGTCCGCTCTCCTCTCCCGCCACCACAATGACTTGTCGACGAGCCGCCTACTCCTCCTTCTGGCAACCCAGAATGCCGATAAGCCATCCAAACCGGCACTCTTCGAAGACCGTCTGGTTATGATGAGCATGTTCGCTCATGATTTGCAAGATGCAATCCTCTCCACGGTTGCTACCGATGACGTCGGTAACACTGGCTATATGAGTCCGCCTATAGACATTGGCGTTACCAAGCTACCCTACTTCATTCACAAGGCTGTTGCCATATCTTCCTCTGGGACGTACCCGGCGGATTTGGAGCAAGTCCATCTTACAGGGTATGACACCCTGGTCCGGATCTTTGACCCAAAATATTACCCGCCTGAACACACTCTTGGACCACTGGCTCCGTTTCTCAAGCAGCATCGGTTACGGGTGACATTGAGGCCGGATGATGAGTGGGGTGGCAGCGAGGAGCAGAGAAGGTTTCTTGTGGATTTGGCGAGTGGGACGATGGAGAGGATTGGTGGGAAACGGGAGTGGGCAGAGAGGATTGAGATTGTGGAGGGTACAAAGGAGGGAGAGGAGGTTGTTAGTTCGACAAAGGCAAGGCGGGAGGCGGGTAAAGGGAATGGGGAAGCGTTGGGAAATTTGGTTACGAATAGAGTGAGGGATTGGGTGTTGGCGGAAGCGCCGTATAGGGACGGATAGAAAGGCATCACGGTGGTGATTAAGCTCAGTAGAGGAAAATCATCAATACGGTACATATATATACATACAGAACATATTATACCCCGTAAAATGCCTGGATTCTCCGTATGCAATGCGCCCGAATGCTGTTCTGTACTTCAAAGTCCGGACCCGAATATCTCGCAAAAACGCCATAGCCAAATGTAACAAAGAGAGTACCGTTGATTCGACCATTGTGCCTAGAGTCCATTTCCATCATCGTCTTTGCTCCTTTTACCAGAGATATACACTATCCCTCCGCTAACGAGGTTCACCAACCCCACTCCCATCGCCGCTCCTCTAACCGCACCCCTCAGAGTCCATTTATTTCTGAATGGCTGTTTCCTGCGTCCAGCAAGAAGAACGTATAATCCTGACCAAGCCGCGCTAATACCAGCAGCATCTTCCTTGTAACCGAGGAGATTGACGTAGCTAGTAAACAAAAGAGCGGGTGGAAAAATCATAGGAAGCGGCTGGAAAGGGCGCATGTGAAGAGCTGTAACGAATGTTGCGAGCAGCGTAGGTGGGAAGGACGATTCTAGTAGCGGAATTGGGCGGTTGTGAGCCGTCGATCAGAAACCCCGGCAGATCTGGAGTCCGAAGGGGATGGGCCGGGAAGAGTGGAATACACGTAGGGAAAGGAAGGTATCGGGATACTTACCTCCCCATGCACGGGCATAATGCATCAGAGGCTCTGGACTATTCGCCCGCATCGAGCTTGGGTTTGGCATCTTGCGCCAAGAATGCCGAACTTCTAGACAGATAAATGTGTGCGTCCAGCCTGCACGGAGCCAATATGGTCGCTGTGTTCGGGTTTCTCAAGTGAACAGTTGATACACGTAAGTGATGGACGCTGGGAAATTAGTCTGCGGCAGTCACTGGAGCTGAAAGGAGCAATTGGAACCGTGAAAACCGTGTCTGTATTGCTCTCGAGATGCGGTGCTCCTCGACGCAAGAGCTCCACGCGCGCAAAAAGCAAGTCGTGTTTGGCGATGCCACCCGCCATCCAATCAGGGCAGAGGCTGGACCGGGGGTCTCGAGTTCGAGCCCGCGACGGGTCGCACTGTTATTTTGGGTGGTCATCACTCCCCAGATCTCATGGGAATGTTCCAGGTGAGCTGAAAACCCAAATGAATGTCTCCAATTGAATGTGATTGTGTATGGAATGGCGGGTTATCCGGCGCCGGTGGTCCTGGACCTCGAACACCGCGATATCACGTGACTATACAGCGGCGAGAGTGAAGTTCCGTTCGCTCGTTGGTTAGTAACAGATCGCGAAGAGGCCATCATCAAGGTCAGGGTGGCAGGGTCCAAATCGATCGCCTCTCGTTCCCGTCATTTTTCGTCCACAACACTCTCTGCTTAAAGCTTGGAGAGGTTTGGGCCTTTGGCTCATTCAAGCGACCCTTTACGTCCGACGAACAAGTCGGATCTCTGCGGAGTACTCTCACTTCTATTTCCTTCCCCTCCCCCCCGGGCGCCGCTGCCATCTTTCCCTCTGGCCTTATAATTCGTTCCGGTAGAGAATGTCATCCGCGTCTGCATCTGGCGCAGATGCAAAGGGAGGCGCATCAGCACGGTCCAGGGAGCATAATCAAGGCAACCAAGAACGCAAATACACGCCTGAACAAAAGGCCGCCGTGCTTCGAGTGCGGAAATGCTCAGCCACGGCGTTCTACGAAATTCTCGCGATAGAGCGGACTGCAACCGACTCAGAGATCAAGAAGGCCTATCGGAAGCTCAGTCTCTTGACGCATCCGGATAAAAATGGTTACGATGGAGCAGATGAGGCCTTCAAGAGTATGTGTGCTTCTTCTCTTATCCAGGGAATGACTGTTTTGCGATGCAAGATCCTAATGTGAAAACTATCTAGTGGTGTCGCGCGCTTTTCAGATACTCTCAGACTCGGACAAGAAGGCAAAGTACGACAAGTTCGGCGGGGACCCGGAGAACCGATTCTCGGGTGGCGGTTCTGGACCATCCGCGTCTCCCTTTGGTGGTTTTGGGGGCTTCCCCCAGGGACGAACACATATGTATGAAGATGAGATATCACCTGAGGAATTGTTCAACCGGTTCTTTGGTGGTGGCTTCGGAGGTGGTTTTGGACCGTTTGGTGGGTTAATCCGTGGTTGTCTCGTTGCGTTTTATTCCGCTGACGAAGTGTATAATAGGCGGAGGCATATTCGACGCTGGTCCATCATTTGTATTCAACATGGGAGGCGGCCCAGGCATCCGTGTTCACCAATTTGGGGGTCCGCGCCCGCGAAGAAGGCCACGCGAAGCTAACCAGCAGTCCGAAACTGCTTCTGCCGGAGGGCTTTCATCTTTGTCGCAATTTCTCCCTCTTCTGATCCTATTCCTCTTCCCTCTTCTCTCCTCTTTATTCTCAAGCTCGACTCCTTCCGGCCCTTCATTCCGATTCGATTCCGCCTCGCCACCGCATACCCTACATAGAACGACCCCGAAACTAAAACTTAATTATTTCCTTAATCCAACAGAAGTTGAAGACTACAGCGCACGGAAACTCCGCCAACTCGACCAGAAAGTGGAAGTGGATTACGTGTCGAATCTACGATATGAATGTGAGAATGAAGTGCGGATCAGAGATCGGATGATACAGGACGCTCAGGGCTGGTTCTTCCCGGACGTGGAAAAGATGAAAGAGGCTCGGAAATTGGAGCTTCGAAGCTGTAAAAAGCTAGAGTCCCTGGATATTTGAGACTTAGGTTCGCTAAAATCGCCGCTACGTCCTCGTGCTGGATTTACTTTGACTACCACCCTCGAACTTCGTACGATTAGAGATTCCATTTAGGTGAGGTTTTGGGCGTTTGATGGATGGTCTTCTAGCATATTAATACTTTTCTGGTCTTTTTATAGCGGATGAATGAATTTCGTGTATATGATCATTATGGTGCGTCCTCTAGATGCAAACAGGCTTTCAGTTTTTGGTTTGATTGCTTTTAGCAATGCAGTGTAATTCCTCTTCTTGTATTCTCCTTGACAACAAAGAGGGACATCCTTTTTTGGTTTAAATCGATATAATGACATTGCTAAATAAAAAGGATCGAGACTGTTGTATCCGAGCCTGTCCTTTGAGGATGCAACTCTCGCAAGCTTAGTTAAGCAACTTCGAACAGGCGCCAGTTGTTTCCATCAACTGTGAAGCCGGCCGCACTCTTCGTCGTCCATCTTAACAACTGCGACTCTGTTAGGGCTCGTAGTACCTCTTCGAAGCATAGAAACCCTATCTCATTTAATGTTGGCCAACCCACACTGGTGGACGACTTTGTGTTGACACAAGAAAGGTGCGGAATTCCCCTTTCATCGAAGCAGCAATGACGACAGCGCCGGTTCTCCGCGCCTTTGTGCCCCACGAACCAAGCTAATCTGAGCATTCTAGGTCCGGGTCCAGCGCGTTGCGATACCTGTTGCCCAGGGATCAGCTTCACTCTCGTCGATGTCACAAGAAGGGACGCAAGAAGGCACAGCATTACAAGCTAGCGATAGCCCTCGACCTGCCCCGCCGCACCAATCCGACGCTTCTGTACCTCGCGCCGGAGGTCCTCAGATCCATATCTCGCGTTTGCCACGAGGAAATATGAGTCAATCCGGCGATGGAGCTCCCCGGATCCGAATTACTAAGAACCCGCCGCAGCAGAGGGCCGAGGAGACGCTGGAAGCGTTTGAGGATCGTACGCTGAGCGCTCTTTTCAAGATCACGCTAAACGAGTCTCAACAACAAGATATTCATGGCCAGAAGCTTTTATATCTCCCCGGGGTTGTTTCGGACCTGGAGGAGCAACGACAGCCACTCCGGTTAAACGTCGGAATTTTGGACCAAGCACTTCTGGAGGCGGGGTCGAATGCGGAGCGACAAAAGCCTCTGGAGTACTTGCTACCGTGCTGGAAAAGGGTAACAAGGCTGTATAAAGGGTTTAAGAGGACGAAACCTGATGATCCCAAATACGATGTGGTCAAGGAGGCCAGGAGATTATGCTTGAGCTACTGCATATTCGCCGCTACAATGCCGGAGATGTTTGGGTAAGGGAACGCTCTCTCCTGTCGTACTGTTGCAAGAATTATGGATATTCATGAATTTTTTTCTTTTTATTTAGAATTGACACACCTCCTTCATCGCCCCTCAAACTACACCTTCTGAATGAGCCGGATAGCGATACGGGCTTGTGCCATGATTTTATGTCCGAGGCTATAAAACGTGCCGACGATGATGATACTATCATACCTGCGTTCGTCAACGCTGTGGAAGATATGAGCCGTGATCTATCGTCCATGTCCCTGAATGACGACTATAAAGGGTATATGATGGTATGCCGGGCAATTTTTACCGGCTATTGGTACTGAGATTAACATATGATAGGCGTTTCGTAACCTAGTTCGATTTTCTCCTCTGGCGGTTGCCATCACGGAATCTCCCATCTTCAATTTAAATGTAAGAGCAGATAAGTTTGAAACTGAGACGCTTTTAGGGCCCTGGTTCAGGCTGTCTCCGCTGCAGAAGGAAACAGCAATGTCATATTTTTCGAGTCCACAAACGAGAGACAAGGGTTCCATAATCAGCGCACAACGGGCAATGCGAATGACTCAACAGCTGCATAGTTCAGACCTTCTCGACATCATCAATCACCTCATCAGGGCTTCCAAATCCGCAAGAGAACATGTTTTGGATTGGTTTGCAGCAACTGTCAACATCAACCATAAACGAAGAGCTATGCAAGTGGATCCAGCCCAGGTCTCCTCTGATGGGTTTATGTTCAATGTCACAACTTGCCTTGATCAGTTGTGTGAGCCGTTTATGGACGCAGCATTTACTAAGGTATGGTGTTCTCCGATCATGGATGTTCACACTGACCCATTCAGATTGATAGAATTGACTTGAATTATCTGAAAAGAAACCCACGAGTGCAAATCAAAGATGAAACTAAAATAAATGCCGATCAAAAGACCTCTGATGAGTTTTACTCCCACTCCGTGGAAGGCGAGTCGAATTTCATCAGCGAAGTTTTCTTCCTGACGGTTGCTGCTCATCATTATGGTAGCGAGTCGTTAACTACCTTGTTGGAGCAGCTTAGGAAAGACTTGCGCCATATGCAAACTCAGATTGAGAAGCTTGAGCGCGAAAGGCCTAAATGGTCAGTGGATCCTAATCAGGCCAGAATGTTCGAGAGGGCACTCCAAAAGTACAAAGACAGGTTGGATATAGGCCTTGCGTTTAAATACAGCCTACAAGGTGTTTTACTGGATGAGCTCTGGCAGGCTCGGTCCATGCAGTTCATGAGATACGTCATTGTGTGGATGCTGAGGATTGTGTCTGGTCGCAACTTTCCCAAGGAACCACTTCAGCTACCGCTTCCCGCGACTGAATCTGAAGCTTTCAAATGTTTGCCGGAATACTTCCTGGACGACGTCGTGAGCAATTTCAAATTCATCATATGGAATATGCCTCATATAATTACTTCAACGCAGGGTGATGAGTTGATTATGCTCTGCATCGCTTTCTTACACAGTTCGGAATACATAAAAAATCCGTATCTCAAAGCGGGATTAATCACAATCTTGTTTTGCGGGACATGGACCCAACCGACTGGAGCGAGGGGTGTCCTCGTTGGTCTTTTAAATTCTATGCCGTTTGCTAATAAGCACCTTCTACACGCTCTTCTGAAGTTTTATATAGAAGCAGAGTTTACGGGAACCCATACGCAGTTCTTCGATAAGTTTAATATTCGACTGGAAATTTTCCAGATAATCAAGTGCATCTGGCCGAACGCAATCTACCGGGATCAATTATCGAATGAGGCACAAAGGAATTCGGATTTTTTCGTGCGGTTTGTGAACCTGCTCTTGAACGATGTTACTTTCGTCCTGGATGAATCGTTCACGGCGTTTTTGACGATTCACGACACACAAGTCGAACTGAGACAGCAAGGAGATTCAATGGATGAAAATACTCGTCAGGAAAAGGAAGAGCAACTGGCAGCAGCTCAAAGCAGAGCCAAGGGATACATGCAACTGACTAACGAGACCGTGACGATGCTGAAGTTGTTCACGGAAGCCCTCGCTGATTCCTTTACGATGCCTGAAATTGTACAGCGGCTGGCTGACATGTTGAATTACAACCTGGATGCGATGGTCGGCCCCAAGAGTTCGAATTTACGTGTGGACAATTTGGCCTCTTACAACTTCAATCCCAGAGCGCTGTTAAGTGAGATTGTTGATGTATATCTCAACTTAATGCAGAAGGATAACTTCATTCTCGCTGTGGCACGCGACGGTCGGTCGTATAAGCCGGCGAATTTTGATAAGGCTGCAGAAATTCTCAAGAAATGGTCCCTTAAATCCCAGAGTGACATGGTCAAATGGGAGAAATTAAAGTCTAAAGTCAAAGGAGCCAAAGAGGCAGACGAGCAGGCAGAAGAAGACCTGGGAGAAATTCCGGATGAGTTCCTTGGTTTGTTTCCACGTCAATCAGATTTTGCATTTCAAACTAAGTTCAAAACTGATTACCCCCTAGATCCGTTGATGTATACGCTTATGGAAGATCCTGTGATACTTCCCAGCTCCAAAGTTTCCATTGACCGGTCAACCATCCGGTCCCATCTCCTTAGTGATCCTAACGATCCTTTCAACCGAGCGCCACTTAAGATTGAGGACGTTATTGCGGGTGAGTTTGCGACAGCGACAATTTTGCTGGGTCAGACCTCTTGACTAATTGTTTGATTGCACGGTAGATACGGAATTGAAGGCGAAAATTGAAGCTTTCAAGACGGAACGGAAAGCTGCGAAGCTGGCGGGATTGAAAGACGCAGCCCCAGACCAGGATAGCATGGATACGAGTGCAGGATAATCAGTGGATCCTACTCCGTACAGTGGCCTGGGCTACATTTAATTCGTTTTACTTTCCATGTTCTCTGTTGATAGACTTGCTTAAGATGGCACATCTTCAGAATGTTGTCCCTTCAGATAATGGTCTAAAATGATGCTGTAGCCACAGTTTCAATAAAAAGTAACGCGACTTCTCATCAGCAACATGCGTGAATGTAACTGTTGATCGCATAAATTGATAACTTCAAACAATGGGGTCAGATCAACCCGATCGGAGAGCTCAGGCAACTGTCATGTCAACAAGACTCGACGTGAAGCTATGAATAGGATCATTCGAGGCGCCTCTCTCTGATTGCCAATCGACCACATGGACCCAACAATACAGGACATGGATCTTAAGTCCTAAAAAAGTTGCCCTCTCATGTCAATGGGCACTGTTTTCTCAGAAGCAAGGCATTTCGAGGTTCGCTGGCCCCAGGCTCAAACTCCGCTTTGTATAGGGAGTATGCGGCCAAAACTGGCGCTGTAACATTCCACGGCCCATGCGCCTTCACAACTATTGAGGATCCATTGTTGACATAAATTACGACTTCTCATACCTTGGAAGAAGTGGCACACACACCAGGAGTATGGCCTATGTACTCCGTAGACAGAGGGCGGAAATTGGAGCCCAAGAACCCATCCATAGTTTTGGATGGCAGCAAGTTATGTGTGGCGTTGGTTGGTTGGTTAGTTAACGAGTTGGCCTAGAATAAGCTCCAACGTCACGCAGCCAAGGCTTAAGATCGCGTCCAGCACCAGAGGTCCAAGCTCCAAGCTCATCATCAAATAGAGAGTTTTGAACATAGCTATCTCGAGAACAGTTTCGCGAACTCAGTCGAAAAGCTGTGAGATCAGGCATCATGGACTCTCTCTCTACTTGGATTCAATCCTTGCCTCCGCCCCCTGAATTCTTCCCGCCCACACCAAAGGCGTACTCTACCCTCCTTTCAATATTCCAATACTTTCCGATAGTAAGTCCTCTTCCGTGCCAATTCTAAATCTCAAAGCCAGCAAACGCACGTGCGAAGTGAATCTAACCTCTTTCTCAGATAACCATAGCCCAATGGCTCCTCCCCTTCTACCCACAGGGCAAAACGTCCCTCCCGACCTCTATCCTGAATTTCCCAGGCCGCTACGCGTGGTGCTTCATGGAGAGCATCGGCGCCATGAACATGTTGTACATCCTCTACACGCACTTCCAGTCCATCCCGAATTTCCTATCTACAATGCCAGCCTGGAATAAACTCCTCGTGGCTCTCTACATCCTCCACTACGTCAATCGCGCTTTCATCACCCCGCTGTTTTTGGCACCCAGCATGTCGCCCATTCACCTGATCATAATCTTCACGGCGGTGACATACAACTACTTCAATTCTAGCTGCCTCGCGGGCTGGCTCCTCGGATACGGCCTACCCGTCAGTGCTTCCGGCGAACACATCATAGCCACCACCACCTCCGCCGCCAACACACCTATCCACGCCTGGCTTCCCTACGTGCCCTACATCGGCATCGCCCTCTACTTCCTAGGCATGTACGGCAACATCCACTCCGAAACCACTCTCTTCCGTCTTCGCAGAGAAGAAGCCCACCGCAAACAACAAAAGGCGAAAAAGGACGGCGACGCAACCAACAGCAGAAAATCCATCTACGACAAGGTCTACGTCATCCCACCGCCTACTGGCGTCTTCCGCTCAATCCTCTTCCCGCACTACGTCCTGGAATGGCTTGAATGGGCCGGGTTCCTGCTCATCGGGTTTGCCGTGGCCTCGCAGACATCCCACACACCCTCTGCCAGTGCCAAAACACCGTATATTCCCTTGGCCCCGTATTACACGCCGTTGGCAAAGTTGTTCTTGCAAAGATGGGGCTTGCCGTTCCCGTTCCCGGCGATTGTATTCCTGGTGAACACCGTGTTGACCACGGGGGCAAGGGCATCGTGGGGGAGGAAGTGGTATGTCCAGCGGTTTGGGGAGAAGGCCGTTGCTGCAAGAGGGGGGTTTGTTCCTTATTTCAAGTGGTTGTGAGGAATTATAGTGTTCACTCTAAAAAAAAAAAAAAAGAAAAAAGAAAAGAGGCAGGCAGCGGTACTCCTATATTCGTCGACTTTCTTCGGGTGATACGAATACATTCTACCTTGTATTTCTACTAATTACGCAAGTCACATTTCGAGAAAAAATTGGATCGAAATTGGAAGATGTTGAATTACATTTTTATTCAGCTTCTTTAACTAGCCGTTGAATCATTAAGTATTGTCAAAAATAAACCGCATCACCACATCATTTTGACCGAGTACCGCCCATGAGAATAAAAACATGTCAGGACCAGAACCTAAAATAAAAGCAAAAGAAGACCAAATGCCGTGATAAATCACCAATTCACCAACGCCGATGTTGAGATCGTGGGTATTCTTTTCGCTTTTACCATGTCATCCCCGTCATAAAACCCAGTCTGACCAGCTATGCATGCATGTTGAAAGATTTTCTCCTTTTTGAGTTTTGACTGCCATCATGTTAAAATGAAGTCATCCCAATCGTCATATACAAACAACTGCTCCGTTTAGAGGAGCATCGAAAGGAAAATGTGAGAGAAGTATTTATTTAGAGTACTTTTGGCGGAAGTATTTGGCAGCATTCACCATGTTGGTGAGAGCAGCCTTGGTCTCCGCCCACTGTCTGGTCTTGAGACCGCAGTCGGGATCGATCCAGAGTTGATCTGGCTGGAGGAACTGAAGCATCTCCTCAATGCGATCCTTGATTTCCTGCTCGCTTGGGACACGAGGAGAGTGAATATCGTACACACCAGGACCAATGTGGCGTGGATACTTCTCGTCGACGAAAACCTTGAGAAGCTTGGCGTCACTCTTGCTGTTTTCAATACTGAGAACATCGGCATCGAGAGCGGCAATTGCATGGAAGAAGTCCTGGAACTCGGAGTAACAGAAGTGGGAGTGGATCTGGGTGCTATCCTTAACGCCGGAGGTGGCGAGGCGGAAGGCCTTAACTGCCCACTTAAGATAGGCCTCACGCTCCTTGCCGGATCTGAGTGGAAGGCCTTCACGGAGAGCAGGCTCATCAACTTGGATGACATAGATACCGGCGGCTTCTAGGTCAACGACCTCGTCGCGAAGTGCGAGAGCGAGCTGCTGGGCCTGGACAGACTGGTGAACATCGTCACGAGGGAAAGACCAGCGCAAGCAGGTAATTGGACCAGTAAGCATGCCTTTCATTGGCTTCTTGGAGATAGAAGCGGCATACTTGGACTCCTTAACGGTCATTGGTGCAGGGCGGGAGATATCACCGACAATGATTGGAGGCCTGACGCAACGAGAGCCGTAACTCTGGACCCAGGCGTGTGTGGTGAAGACGTAACCAGTCAGTCTCTCACCAAAGTATTGGACCATGTCGTTACGCTCGGGTTCACCGTGCACGAAGACGTCCAGATCCAATTCCTCCTGGATCTTGACGACATCCTGAATCTCCTTCTCGATGAATTGCTCATATTGCTGGGCGGTGATTTCGCCCTTGGTGAACTTGTTTCTCTGGATACGGATCTCAGAGGTTTGAGGGAAGGAACCAATGGTGGTGGTAGGGAACATTGGGAGATTAAGGTGTTTCTGCTGCTGGCTGATACGCTCAGGGAATGGAGACTGGCGGTTGTGCATCTCATCGGTGACGGCAGCCTGTCTCTCTTTAACCTTTGGATCATTGGTGCGCTTGGATGAAGCACGAGCCTGGATGGACTTGGCGTTGGCCTCGAGCTGTTCTCGGACAGCGGCTGGGCCCTCGGTGACAGCCTTGGCGATGATAACCAATTCGGCGGCCTTCTCGACGGCAAAGCTGAACCAATCACGGATCTCAGGATCAAGTTTCTTCTCGCTTTCGAGGGTGTGAGGAGTATGGAGGAGAGAGCTAGAGGAAGCCACAATGACTCGGTCCTTGCCTAGTTTTTGGATAGCTAGCTCGACAATTTCAATTGCTCTCTTGAAGTTGGTCTTCCAGATGTTACGTCCATCGACGACACCGGCGGACAAGATCTGGTTGGGACCGAGGGCTCCAATGACCGTCTCGAGCTGCTCAGGGTTGCGGACGAGGTCGACGTGGATAGCATAGAGGCTTTGGAGATGGGCGAGGACATCGATGTTGTGAACGATGTCACCAAAGTAGGTAGCGAACACGATACGAGGAGCCTTGTCACCAAGGGCGCCGAGCTTCTCATAGGCTGGCTTGAAGGCAGCCTTGGCCTTAGCGGCAAGATCGAAAACGAGCACTGGCTCATCAATCTGGACGGTCTCAGCACCGGCCTCCTTGAGCTGAATCAAGAGCTGCTCATAGAGAGGCAAAAGTTTCTCAAGGAGAGAAACAGGGTCGACAGACTGGCCACGGTCGGCCTTAGCGAGGACGAGGAAAGAAACAGGACCCAAGATGACGGGGCGGGTGTTGATTCCAGCCTCCTTTGCCTCCTTGAATTCGACAACAGGCTTGGGGTTGGCGGAGAGCTTGAATTCCTGGTTGTCCTGAAGGGTTGGCTTGACGTAATGGTAGTTGGAGTCAAACCATTTCACCATTTCCTATCTTATGTCTCAGTCCATGATTTGAGAAACGAGAGAGTAGCAAAGGGCTAGACATACCAAACTGGGAACGTCAACGGCAGGCTCGCCATCCTTGGCCGGTCTCTGCAGGCCACGGCCCATGGCAAAGTATTCATCAAGTGGGTGGAGTCCATATTTAGAATATCTTTCAGGAATGACCTAATTCGGGGGACTGAAGTTAGCAGTTATCCTTCGAGGTGCAGGGAAAAATTAAACGCCGTACCCCGAAGAGTTGAATGTGGTCCAAGACTTGGTCGTAGAAAGCAAAGTCGTTGCTTGGGATAAGGTCGACACCAGCATCCTTTTGGATCTGCCAGTGCTCCAATCTCAAACGCTTGCCTTCTTTCAAGAGATCATCACGGGAGATCTTGCCTCCCCAGTATGCTTCAGTGGCCTTTTTCAAGTCACGTAGGCGCCCCATGCGGGGAAACCCGAGGATGGAGCTAAGCCCATTGTCAGCCTGGGTTCGAAAAAGAAAGCAATAAGAGAGGATTATGACCTACGATTGGACCATCTTGAAGGATTTGGATCAAGGAAAAGCTGAGCGGAACGGGTGTGAGGGGTTAAGCAGGGACAAACGTAGATACAGGCAGTGTGCGTGAAAGGATTTGATACAGCAATTGAGCTGCAGAATCAATTGATGGAAGAAGAGAAGAGGGGGGGAGGGGAAGAGAGAGTGGTGATGATGAAGGAGAAGAGAAGAGGAAGAAGAAGAAGAAGAAGAGGGGGAGGGGAAAGTGAAAAAAAAGAGGAAGAAAGAATAATTTCTGGGGTGGGCGAACTCGCAGCCAACGGAGGGGCAGTTCGCTCCGAAGCGCGGGCTGCGGTCGGAGTGTCCCAGCTGCTGAGTCAGCCACACAGTCAGTGACTTACTAACTCCGACCCCGAGTTGCCGCGCGCTGGTTGGCCACAAGGGGCCATGCTGGGCCAATCACGCCATCTGGGGTTCGCTCCGATGTCACTACCCTGTACTATCAGAAACGTGACCGGTTGCCTTTCAGCTGGGTGATACAACAGACAGTTCTGGTCTGTTGCTTGTCCATGGCGGGATAAAACAACAGCATCCATTCAAGTGCCTAACATGCTGAGTTGTTGTAGTATTCTGTAGTATACCTATGTACACGATGAAGCCACAGCTACTGGCCTTTTCCCCCAGCCATAGCTGTACAATTAGGAAGTTACCGAAATTGGCTTGTGTGGCTGGACCAAAAATAACACAGCGTGTTCAGCCAGGGAAGGGGGAGAGGAGGATTGCACCTCCCATTTTGACAGTCGTACTTTCCGCCTCCAGAAGGAGACTTGCTCCGCACTTCGCGCTTGCTGGTTTTGGTGCTTTCCCTAGTTAGTCATTGCCAGCTTTGTAAACAAGATGGGCCCTTCCTTCCTTTCCTTTCCCTTCCCAGCGCCGGCCAAACGACGATGCGGCTCTGCTGGCGGCGTCGCATCCGGAAACGCGCTTCGTCGACAGTGGTATCTTCATCGATTTTCTCTTACCAGTTCGATGAAGTCTACTGAAAGGGCACTGCAGCTCTTTGCACCTTGCCTGATTCCGCAAAAATGGTGCTTCTTCCCTGTCCCCGGCTCCAGCTTGACCGCCCCGTCAGTGCCACCGCGCTCGAACAACACTCTGTCAGCAGTTCCATGCAGGAAGGCTTTTCTGAGGCTTCGGATGACCAGAATCTGGATGACCATGCCATTGAGGTGATCTTCGGACAATCAAATGTCACTATTGACGCTTCGACGACGGCACCCTCCGTCTCCGGTGTGCTAACGGACACAGAAACCGGCAAAAAGGGCAGGATTAGCTTGTCTCGCTTGTCGGACAAGCTTCGTACGAAGTTTGCGCGTGGATCCCGCCTTGTGAAAAAGCCTTTGACAATCTCAGATGCCCAGATTGAAATCGAAGCCCGTACTGAGCCTGGATGCTCAGACACGGCCCTAAGTGCTTCTCCAAATATTCTTGCCAGTATAGCCGCCAGCGATTGCGGCTATGATAGCGATGCCCGTCACATCCTAACGCCGCAGATTATTGGGCAGCCAGGATTTGGCTCCGGTTTAGAACGACCTGAGGCTATACTTCCCACCATGGAAGATAGGCGTGAATCGTCGCAAGCATTGCTGCAGATGGGCTATGACGGTGCTGTCCCGGATTCATTTGGCCTTAGGATGTCATATACCGCTGCCGTTTCTTCCGAAGATGAGCGTACACCAACGTATTCTGCGCAAATACCACTATCTTCGGGCGAGGCCAACAGGCTCGAAGCATGCAGACACGAGTGCGGCATTCCCCGATATAGCCTGCTTGAAGCTGATGATAATCATGATTCCGAAACACAGTATATCAACCTCACTCCAACTCGAAAATCAAAATCTGCCAGAGAAAGCGACGATTGCGCTTCTCTTCGGGCTGTCAAAAGCCCCGTGAATCCATCTTGGCCGTTAGAAGACTCTGGGTTGACAGGTGAGCCACTTCGCTTTGCCAAGTCATTGTCAGCGTCTCTTGGGAAGTTAACATAGCGATAGCAGCTGGCAATATCGAGACTTTGCCATATCATAAAAGAGAACTTCCTGGAGACCTACGCTTTGAAGGAGCATTACGCCTGTCCGCGTATTCCGACCACGAGCCTCAAGATATCGTTCCACAATCGAGTTATCAGAAGAATTTGTCAGTCAAAGGCATGCAGGAGACATTGAAATGCAGGGCTTCCTCTGAAGAGAAAGACCTTTCTCTAAGATTACCCGAAGAATCCATGGATAGATGCACGGTTAAACCTTCAAGTTTGTTAAGGGAAAATCAACCGCCAAGGAATCCACGCAAAACCACAGAGCTATGTGTCTCCAGGATTCGCACGTTGCGATCTACCGCTCAAAGAGAGCAAGGATCCTTTCTCACAGGACGGAGATCGTCCCTAAATTTAGTCCAAAGTCGATTTATCGAGAATCTCGAGGACGTTTTTCTTGACAACCCCTGCGACATCAACCAGAACAAAGGCATAAATGACCAGACAAACGACGAAATCAAGAAAACCAGCCAAGCTTGGTTGACTGATGGAAAAAGGCTCGGATATAACTATGACTTTGTGCCAAATAGCAAGCCTTCGCCGCTTCAGGCTCACGAGAAATCTATAGATCAATTTGGTCTCGCTACTTCTCCCTCCGCAGGAGAAGCTAGCTCTGATGCTGAAAAAAATCTTCCCAAAGAAGAAACCAACCAAGGTAATGCCGAGATTAAGCTTCACAAATCAGCCTGGAAAGATTCGAAACGTCAGAGCAGGAAGAGTAGCGGGCTTCTTTCACATCTTAACATATTGGTAAAAAGCAGAAGACATCAGCTATCGAGCAGCGAGTCTGCTCTGACTAATATGATGCTATCTGAAGCACGAGGCTCAAATCTCCATATGCCGGATACCTTTGGAGGTGATGAAGACGAAAACGCTCCCCATGAGAGTAAAACTAGGCAGTTTTCCAGAAAATGGAAAAGACGATCCATTTCTGACACTACTGGTTGTCATTCCTCAACAAGAAGGTCACCAAATAATCAAAACATAGCTTTGCAAGAGCAAATTGTGGAGGAGTCACCACCATATAACACCACGGCTAGCTTCTCCGAACGGTTGCAAGTGGAAAACAAGGCTATAGCCACAAATTCACATGCCTCCTGTAGGGCTCCACCAAATGGATTAGCACTGCAAGGACCAAATTCTGCCGAAGGTTGGTCAAAGATATACGAGAACTGCGTTGAGAGGCCCGCAGTGGACGACGAATTGGGATCGACTAGTTCAGGTGGTTCGAATCGTGCACAGTACGCGCGAACCGTACATGAAACATTAGAACAGGCCACAAGCTCAGACGGTACGGACTTGCGCGGATCGACGATTCGGTTTAACGAGGCACAACTGGCTGCCGAGACGGTAGCCCGCGAAGACCTTCTTAAGATGGTGAACGATACGTGGGGAAGGTGATCCCAATGGTCGGGTTATACGCTGGTGCTGAACATTGGTCACGCCGGGGGCACGCATATGGGCTTCGTCTAGGTTCTAGGCTGTGGTGCTTGATGAGAAGCCGAAACGACGAGGAGCTTGAGAAGGCATCAAGTAATAATTATCATTCGGGTCATTCCTGTATATAAATACAGCTTGTATCAACAGGAGCGGGGAGAAAATGAAATTTCTCCCACCTTCCTAAAGTTAAAAGGCTATCCAGTCACTTTTTTTGCTTTTTGGTACTCTTCTCGCTCATAGTGCTGAGCACACTGGCGCTGCGCTTGTGGGATGAACCTGTCGGGGCCTTGGTAGAAGAAGCACCATCGTCTGGGGCATCGAGTTTTGTCTCCTCTTTCTGTCCTTCACCTTTGATCTCCACGGGATTGCTACCATCCGCAGCTGACGTCTCCCCGCCCTCAGCCTTCTGCGCTTCCTCCTTTTCTCGCTCTTTTCTCTCTCTCTCCTCTTTAGCAGCCTCTAGTATCCTGATCTCTGCCTCCACTTTCTCCGCATACTTCCTCATGTCGAGCAGAATATTCACTGAATGAATCAGCTTCTCAAATTCTTTGCACACCTTTTCCGTGGGCATGAACAAACGCGGCGGAATGTCCAGCTCTGTAAGGGCAGCGGCGATCTTTTGCGACTGAATGTTTGATTTTGCTTGTGTAAGCTTTTGGGCTTTGTCGTTGCGGAACTGAACGCCCGAGGTGAGGCGATCGTGGCGGGTTACGCCATATTTGGCTTCCTCGGAAGGAGTAAGAGTTCGAATTGCGGGTTGTTGGGCTGCTGCTGCTGCGGCGGCGGCGGCTGCGCCGCCCTTTTTTGTAACTGGTTGGGATGTGGTGGCTGCTGGGGTCTCGGGCCGGCTCTCGCGGGAGCTTTGGGCGCTGCTTTGCGCGGCGCCAGCTGGACTGGGAGCGCCTTGCTCTGGGCCGAGGAGGGAGCGGCGTTTTTTGTTCTTATCCGCTTGTAGGAGAGACTGTAGCAGTTGTGCCAGACCGTGGCTTGATTGGTACATTGCAGTGTTGCCGGTGCTGATCGGTGCTTCAAGACGGGCATAGAGCTCCTTGCGTTCGTCGACGAAGCTTTGTTCGTTTCCTACGATTCTCTTTAGTTCTTCAAGGAGTAGACCTTCTTCCTGGCTTTCGTCTTTGCTTCGATCGAACTGTACAATGGCCAGCTCTTTGCGCTGCCTTTCGCGCTCGGGGTTGAATTTCATCATTGTTTCGTAGAGGGTGAATTCGGATTGTGACATCTCCGAAAGAGGACGTTCGATTGCCAGCATTTTCCCAGCAACTGTGTAATATCGCGACTTCATCTCTTCCATTGTCCTTCGTTTAGATGGTGCTACCAGAGCTGTCGAACTTCCTTCTGACTGGGGAACCTTTAGTTGGTAGTCGTAGCGATCTGCGATAAGGATCCACCTCAAATCAAATTCTTCAACAAGGTCCATAAGATAATCTGTTTCCTCGCGGCTCCAAAGGTCGCTTTGAAGGTGCTTATCGTATTCTGCGTCAGTGTATCTCCTCGGTATTTGCGGTTTGACGTTATATTTCGCAAAAGGGTATTCTTCTTCTGGCTTCGTTTCCGGCCGTTCCGCCAGGCTGTTAACGTCGCCGGCTTCCGCAGTCGTAGGTTCCCCGGAGGGCGCTAGGTTCTTGGGGGGAGCTTTTCTCTGCCAGTGGCGCAAGACGAGGTCGTCGGTCCTGGCGGCGTTGGTGAACGAGGTAATTTCCCTGTTCATAAACCATAAGCATCATTGACACCTCCCGGTATTTGTTGTGTGAGGAGCAAAGCATACCATGGTCTCACTTTCAGCTTGCTTGCCCATTTTCTCCGTCCCTTGTATTTATTCTCCGTGAGCGCGATCGGAGGGGCTTTGTCTCCAAGTAACGCGTATAGCTCTCTGTTGTACCCTTCTATAACATAGTTAATATCTCAGAATAGCCATTTATTCGGGCGCGGGCAGGCTTTACCAGGCCGTTTTGGCTCAGCAACCTTCTGCTTCTTTGCTGGTCTGGGCTGGCTTTCCTGGGGCAGATCCAGCATATCACGAATGTCTGCGGCTGCCATGGTTGCGGTGAAGGCCCGGGCGTCCCCTTCCGGCACGCGTCGGGGGTGTTGTAAAACCGGCACAGGGAAGTTCTGTTGTAGTCAAGTACGATGACGATGAGATATGTTTGCTTATATCGATACGGTCGATGCTGGAGTTGCTGGTCTATCGCCGCTCGGCTTCCCGACGACGATGAAGTTTGAAGGGTTTGGACAGCAGGACGCACAGACGTGATTGGCCGACGCCAGGCCAGAGTGGTCCATCCCATCAAACAAGACACAATTCCCCTTTAAACACCAGCCTGTGCCTCCTCTCCCCGTCAACCGACACCGAATATTTAGCGTGAGAAGCATTTGCTGCTGGCTTGCTGTTCTCCTGCGTGTGTATTTTTTATATCCTGCTCAATGGCATTGTCAAGGTCGCGGCCGTCATGGCTGTCGACATTCTTCACTCTCGCGACCGTACTCATGCTGTCTACCCCTTCGCACGCCATCTACTTTTACATATTTGGCCGAGAAGCCAAGTGCTTTTATGAGGAGCTACCGCAAGGAACATTAGTTGTTGGTAGGTCATTCTTTACAGTCCCCCGTCTCGGTCAAGGAGACCGGGCAGGTGCACTAGTGTCTCGTGAGCTCTCTCAGCTAACGGCCATAACTAGGTACATACAGTGCGGAATCCTACAACGACAAAACCGGCGGCTACAGCCAAGATCCCAATCTCGGTATCATGATAACGGTCGAAGAAACTTTCGACAATGACCACCGTGTTGTTTCGCAGCGGGGCGGCGACAAGGGCCGGCTTACTTTCTCCGCCGCCGACGCAGGCCTGCATAGGATCTGCTTCACTCCCGAATATGGTGGTAATAATGGATGGTTCTCCAGCGGTGGAGCGGTGAAGTTGACAATTGATATTGCAACTGGTGAATCGAGCAAGTTGGAGAGCGAGGACCGGGGAAAGATGGAGGATATGGCACAGCGAGTGAAGAATCTCAATGCCCGGTTACAAGATATCCGCCGTGAGCAAGTTTTCCAGAGAGTGAGTCGGTTCCTTTCTTTGGGAAGGGCGCTTTGCTCCCTGCCAGTGGCGAGAAAATTCACTGCATAATATATTTGGACGACCGGGCTGCATTCTAACATTTTTATTTGCGCAGGAACGAGAAGCTCAATTCCGTGATCAATCCGAAGCTACTAATTCCCGTGTCGTCCGCTGGACACTGATCCAGCTTGCTGTCCTCACTGCAACTTGTGTCTGGCAATTGTCCCATCTTCGATCATTCTTCATAAAACAAAAGCTTACATGACCTGGACGACGGCTACGATGTAATGGTTCTTTTCTCACCGGTTGTTTTCTTATATAGGCTTAATTGGGGATGATCTTTGCTGCTTGTTAAGGGAGAGCAGAAGGATAGAAAGAAATGCTTTTCCCTCCGATTTGTTCATCGTAAATGCTCTTCCTTGAGATGGAGTTCCAAGGTCTCAGTTAATGCATCTTCTCATCACTTACCCTTGATTCTACTTGCTGAGCTCACATTTGCTCACTTTAAAGCTTATCCTTAACAATCTGATGTAAAACGGAAACAAGAATTAAAGGGGGAGGGAAAGAAAAAAAGCCCAACAGTAGGCAAAAGCAAAGCATTGTCATGACCCATAAGTATTCTTCCAGCAAGCCTGGCGATCTCTCCCAAATAGGCTGTTTGATGCACGCAGAAGCAGCTCCCTAGGCAAGGCATGCAATAGAAGTTAGTGCATGGATATAGGTAGACCGCATACAGTGTAGGAAACCAACAAGTAAGATTACCTAGCTCCGTATCAACAAGACTTGTTTACTCAGAACCCAAAGGCACCCTTGTAGTGCACGCAAAAAGAAAGGAAAAATAAAAGAAAAAGAAAAAGAAAACCACAGCTTCTCTTTTGCAAATTTATGAAGGCGTGCATCCCCTTCCTATCAAGCATTGCTTAGGTGGCGAAGCAGATCACTGTTCATTAAATGCTAGGCTTCCTTCCTCGGATGCAGAAGTGCTAGGAACAGCTTTGTACTCCCCCTTAGGGCTGCTTGGAGTCTTAGGGTTTGAGCCAACCCGGCCCAAAGGGGAGCTTGCCCTTATACTCTCGAAGAAGCTGGAGAGCCTTCGTGATCGCGGTTCGGCACTAGGAATCCGGTGAGAATCCCAGTTATCTTGAAGGTCTGATCCTATCGAGAATGGCCGCTTAATTGACTCTGACGGTTCGGAAGAGAGTTCAGAAAGTAGCTCTTCAAAGTGAGGTTTACTAGAATCGAACTGACTGCCTTGGTAAATCGGTTCGTTGGTCTCGTCCAGGGTTTCGTCTAGCTTGCCGGTGAGAACGAAGTTTGCATAGTCTCTAGAGCCAAGGGTGGAGCGGCAGTGGTGCTGTCGCTCCTTCACTAATTCGGCACTAAGTTCTTCCTGGAAAAGGCTAGGTTTTCGGGGGATCCTGCCATCTCCTGTGAGGGCTTGAACTTTCGGAAGGCTAAGGTTGATGCCTTCAAAGGTGCGGCGTCGAAGAATGGCAGTTAAGCTTTGCTCATCACCACAAGGGTGTGGAGGTTCTGAGCTGCACACTTGAGGAGCACATCGACCAAAAAGCTTCTGAAGGCAGCCCTTTATTTTTTCAAAGAGCTTGCTCCAAAATCCCTTTGGGCGGGGCCTTTGCAGGTCCTTATGTGCTTGTTCCATTTTGTGCACAGCTGCTTCAATTCTAGATTGAAGCTCTGCGGCTGAGGTGCTCGATGTGACATAATCGGTGGCTGGATCAGTGGAGCTTGATTTTGATGGAACAGGGCAAAAAGCTGATTGTAGCGCCGGTTGATGGATATCACGCTTTCTCAAAGGGGTCATATTGATGGCGTTACAAAGAAGGTTGGGATGGCAAAAGAAAAGAGACCAAAAAGTCACTTGTGAGATACAAGTTTGACCAACGAGAAGACCTGACTGTTGAGGAACAAGCTTTCTTTGCAAAAGAAAGGGAAGAGTGATAGAGAAAGAGCAAACGCGAGTCTTAGGACTACCTGATGGAGATGAACTGAAGTGTTCCAAAGGAAATGAGTAGAGTGAGAATGGCCCTGGGTTGCGTGAAAGGTAAGCCTTGAGAAGAAAACAAACACAAAAAGCAAATAAAGCTGAAGGCTTCAAGAGCAGATAAGAAAGGCATCCTTAAGTATAAGGGTAAAATCTCCTGTGCCTCACGTGGACGGGAAATGCCATAGATTTCCCGAAAAGACACCCTTTATATCTCTGAGGGATTCTACATCCTTTCCCTTGATTCTTATGGCTATCGTCGGATCGTCCAGCTGGGGCCTCCTGCGGCCCGCAACGATATTTATATACCAGGGCTATTGAAGCAGGAACCTCGATGTCAGAGACTCTGCGTTGCGGGATTTCGTCGAAGGCGATTCTGGGATCGAAGCTAAAACGAAGTAGGGACTCTATCTTCGTTTGATCCTAAAGAATTCGGGGCTAGAGTACCGCGACGCTTATGCTGGGCAGCCATACCAGCTTAATCAAATCATACACCACCTCTGGGATCCTAGAACCAGGCCCCGTATTCGGAAGTTCATATCTGAGATGGAACTTCGGCCCGTTTGTGTTACCAGCGCGGCTGGAACTGAAAAGAGGGTATCAGAAAGAAATAGTTCGCTTCGCTGGATAGAGCGTGTGGTAAATCCATGATAACAGCTCGACGTGAACTTCCTGCAAAATACATGGGGGAAACGGGAGTCCCATGTACTGATGATCCGGAAAGCAAAGAACGCTTTTGCCGCGTCTGAATATTTGACCAATATTACACCATAGGTGATTGCACACGGGCCACGACAACAGATTTAGGGTCCCTTTCCACTTTATTCCATTGGATTTGTTTGCCTGAGCAGCGTGGTTGAGGTGCGAATCCGGTGAGACATCCGCCTGCTTCCAAGACCCCCGGGGGGGACAAATGATAATCCGAAGGTTTAATCGGGGCCGGATTTTCCGCTCTCCGAGTGGCTGCCCTGGGTAAAATACCGCAACAGATAAGCGGGGAGTGATGGCGGAACTCCAGGCCAAGATAATTATCTTCAGACGAACAGGATAATCTGGAATGAGTATGCTTTTAGTGGTAGACACGAGGCAACGGTGCAGACGAAATGTGCTCTTTGCATATGTAGCTCGTAATAGCATGTTATTATTCCGGGTGTCATAGCTGATAAATGTGTCTGGATCTCTGCGGGGTGGACTCGGGAACCAGCTTTGCGGAGTCTATGGCGTCCTGACGCCGAAAATGTACCCGGAGCCGATTAGATAATGCTTGCGATCTTCCGGCCGAGGTACTGAAGAGTCGGGAGGTTCTCGAACGATAATCAGCTCCATCGAGGGGCTCGTGGGCGACAACAGAACGAGTAGTTAATGTCAACCAGAGCGAATATTTTCCCGAAACTTATCTCTATATAAAGTTACCTCGAAGTTCTTCGACAAAATCCCTCAGCCATCATCCATTGCCATTTTCGCGAGTCTTGAGTCTCACTTCCGAGTAAATATTAGCCATGCCATACTCGCTCAAGGGACGAAACGTCCTCATCACTGGCGGTTCGCGGTGAGGCTTCACCCCGCAATTTACGAATGACGGTATCAAATTTAGAACTGATATTAAGTACGTTGTCTAATTAGAGGCCTGGGAGCCGCAGTAGCTGAGAGATTCGCCGCAGAGGGATCAAACGTGGCCATCAACTATGTTTCTAGCGAGGACCGGGCTACAGCGCTCGCAGCGCAGCTTGAGGAAAACCACAAGATCAACGCAATAACTCTGCAGGGAGTATGCTACCCTCTATTCTTGCATGCAGCGCTACCGCCTGTATCTACCCATATGCTAATCAGGCTGGTTGCAGGATGTCAGCTCTCGTTCAGACTGCGAGAATCTTGTGAAGCAGACAATTGAACAGCTAGGCGGGTTGGATGTCATAATATCCAATGCTGTATATGTCCCGTCCCCGGTCTCCTTTCCTGATCTGCAAAAGTCCCGCTAATGGTTGGAAATAAGGGCTGGACTAGGATCTCCAACTTTGCTGATCTTGATGCATTGACGGATGACGAGTGGGATAGGGTAAGGCAATAATGAGATTATTTAACGTGTCGAAATTTCTTGGACAGTGCTCACTGCGATTCTAGTGCTGGACAACCAACGTCAAAGCAAACCTGCACCTCTTCCGAGCTGCAAAACCGACTCTCGACGCCAATCCAGATGGCGGTGCGTTCATCATTACTTCTTCCACGGCGGTAAGCCCCCACGCAAAACGTTAAGGCCCAGGGTACCCAGGTTAACCCTTGGCCAATCAGGGCATAACCCCCGGTGGTAGTAGTATGGCGTATTCAGTGAGCAAAGCGGCAGGTGAGCATCGACACCGACACTCATCCACAAGGACGGGCTCACACTATAATAGGCTTGCATTTGATGAAAGCCCTAGCCTCCACGCAAGGGTCCAAAATTCGCGTCAATGCTTTGCTTCCTGGCCTCATTCTCACAGAATGGGTAAGAACCACAGAAACGCCCCCTCTTTTCTCCTCATAATAACTTCGGATTAGGGGCAACGGTTTCCAAAGGAGGTTGTTGGCATGTACGAGGAGAAAGTACCACTGAAACGCGTTGTAAGTGACATAGCCATGGGTCAACCCGTATCTTTCGCTCATGCAAGTAACAGCCCTCCGTCGACGATTGTGCCGATGTATTCATCACAATAGCAAAAAACACTTCCATGACAGGCCAGCAGATCCAAGTTGGTGGGTGACTCCAAGTTCTAAAAGCAAGTTCCCCGTACTGACAAAGTACGTAGATTCTGGGTTTGTGATCAGATAATCCCATACAGAGTGAGAAAGCACGCGTGACACGGAACGCAATTGAGAAGACTTGTCTTGGAGATTGATGAAATGCGGCACACCCACAGCGTTTTTCATCAGTGAAGAGGTTCATAGAATTTAGAAATTAGCGTTTCATCGGACATCCCCCTGTGAGCCAGTGGCTGAATAGCCTTAGCCTTGAGGGCAGCTGCATAAGCTCCCTTGGTTTTATCGCCTTCCACCTTAATTTGATTTATTTTAACCAATTTCCTATCGCTCGTGAGGACGTATATGGGTCGATCTTTGTCCAAAACGGAAGAATTTCCCGCTACCGCAAACGGTATTCCAGGTTCAATTCCAGACACGAACTCCAGAATGAAATCCGGCGGAACAGCCTCCATATCCGCAAATATAATCCTTTTTCGTAGGGAAGAGCCAGTAGATTTTGAAGTTCCAGATACGCTAGCATAGTTCCACAAAGAACCTAGGACTTTATGATGCCGTCGTATTCGATCCCATGTCCACGATGACCATTCCACATGGCGGTCCTCGGGACCGATTTTCGCAGCATGCCTTAGGGCCGTTTCGGGGACAACCGTAGGCTGCAACACCGGTTCTAATGGTGGAACAAACAGACGGTCACGAATCCCATTGATAAGCACCTGCGCGCCTTTGTCCGCTGCGATTTTCACAAGCCCTTGCACGTCACACGATTCGGGCTCCGGTATGTCAAACTTTGTTTGATCCAGTATTAAGCCATAGTCAAATTTGGATTCATGGAGCGTTTGCAAGGTGATACCGGTCGTTTTCTCCGCTGCCAGAAGGGTATGATGAATCGGCGCAGGACCGCGGAAACTGTGAATCCCCCCGGATTAGAACACGAGATCGATCGATTACTGGAGAGAGAGAGAGAGAGAGGGGAGAGGGGGGTGTACTCAGGTAGCAGGGAAGGATGGATATTTAATCCACCATATCTAGCGGCTCCTAGAATTCGGGGAGGGACACGAAGGCCAAACGAAACTGCCACGATCAAGTTGCATGGGCCCTGTTGGGGTTGGGGTGGCTATTGACAACGGTGTTAGGGGGATGCATGGGAATAGCAATGTCCACCGTCTCTTACTGTCCATCCAGTGAATGTATCTATTTCGTGTATGGGAAGGGAAAGGTTTTCTGCAACGGCCTTGATTGGAACTAGAATCGAAAGAATACGTAAATATTCGGGTACTCTTTCTGGCAAGACGAGATCTCCCTACTGACCCTCACGAATTCTCTTCAATCCTCGACCCACACGCTTTCCGGGACGGCAAACAACATCTATAGAAGCGATTGTCTCCGGGGATTTGCTATGCTCGGCGTGGAGTGCCTGTAGTGAGGCAATGCTAATCTCATCCGATCCGCAGAAAAGTATCCTAAGGGGTTCACAATATTTCGTAGAGGAATGACGGGAGTATCGCTGCTTTGAGAATAGATATGACCGACCTAGGGCAAAGCAGCGGGAGCTTCGAATTAAAATCATCCTGCAATTGCGCCTAGAGATTCGAATCCCTTTTGTCTCGAGCTCTCCAAGCCGCCCAGACGTTCAGCAAAGCTCCTCGAATTTAGTTACGGTTTGAGCCGGGGGAGATGTTTGCTCTGTTTGACGGTGATGCAATCGACCCAAAAATTAGCCCAACGGAAATGAGCGCCGTCTGGTTGAAAGCGGCATCTCACCATCGCGATGTCAATATACCCTTAACAGGGCAACATGCCATGCATCCAAATGAATATGCTTTAGTGGTCCCTGCCCATCCTGTCTTTCTTGCGATCTACAACCCGTCTTTGGGCACGACCGATGAGGCCCTGCACAACCAGATTGTCTACTACTATTCGAAATCAAGCCGCTCAAGGTCATCGAGGAGACAAGCAAGTAACGACGGTGCGGGCGACGAAAGAAAACAGGAAGACGAAAATGAAAGATTACGCCAGATAGGGCTGGCCCAGGGCATGGTGAGCTTTGCCAAGTGCGTCGTGAAATCGCTCGTTTGGATACCATCCAGCAAGACATAAAGTGCTGAGTCTCGTGCTAGAACATTTTCAAATGGAGATTCGGTAGATACGGTGGAAACCGAAAATTCGCGCGTTGTACTGCATGAACTTGAACCAAATTGGTGGATACTTGCGGTAAGCTGCCTGTCTAGTTTTCTAACCCACGTCTTCTAACACTGCTGGTAGCGTATCGACTTTACCCGTTTGGCCTCCGAATCTTCCACCTCTACAACGCCGTCATCAAAGCCGAATGTGCCGCCTTCTCCGTCCGTCGAATACTCGTCTCGAGAAGTATCTCCGTCATACCTATTACTGCAGCAGCTGCAAAGAGCCCACTCTATATTCTTGCTACATCATGCACCGACCCTCGACTCGCTTTACAACAACATACCGAGGGAAAGGTTTTGCAGGATTTTGGATCGGTTCTGGACAAGGTTCGTCTTGAATTGGGATGTCCTACTTCATGGAAATCCCGCCGTGGAGATCTTCAACGGCATAAAGCTTGCTGCCGGAGCTGAATTGGGTATTGGGGTGGGAGAAGAAGAATGGGGGAGTGGAGAACGAGAGGTTCTGGAAGGGTTCATCTCCAGAACGGATGGCTTGGTTGATATGGTGCTTTCGCGTTTCGGGGATCCCGAACTAGCGAATAGAAAAGAGAGTGCTGTCCAAAAAAGAACAAACAGTACCGATCGACAATCAAATGAGGCTCTCTGGCTCGGGCGTGGGACATACCCTGACTCGTCAGATGGGGTTATATTTTCGGGTATGGGCAAAATTGCTACGTCTTCCCTTGTGAGTGTATCGCAGTGGATGGAATGGATATACCAATATGGCGAAGGCGCATATGGCGTAAGAGATGACCCGAGGTCAGCCAAGCGTCGGAGGCGGAGAAGGAACCATTCATCCGCCTCCACTATACGCGATTCCGGGCCCTCCATAACTTTGCATGCCCGGTCAAAATCGGTTTCGGGAGATACACCAAATCGGAGCTTATCCCCTGGTATACCCCCTCCTCTCGTCGTCAGCCCCGGTCCCGTACCAACCAAGGACGAGCCTGTCCAGCATAGCCCTGAAGAACAAAGGTCTCCACCGGGAAAGCCAGACTCCCCTGCCTTTGGCACAGACACGTTTATGAAGCTAATCACTCTCGGTTATGGTTCGGCGTGGGGTGGCTACTCGAGAAGTCCACTCACCCATCCCCGGGTGAACATACTACGATTTGGCATGGGTGGAACTCCCGATAGGGAAATTTCCCCTTCGGACGCCAGTTCAGCAGAGCGAGGCAGGTTTTATCAGCAGCTAGACGAATCACCAGGCAGTTTTTTGATAGGATTATGCAACGACCTTGAAAACGAAGGTTCAGATTCGGATGATACTGAAGGCCCCAGCGAATTTCGTCGCAACCAAGCAGAAACAGGGAATAAAGGAACTAGAATATCTTCGCGGACATTGAATGTGAGTGTCATCGAGGGCGAGTCCAACGTGTCGAAAACGCTCCGGGTCGTAATATATCTGGTAAATAATCCCACTGCTGTCTTGATCATTACTTCCGCTAACTAGTCAACCAGTATCAACCGTTTATGTTTGTTTTCTTCTTCGACCCAGACACAGCGTGTCTTTCCTCTCCTTCGTTTTACCGAAGTGTTCACCATCAACTTGGCCCCTTACAAAAGCCTCTGTTATCCTCCACTTGTCCCTCAAAGGCAGCAGAGCGTCTCTCACACTGCAGTCTGTACCATGGCTTCAAAGAGAATGAAGCCTCCCGTCAGCATATATATGATGTGGTCTCGGACCCATCGAATCATACAGTCCGTGCGTCGCTTCCAAATATCCCCGAGCCTGGAGCTTCGACCAGTGGATCATGGACCCGACTGGACGCTTTGAATGTTCACACCCAAATCATAAATACCTTAATTGAAACTAGATATCGCTCTTCAGAGACCGAGCGCACGTGCAAAACAAGTCGTGGTTGGTGGGTGCTCTGGATGAGGCTGGGAGACAGCAGCTCCAGTCGTCCTAGCCCTTACGGCATGGGTGAGTCAGCGATAGGAGCTGGCACCTTGGAAAATGTCCAGAGACAAGCGTTTCTGATTCGCAAAGCGAGCGATCACGTTGCGCCAGGACAAAACTCGGGGAGAGGAATATTTCGGAACTTCAGTGGTGTCTCGGATGCACAAGGAAGTTGGATTGCATCGGGGAAGCTTGCAGAGGGGATCGGGCTTGATGCCAAAAGGTATATAGAGGCGCTCTTGAGTTTAAATCGATAGCCGAGCCGTTACCTTATGGTGTGCTGGTACGTAGATATCCCCCGCATGTTGGGGGCAGCCGCCGAACCATGGGTTTCACCTGACGAACGCCCAGCCGTGGGCAAGCCAGCTCATATGAGACAAGTATATGGAATGGAATATAGTTTTAAAGCGGTATTTGTGTCACTTGCTTTCCTACTCTTCCATGATTCTACCTTGTCACAGAGCGCGATTGCGGTGGTGGCTCTTCTACGTCCAAGAGCACATGCTTTCTGGTCTCATACACACACACACACACACACGCACACACACAATATCAAGCTTCGCCACTTAACAAGAATCTCAACCCTAGAGTTAAAGCTCAATTACCTTTGGAAGTAGCTATTCCATGCCTGACTTGACGTGTAGTTAATAACTACTAAGCCTTGATCCACAAAAGCCATCGGAATCGGATACAAAGGGGAGAAGTGTAGTTACGGAGTAGATCGGAGCCTGTAGGGAAGCACGCCATGTTCCTGTTTTGCCCGGTTTGAGCGAAACAACTTTGGTCGCTCAGTATCCCACATCTCTTCGATGATTCCGAAGCCGCCGGGCGCCCGGTTGAGATGCACTCAGTCTACTTACCCACGGAGAAATTCGAACCTGACGGGGACCATCCCCCTGCCCTCGCACGGACGTGTATGTCAAGATACCGTGACGCCTGTGCTATCAAGCCATGATCTACGGTTGGCTTCCCGTCCAGCTAACCCGATGTAGAAATTGGAAAACGTCCCGAGCAGCTATCTCAGCGTCTGAAAAAGCAAAACGCAGTCCCGATACGGACCCGATTGACGATTCGTGGTCCCCTTGACAGAGTGGTGGAGGAATATAGGTCGCTGACACCCACTCAATGGCTGAATATTACCACGCTCAAAGCTCTCAAGATATCAGAAACCATGCGATGTAACGATGTTGAATTGGAAAATGGTCTTAGTAGTAAGTTTGGGCAGATTTCTAAAGGGTGAAACCTTGGCTTCTTTATCAGCTAGTTAACGGGTCAAAGGTGGTAAAGTTATCCCGACTTGTCCTTTCTGCTAACCTTCCCGCTCGGAATGCTGGGATCTGAGCAACACAAAACCCCCCCTCCCCCTTCGGCCATTTGCAACGGAGACTCTTTGATTCCCGTCGCGTATTTCATATGCCGGCCGTACTTCTGCAGGACAGATGAAAATTAAAAAGAAAAGAAAAGCAAAAAAGACTGCCATTGCGAGGAGGATAGATGCCTTACGCCGCATGCCTCGTACGCCTGGAGCATTTCATCCGACTTTCTCGACAGGGCGAGTTTGATGGGCGTGATAATGGAACTCTGTTGGCCCATACAATTGGTTCCTAAGTTAACGGAGTTAAATCATGCCCTTCGCAAAGTTTCAAAACACAAGTTGAATAACTCAAATAACAGGAAATCGGTGGCTATTGCTACACATCGTTAACCGTTGAAAGTAATTTTCACATATCCGGTGCTAATTCATGCTTTCTGGCGGGTACCAACCTTGAGCCTCCCACCAATTTACATGGCGAACTGGCTTGGTTACTTCATCATCCTTGCCCAGTCTGCGAGTGCAGTAAACAGTATCAATGCATGATGCCTGTAACAGGCCAATTCGAACCCAGCTGCTCCCCGTTTTCTGTGTCCTGCGTCCTGGCTCGAAGTGAGGGCCCTGTCGCCTCCTGGCTACCACGTCCTGATAAAAAATCACAAAAGGACAGCCAGGTATAACCTAGTTTTAGAGTAACTAACTGGGTTTAACTGGGATACCCAGAACCGTCCTTGGACTCAGCCCGAATATGCACATGCCGTATCTTCAGTCACACCATATGAAATCATAGTAGCTCCTAAATGTTGTTGTCAAGGAGGAACATGGAGCAAGGTTACTCCAAAACTCTCCAGAACCAAGCAATGTTTCTGTTTATGTGGGAGGGTCAAGAAAAAGTTAAAACCATGAATGGAAATTCTATGACAAAAAAGGACTGGACATCTTGGAATCTACAAAGGACAGCCAGCAAGCAGGGTAAACAGGTCCTACTACTACCTTGGAAATGGTTTGAGATGGCACATTGGACATTGGAAACTGAGAGTATCTACTGGTTGTTGTGTCCCTAGGACAAGTTTTTATTAAATCTTTAATTGGTCAACCAATGAGTTTTTTGGGGGGGAACGGGTTGACACTCTCTTTGTTTGTGAACTATCTTGAATTTCCAGTTAATCACGCTGATAAATTCCTAATTTTGTTCCCCTGTTCGACCCAGGTGCCGATACCACAAATGAAACAGGTTACAACAGGGAAACCACATAGTTACTCTGTAATGTATGGAGTATGCACATTAGTTATTGTCAGCTGAATCCCGAGGAAGCAGCTCTGAGCCCTTCGGTGATTCCCAGGTTGCCCAACATTCGTGTCGGCGGGGATCAGTCGAGGATAACCACATGTAGTACGGAGAACACATCTCCAGTTCCGCCATCGCGGAACAAAAGGATGATTTGCAGATAGCGAAGGAAAACTTTTTAAAATAGAAGTGGACATGGATGAAAATGAAACTGTAACAAAAAAGGGCTCGACTTTCACGCTGAGCAACAAATAGGAAGTCGACTTCGTATTTTGGGCACTTTTGATAGGCGGAAATCCCAGGCCCAAATGACAACGGAGGGGAAAAGAAAAGGCACTGGTGACATGGCAGGAATTCTCCAGGGCAATCCGACCATCGTTGTCGTCTGGCTCGGGTCTCAATTGTCAGCGGCTGGTCTTCCGCTGGTTCCCCTTTATCTTTTTAATGTTTTTTTTTTTTTTGTCTGACGTGTTTTGAAGTGCCCTCACCAACAGGCTGACAAAAAATTTATCTACCTTTTAAGATAAAGAAAAGGTTTGGGCAGCGTATGAGTCTCTGCAGATTGGCAAACAAGTCTCCGTTCACAATGGACAACTTCTGCGTGATCAGCGCCGCAGAAAGAGAAAGACTCGTGGCTCAGCATTAAGGCTGACACCCGTCACGTACATCCCTGTCAGGCGAATCCGAGCTTCAGATCAGGTACCTGTTGTGCCAGGATTATGTTGCGAAACTCACCGAACATGAAAGCGGGAGGACGATGCGAGCTCCGAACCTGACTCGTTAGCGACTTGGGACCTCTGCCCCGTTGGCGATTGTCCCGGAACGAAGGACGTCGTGTAAAGGACACCGGGGGGAACGATTTGTGTGCTCTTTACCCGTGTGCAAGTCCAAGGTATTACGAGCGAACACGCGGATAGCGTCTCCTCCTTCCCCCCGTCCACTCCATGCTCTCTGCTTGCAGGGTGCCCAAAGCTTCGGCCTTGACTTTTCAGACCCAACCACTGGTGCCATGCGAAAAGCGCTAGCTGGCAGCGACCATGAAGAAAACAGCGGCACCCTGGCCCGGTATTAATAAAAAATAGGGACACTTGCCTTGGTTCCCTCCAGTAGCCAGCACCGACGTCAGGGCGGATGCAGGAACAAGAGACGACAGGAATCTGGACCGAACCACAACGTAACAGAAAACCCAAAACGGTGCAACCGGTTCGGCAACTGGCATCCAAAAAAGGGAAAAGGCAGCGAATAGGGATAGGTTTGGCCCTCTCCCGGACAGAGGGGTGACGAATTTGCCGCTGGATTTCGGCGGGGAAAAAAAAAAAAAAATTGTTTCTCCATCTCTCCCAGTCTTCGTGGCTGGATAAAACTGGACCAAGAGGAATGGCCTGTACGAATAGGAATAAAGAAAAAGAGAAAAAAAAAAAAAAAAAAATTGCTCGCTGGCTCCCACCAACCCAACCATGGGACCTCAGAAGCCAAAATGCATCCCCGAACCGTCAGGAAGAAGCAACGCGGGGACTGGCCGACGGACAAGAGATGATATCTACATGGTAGAGAGAGAGTTGTGCTATATTAACACACTCCCATTGTCAGCATGCAAAAGAGATATTTCAAGGGGACATGCGGGCCGTCTGGCGTGAGTCATGAAAGAAGCCCAGAATAGCAGCAAACAGATCTGTTTGGTAATTTTAAAAAAAAAAAAAAAAAAAAAAAAAAGAAATAGAAAACTCTGAGAGAAAAATCTATGTGGAGTAAAGAATGAATTTCTTTTCTTGGAACAACATGCTTCTGTGGGTTCCTTTTTTTTTTTTTCTTCCCCTGGCTCTGGTTGCCCCTGTTAACTTTGTCGTCATTTTTGGTTCTGGTGGTCCCCGTGCTGGCGGCGGCGGCGGTGTCGATGTGCAGCAAAAAAGGCACAAAAGAATGTCCAGATGAGGAGGTTCGGCGCTCTGGACACACTGTAGTTAGATAAATTTAATAATAATTAGTCCCATGGCCGTGCTCTTATTCTGGTCATCGCCCGTCGTTTGATCGTCTCCATCAGAAACCACCGCCGCCACTCCCTCAACCTCGATGCGTCCGCCGTCTCGGTGAATCACCGCTTCTTTTCGCAAAACCATTCTCCGTCATCCCCCATCGGCCAACGAGAACCCTTCCCCCCTGCAGGCAACGAACATAGTCAGGAATCAACGGCCGGCTTGGCTCGCTGTAGAGCGCTGGAGCTTGCTTGTTTTGCTGTAAGTGGCTGCTCTTCCTCGCGACCTCTGCTTTTCCACCCAATCACCTTGTGGCCAGCAGGATCAGAATCTCACCCTCCCCCTGTTGCCCGACATTTGGGCTTGGCCTGGGACGATTGGTGCATTCTGGGACAGCTGGAGCAGAGCGAGCAGCGGGAGAGGAGAGACATCACGCTGGATCATTGCCATTGAGGCGGTAACAAGCCGGTCCGGAAGAGAAAGGCTACACATCACGGCCCGGGTTGGTCTTGCACGACCCGAGCTGCCCATCCAACCCACCACCTCGCCGTCCCCGTCCGCCGTCCTGCTGGTGCGGCTACTTGTCCTCCTCGTCCTGTTGCCGACTCCTCCCAACAACCCTCTCTCCTGCTCTGCTGTCAATTGCCATTTAGACCCGGCTGCTCCCTCTTCGTTTCATCTCGTTTCGCCTCTAAACAACTTAAGTGGAGGAAGTTTCAGTCTCTAGGCGAAGAGCTAGCTCCAGCGAGCTGATCGTACCCGTTATACACCTGCTAACTGATCTACTGCCTGCGATCTTCAGACATCCAAAACCACGCAGCTCGATCACAGAGGAAGATCGCTCGTGTGCTCTCTGTCTCCTGGCCTCATCGCTGAAAATACACCTCCATCCCGCTGCCCTCTGCTACCGGGCCGTCGAATACGGGCTGTGGAAGGACGCACGTGTGATTATGAGCTGACGAGAGCTCAACTTTCCACAGAGAGAGATAGCTACAGCGAGGGAGAGCGTTGAGAGAACGAAAGAACGAAAGAGAGCGCAGCACTGTAGCTGCTTTGAGGCCTGACACTTGTTCCCGCCTCCGCGTTCGCTATTCTCGCGTGCCAGCCCCCTTGTTTGGGCTTCTTTAGTGCTCGTTACATTTGGCGCCACGTATTAACCGCTTAGCTCCTTAGCCCTAAGCGCTTCACTGACATCACCGCCCGCGCCCGTCAAGATAAACAGCCCAGCAGGTGCCCGCTGCGCAACCCTTTTCTCTCAATTGACTTTCAACTCCAAGAGAATAATAATAAACGAGCACAACAGGACAGCCCTCTGATCCCCGGCATCACACACTGCAATCCTGACATGCTACATCTATTTGAATCACACCAACAACCAGTCGCTGGTTCCAAGATGGAGTCCTCACAGCTTACGTCCGGGTCGAGCTCTGTCCCTGAATCTCCATTGTCCACTCTTTCGTCCACGCCCGGTTCACCCGTCGCATCTCTCTTCTCCGCGAGAACGCACACAAGATTCCCTAGCTCTGTATCGTCGGTCGCTTCTTCGCCAATTATTGGATGCCCTGGAGATACGTTGCCCCCAACCAAACTGGAGGGAGTCCAGGAAGAGCCTGTGGAACCGGACTATGGTATCGTGGACGCGGACAATTACTTTCGTAAGTCTGAGATGAGACGGGAGCGACATCGCGTCCTAGTGCTAATGCTTCTGATTAGCGGATTTTAACGATATCCATGCCGATGATCAAGTTTACAACAATGGACGCGGTTGCGCCGAACATGGCTATGACCTATCTGACGAACTTGCGGACCTGACCCGATCGCCAAAGAAGCTAAGACCAGACAGCAGTTCCTTTCGTGGGATTTCACGCATCAGTAGCCGCATCTCATCAATCTCTTCGAGGTGGAAACAGAGACAGGTTTCGGATACTGCGGCTGCGCTGGAAAAATATGACGAATCGCTGAGGTCGCGAGCCAACTCTGCCACCTCTGCCCTTGCAAATCCCTTGGCCAGTTCGTTCTCTGCAAGACACAGCCAAATCTCGAATTCGCCCGCGAGAACTATCCTTGAAGAGAGTCTGAGTGAAGCTGGTATCTCGCTCATTGACATTGAAAAGGCCAACCGCGAAGGTGTTAAACGCGAGCCGCAAGTAACCACTCCTCTCCTACCGCCTGTGATGATGGATCTGCCCACTCCGGAGAATGAGGAACGGGTTCAGTCACCCTTACAATCGCCAACTGTCGCTGAAGCTACACATGTTATCCTTCCAGACTCACCCATTGAGGTACCACATTCGAATGGGTTATTATCTCCGCCTTTGTCTACGCAACCCTCCCTAGCTTCCATTGGTCTACAGATTCCGTTCCCACGGATGCACGGTCCGGAAATTCCTCCTATCACGATGCTAAATGCGGAAGATGAATGGTCCTGTAAGCTTGGCCACGCGAATTTCACGATACATCCAAAGCCTTACATACCCGAACTCTGCACTTTAGACGCGTTCGAAGTACATCGGGCGAATTGGAGTCTTGCACGCTGTAATTACGCAAAACATCTCGTTCGGACCGGCGAGCACTACGGGGTAACGTCCAATATCTACCGCTTTACGGAGGAAAAATGGGAGTTCATCGACAGCCAGTGGAGAGCCAACCACAATATCGTGCTTGCCAATCTCACCGATTGCAATGGCAATCCGCTCTCTCTCAGCAAATCAAACGCTCATCCTGGAGAATCTGTCAAAATGCCTCCTTATCTTGACAAGACCAAATTCCCAGACCTTGGGGATGAGGATATTGTTGGACCCATGTCAGTTGCTCCCGCGCAACCGCAACCACCAGCTCAGGCCAAGTCGCTACGCAAAAGATCCTTCTTCAGATTTTTACAGGATCTATTTTCTTCCCGCGATTCAACGTGAGAAAAAGAATCGCACATTTCCCATTCCGCTGCGTTCGACATCCTCTGTACAAGATATACCTTAATTGTAATTTACGGCCCTTCTATTTCGACCTGGAGTCATGACTTCTTGTTTGATGATGCCAATCACGATCTACGTTCCTTTTATGATACCCGATGATGAAATGACACTCGTTTTCTATACTCTGTTCATCATGGATTTCTTTTTTCCACTCCTCATGTCACTCCTTTATCCCCTGTTAATTTCTATTACTAATTTCGGAGGTGGTTTTGGTTTTCCTTCTATCCTGCGGCTTATTCTATAGAACTTGCTTGGGCCTTTTGTCCGTGCTGCCCGGTCGACCTTGCTGCTTGAGCCAGACTCTACTTCCCACATTTTCACTTTGAATGGTTGACACCCGAGGATACGATATCCAATGCATTTTTTTAATGACCTATGGTTCTCTTCCCGTCGAAAAGTTTGAGCTCCATTCCTCTTTGTTTCCCTCTTCCCTCCAATATGATCCTTTCATAGCGCACCCGATGGGCGGCTTATATGCGTCCAATCCTCCTTGGCTCCGAATATGTATGACGTATACGCGCATACACGGGGGTTATAGCAGGTATCGTGTCGGATTGCTTTTTCAAAAAAAAAAAAAATATTTCCTCCTGATTTTTACTGTCTCCATGCCATGATCTGTATACAGGCTGGCATTTGTCTTGAGGGAGTGTGCGCAGTGGGTTTCGCAATAAAAGGAAGAAGACGTCTCTAAAGAAAATTTAAGCGTATCACAGCTTTGTTGGCATGGTTTAGTTGACTTACATCTACTGGAAAATAGAGTAGTTGCCACAGCGGCTATCATAGAAGTTAAAGTGTATATGCGCAGAAAACATCCTCTTTGCAAGCACTCTTCTTTATTCTCACTATTTGCTTGCTCATAGGTATGGACATATGTATGGAGTATAATATGTGCCTGTCATTATCTGCCTCGATAAAACCAGATTTCATGTCTTTCTACTCCGTACTCCGTAGTATTTTTGTTTCTAGCGTGCAGTGGACTTGGAAAAAAAGAAAAAAGGAAAGAAATCGATTAGTCTAGGCTTAACATGCGCAAAGACTTCTTATGGAAGTATGTCGATCAGGCGGGAGAGCTCTGGATAGTTAAAAGATCTGCATATCCGATGACAGATCCGGCCCACTGCCGGCAAGGCTTCATACCGGCCGATCTTAATCTGGACCGACATACCTCCGTTAGTCCACATTTCCGTCCAGATCTCTTCCCTACGGGCAGTGATTTCTTGGGTGAATCGGGCTCCAGCATCTCCAGACGGAAGCTTGGCGGTTACAATATATGCTAATGGTTCGATCTGCCGCATTCAGACAAACGTATGGGATACGTACTCCGCAGTCAGTCGGAGAACAAATGCTATCCGTCATACATTTCCATTCCGTCTGATAATCCCATAGCGACCAGACCAGATCAAATCGGGTCTGTGCTACCAGCACAGGAGGGAGCGTCATCAGGCATCTTTAAGTCATCTTCCACGTCTAGTGTGGTGCCATGGAGCAGTCATTCATATCGTGACAATAAGGATAAACATCCAGCCTTTTCTACACCCAATGCTGTGCCCACAGCTCTCTCGTGATTGGATCCCCCTCAAACTGGAAATCGATATGGATTATATCCTCGAAACCTTCTGAGAGCTGCGGCTTCTCAAACCGGCTCGCGAAACTTCGAAAAGCAACATCCGGGAGGAATGTGCGTTTCTCAGGGTTCAAGGATTCCTGTGGTAGAGGAGGGGTCAATCCAGACTTTTCACCTATCATTTTGATACTGTGCATCCGAAAAGGGGAACAAAGAAGCATACAAACATGTAACAGCTTCGTATATGGATAGGTGCTACAGGTGTGACATACAAGTCTTGGGTTTGCAGCGCGGACAGCATTGTTGTGTGCGCATATGCTTGCTGGAGTAGAAAGATATACACAACGAATCGGGACGTCATGATCCTTTGCCAGTTTCACCCAGTAGGCTCGTGTTTCAGGATCTGCATTCGTATTGTCTGTTGTTTAAAACATGAACAAGTTGGTTAACCACATCTTTTCACCCAAAGAAAGGACACAATCATACCGACTGCCACAGAATCTCCGGCTTGCAGATATTCTGCTGCAACACTCAGGCATTTGGGACGCTGATGCAGGCCAATTTGTAAGTAAATATTGCCGACAAAGGATCATTTGCCTTGGGGGAAACTGGGGGATGTGTAGGACTGCATGAACGAGATGTTCTGCTTACAGTTTTAAGGATATCTTGATTTACCCGCTTGTATTTCAACGGTTCGAGATATTTCCAGAAAAAAGTTGATTTCCCCGCACCTGGGCTCCCGCAAAATATTACGAGCTCTTGACCATGAGACTCTGGAAACGGGAGAGATGCTAGGTTTTCAGTTAGCCGCGGTGTCACCCATCCCCTGATGAACCGATAACCCACGACGGGACAACGATACTTACACCTACTCGTGCCGTCTAGGATGAAGTTCTTCGGATTGAAGGCTTCCACCCCTTCTTGAGGTTTTCCGAGGAAAAACTCCTCCGGTGTATAAAACTTCAAGCCAATGTTGGACGCAAAATTCCTATACATGACTTAGAAAACCGGTCATGTATCATCCATGGGTCTCGTATATCGTACCGATCAACGCAGGAATGATCTGCGGGACGTCCCGCTGCATCACCTACGAATATCGATCCCTCCAAGTCGAGGACACCTTCGACGTCCAAGTCATAATCATCCAGCATCAGCTTCCACATCCCCATTCGCGGTTTTCGATATTCATCATACTCCGTCGCTGCGTATACGCTCAGCGGCACATCGAGATCCTTCAATATCACTGAGACCTTGGATTTAAAAATCGTCAAACTTTTGGAGTCACCAATAGCGCCTTTGCCGACCTTCTTCAAGAGAACCTTCTTTTGATTTGTAACTATAACCACCTGATACCTGGGTGTGTAGCATCCAGTCAGTTATGAAAATTGGCTGTCAGTTTTCCGACAGCAAACAGAACGTAGACATACCCTTTAGAGTATAGTTCTTTTATCCTCCCTGGAACACAGTGATTCCACCACTTCCAATCGTGTTCGTTCCTGGGAAACGTATTCCCCGACTTAGTCAAAATCAGGGTACCATCCTTTGGCAGCAACGACCGCGTTAGAAAGTTTGAGCCTGACTTTATCCTTGTCCAAACATTGACATACAAGATCGAAAGCCGCAACACGCTTCTTCACAGGAACAACCTGATTGTCCACTGGAGGCCTTGTGGAGTATTTGGCGACTAAGCAGCTATTGTCGACAGTGCGCCACGCGAGATGCTGGAACGGCTTCTTCGATGGAGGTTTGAAGAAGTTGGCAAGGGCCTCTCCTATCAAGCCAATATTTAGACATCACAATGCGCTGGCTATGGAAATGAAGATTCAAAGTAAAGAAATTTAAACTATTTATAAACTCACTTGTGGTCGTGGACTCGATTTTCCTCTTCGTCGCTGGCGGGGAGATTTCTCGTTTTGGGAAAACGGACGAATGTGTCCGCTTCATCTGCTTTTCTCTAGCCATGATGAACGCGCGCCGACACGCAAACCAGCCTGCATCTGCTGACAACATACACGGCCGATGTAGGGCGGCGAATGGCTTCATGTATGCAAGCGGTCCTGGTGGCATGGCATCCAGCGGCGAGGGAGACGCGACCCGCGCGAGGGTTACCTAAGGGCGCCACGTCACGTGCTTAAAGTGGTTTCTCAAGGGGACTTAATATATGGAACGCCGCGTTGTTTTACTCTCAATGCTGAGCACTTCGCTGCGAGAACTCGAATCCTGAGCTCAATTCTAGAGCGAACTTACACACACCAGCTATGGGCAATGAGGGCCATGCACAGAAGTGTTTTGAGCAGCCTGTTTGAGGCGATGTTTCTTTCTCGCCGTCAGCCTCTAGGCTGATAATTCAGTTTCAGTGCTCGCATAATGGTCAAAACCAGAAACATAACCCATAATTCTGGGCAAAATTGACTGGCGGTCTGTCAGCGCCTGCGCACTTTCCATGCAAGTCACTCAGGTCGGTCTTTTGGATTACAATTCCCCGGCCCTCGAGGAACTCGGGCCAATCAGCCTGCCTTGGGCATTTACACCAATTTCAGACCCTACATGATTCATATTTCGTTCTATCTTGCCAGTTGAATTATTTAGCCTCCTAGGCCATTCAGTGACAAGGGACTGCTCGTCACCAGGCCAGCGTCGTACCAGAGTTGATCACGGAGTATGAACCGTGTTTCAATGACGTGCTAAGAGATGTTGAGAAAAGGGGGTCCAAAGATTGTCGGAGAGGGCTCGGAAAGTCTACATCTGGCGCCCTCCCACTACAGGTCTCTGCTATGGAGATAGAGGAACTGGAAAACGACGAAACGCCATGGGCCCAAGGTGTGGACCTTATAGATGATTTTATTAACAAAACCGCATGTCCTGAATATGGGACTTCGAAGGCACGACTGGCTAAGGGTGTTAAGAGATTGCTGAGTTGCGATGAGGAACGAGCAGGAGCGAAAGGCATCGCTCAAAGCATTTGCCTTTTGTGGATTAGACATAGGGCCGATCGGGGTACTACAGGGTATTTCTACATATCAGGGTCATAAACAAATATCCGTAAATGACCCAAGAGCACCAAAACTCTCACTGCCTGGAGATCGCTCAGCTTTCTTAAATGAAAGACGGCTAGGGTGTCTTTGACCCGGAAGCCGTTCCATGAGAATATGTCACATTGATCTAATTCGTTGGATCAGATCCGAACTGATTTCAAACTATCTCAAGCACTGGAATGCCACTGCGTTTCTTCACATGTTTCAGTGTGTGGTGGAATATGAGGCAAACTTCTGGCTGAAAACAGTCATTGTAAGTGTAGTTTGAGCCATCTGGACCATATTGTCCGAGAAGACTGGGTTATAAATAATGTTGAAGCCTGTTGGCACCAAATTAGTCTAGCTGTCATCTTTATCCAAGGCCAACATGCATAATTCAACAAGTTATGCACCTACCGTATGGTGGTCTAACGGACAGAGAATCCCATATCAATGGTTACCTGCAAGTACATAGAGCCCATCGGACCGGCTGCTGCTGACGTCAAATTCAAGCGCGCACTTTTCGTCCACGGTATAAAAGGTACGTATAGGCCTTCGGTTTCCTAGAAATGCAGGATATCGCAGAAGTGCAAAAGAGACGTAGATAAATGCATAAAGAAGACCTAGCAAATGCGGCCTAATTCGCCTAATAGCGTAGCCAATCTGCCGTCAAGAGAAGCGAATTGCATTTATCTAACAATTACCTGCGGATTAAAAATCATTGCTGCCATAATTCGTTAAGACTATCGATTCCTGGGTATAGCGCATAAAAATACGTTACAATAACTGAAGCAGGACGTTAATAGAACATGGCTAGCCCTCATAAATAGGCTTCAGCAATCAGCTTAAAAACGAAGGCGAACTAGGAGAAATCCACCCTAGACACAAGGGCCTTCTAGGAATTAACTGCCTGGCTAAGCCATTCGCCCAACCTCAGCAGCACAAATCAGTCTAGTTCTGTGGACCCGCCATCTCATGTCCCTAGCTTCATCATATCCCAGAGAATTCCGTTGAAACATGCTCCTGTGCTAGACAGATGAAGGATATATGTGATTGCCCTATGTAAAATAAGAAGTGGGTATAACAAGAGTTCTATTGATTGATCATTGGTGAGACATAAGGTGCGAGTGATGGGAAGTTGGAGTTCTGGCAAGGCAGCAGCAAGGAGAAAAGTATCAATTTGGTAGGTATTCTCCTGGTCAGATATAGGCTCAGAATTGAAGAAAATGTGGAAGTTGCCAAAATATCATATATAGATCACAGGTTAGGCTCATAGCATCAAATGGCCGGTCAATGTTGATGCCATCAATGAGATAAGAAACATCACAGTCAAACATGTTGGTGATCCTTAGTGCAGCTTTGTTGGACTCGTTCTAAGTGAATCAATTAGCCATGAATGAAAAAGGGCAAAAATAAAAATAAGAAAAATTCGCTTGGTCGGATATCTTATTCTGCGAGTCTGTCTGCGTTAGACTATGGAAGGATAAGGGCCACCTCTGAAAATATAAAGACTTGTCGCTGGAGCTGATTTCCTACATCCATCTTGTGCATTATTGCCCTGCTATGTCATCCAGATTATTGCCTCTTTTCGATTAAATAGGCATGATATATAACAACGGTGGTCACAGATAAGACAAGTGCCCCAAAGAGCTGCTATTCACTCGGGGTATATCCCTGGGCCCGGTGGACTGCTAAAAAAAATGAGCGAGTGATGCCTGTGTGGTATAAAAAGTGATCCAGCAGGAATTCTGCAAACTGATCGGCTTCTCATTCGGCTGGTTCCAAGCACTGTCAGGCAATATCTCCACATCCAGCGATATCTAGGCCCATAAAAGTGAAAGAGACACGTAAGAGAAGGTTCCGCGATAATTCAGAGAGCGAGTACTCATATGTATAACGGACGTGGAGTGTATGGATGTAGGCAACATCAGATGCTACTCTGAAATGGTTGATGATGCAGTAGAATCTCTACCTTCCCGGGTGCGCTGGTTCGCTGGTAAGGATTCAGGCCTGGAAAAGCGTATGATACCCTCAAGAGGGCGTGATGGCGATGCCCAGCCATTGTTTTGCTTTCCTTATATGTTGCCGTCGCGAAAGAAAGAAAAGAAAAGAAAATTAACAACCATTGCTCGTGCGAAGGGCGAACTGAGCGTGCTCTCCGGTGACGATGGTGATCCCCATCCACATCACTGTGTTCCATTATTTTGGAACACACCATCACTCAACCTCTTAGACAGGTGGCTAAATGGAAGACGCCTTGTTGATCATTTGAAAGGTTGTGTCCCTTTCCCCAATTGAATGAGACCGACCTCAAAAAGACCTCGACGCTTCTCTCTTCACACCCAAGACCCCCTAACATTCCGGGGCTGGGTTTCCTGGTAATTCCAGCACAAGAATTTGTCATCCTCCTAAGGTGAGATCAACAAATGAGGCAGGGTTCCATGGTTCTCTGTAAAACAGTGAATGTATTGAAGTAAGATCCAGGGATTCCTCAGCCGTAGCTAACGCTGATTAACCAATCAACTAGCAATCTATGGAGTGCAGGAGGTATGTGTACGTTCTCATAATCGAAAAGATCTATAACGCTATGCAGTGATTGAGTAGACTTTCCAACTTGACATCATGGCTAAGGATGCTGCCCCGCGGAAGATGTCCAAACATCCCTCTTTAACTCACATGCAAATCCGCTGCAATCACGTGCAAGTCACTCCGGGGGATCATTTCACTCTCGTGTCTAAAGAGAGTCTATCCGCGGATTCGAGCCTCACAGCTGATTTTAGATGTTCTTTCAATCCGAGAAGTCGCTGCGTTGTTGCCTTCATCAGGTCTGGATTGCCACTATCCTGCACAGTTATCGATGCCTGTAGTAGGTATCCGCCAGTTGAGTCCAGTGGAACCATTTCCTGCAGAGGCGGGAGATAGAAGGCCGGTAAACCTTGGAGATGATGTTTGGCGGGGAAATTGAGTATCCGATGCAGCAGTATTACGGTATCATCGAGGATGAACATGTCGCCTTCGAGGACATATTCTGACACATAACTGGAGAATCATGTTAGCCATACCTTCAGGAAAAAGAAAGGCAAAAAACCAAGCGGTAAGAAAAGAGTAAAAAGTAATAAGACCTACTCGTAACCCCAAGCTTTCATAACTGGAACAATATCGCCATACGGAACCCTCGAAGTGCTAATTAGTCTCGAAGTCACGGCAGACCCAGTGCCAGCATCTGGGATATCCTTGAACTCTATCCTCCATGATTGATTTGAAATATCGTATTCATTCTGGTGTTGATTTCCGAAATCCGTTCCCCCCATCGTAGCATCGACGATGGAAGGATGCGTGCCGAAATCAGTAAGTTTGACCTCACCCACAACCTGGACGTGGTAGAGGCCACCGTTGAGCATCTTATTCAGCCTCTGAACTTCGGGGGCCTGGACATCTTGGCTGCCCCCGGGTCGAGGTTTAAGATACCCCGGCTTTCTGTATGGCTTGAATACCAGACGTCGTTCGTAGATTCGGTTTGGCTGCATGGCAGTCACGCCAGCCAGCTGCTGCAGGAGGTCATGGTGCTGGGCAGCGGGGACTGAGGCGAACAGCGAGTGTTCGTGCATGTGATCCACCGTCCGTCCGCGCGTGGTGCCGGACGTGTTATGTATGTGGATTTAGCTCGGGGTTACTGGGAAAGGAGGCGAGGGTACTCCGTAAATAAGCACACAGGCTTCGGGAGGCTCAGGTAGGGCGTGGTTCGGGTTGAAGGAGAATAAAGGTAAAGTCCAGCCCTCGCGTTATCGGGCCAATTGGAAAGAGTAACTTATAACTCCGTGCTCCGTACGGGCGAAGATAACAGGTTGGTGTCAGGCTTGGAGCTCAGGCCGGGGTGAGAAAATCGCGGGGAAGCGGGTTCCGGAAATCCAAGCGCAAACCGTCGATCTTCCTCGGAGACTACGGAGTACACAATGGATACCTAATTGGCCCACGTCAGGTGGATGGATGTCAATTACCTCAAGGAGACAATGCGGCACAATGAATAATAAATAGCGCGAGAATAAGATTTTTTCTTTTCCCCCCCCTTCCTCTCTCCCGACGGAGCATCAGCGCGAGTAGGGAAAAAGACACCGGCCCTGCAGGCTTGTGACACGATCGGAATAACGTTCCCCCAGCTTGCGAAGAAGCTTATTTAAGCTCGGCGAAGCTTAATAATCAGCCAATCGAGGAGCTGTATTTGATGACATAATACAAAACAGAGCGGCGGCGCAGAGATAAGGTGGTCGCCGCAGACAGCAGGTTTAGGCTATTCTTCCTCCGTTCGGCGCCAGATGGACAGCTGCCGGTCCGTTATCGTGGTGTCGGAGCAGATCGCTGCCATGGCGTGATGCGCGCCTGTGCGAGGTCAACCAGGTGTGTGTCCTACTATCCGTACAGAGCGAGCGTCTGGTGGCAAGATCCGAGCTACGGATGCCCTCGTTTCGGTGGGAGCTTTCCGCTTGTCATTGTGTTTGATAATCAGATCCACTGCGGCCTTATCTAGCTCCCAGCCCGTCTACAGTATTTCAAAGAGCCATTCTCTCCCACACACTCCTCTCTTCAATCCAAAATCCCTTCCACCACCAGTCAACTACCAACCACAACCACAACCACCACCGCTGCAACAAGACAAACAGCCCCGGCGACAATCCCCAACCGTCACCTCAACGTTGGGAATTCAAACCTCTCACCAATTCAACAAGTCCCGCCCGCTTCATTTTCCTATCATCACACAATTGTCACCTTGATCCCTACCTTTGCGACAAAAAAAAAAAAAGAAAAGAAAACATCTCAAAAAATGCGTGTCACTGCTGTTCTCCGGCAAGCCGCCGCGGCCAGGACTCCCTTGATCAAGTTCGTCGGCAAGCGGGCAACTCCAGGTGTGTATTCTTACAATTGCTATTTTTTTTTCCGGTCGCACAAAAATTGCTAATTCAATTCGTACAGCAGCCGTCGACAGCACCCCCAGAGTCCACCCCGCCTCTCCCACCAACGAATTACCTGACTCTTTTATGAAATATCGCTCCAGAGCCCAGCAACACGGCCCACTGAATAGCCCCTCTCGCCCATCGGCATACGGCGGCTACATCGGTGGTCATTCCGGTGCCTCGTTGGGATCTGTCCAGCCCAAGCAAGGCGAATACTTCGACAGAAATGATCTCCCAGAACGCTTCCGAAGAATCCCATGGTCGCAGGCTGAGATTGAGGCCATCGAGACGGGCGGGGCCAGTTTGTTCGCCTAATATATATATATATATATTATTAAAGTTAAAATTGATATTAAAATCGAACAATCGAAAAGGAGATAAGGGAAGAGCGGTAGCACTCGCTGTGCGATGGCGCGAACAGGATCGATTTAAGCGACCTTTGCTTTTTTCGAGACCGCTGCTCGTTTTGGATCATCGAGCTTTGATAGCAATTTCGACACCAGAACGCTCTTTGATCGCTTTTCGACCTCACTTCAACCGACCGTGGTTAGCAATGGAGGACGACTTTCCTCTTCCCTCCGTGTGAGGCGAGCACCACTTTGGGGCTTCACCTCACTTCTCTGCCTCCCACCACATCTCTCCAACATTATCTCTATCTTTGGGCTATTATCGGGACTAGATGACCTCTTTTCTTTTTTTTTTTTTGCTGGGATTATATACCTTGAATGGCGCTGGTGGTTTGTTTTTTGTATGCTCATATGGTTGCGAGTGATTACCGAAACTTTCATGTACTACATATGAGCTTCCTCTACTTATCGGGGCATTGGACTTTTTCTGCCATATTAAGGACGGGCTGTTGCATGTACTGGAGCTGGCTCATTTGTGTCAGGTACTGTAGCTACTTATGCATTTTGCAGAGAATCCACTAGTCTTACCGTTAAATCCACAGGTCCCAAATGCTCTTCTTAAAGCTGTTCTTTGTAAAGTAGATGTCAGTAGCTCCCTCAGGATCAGCCTCGCATTTTTGATCCATACAAAATCCTAGCATCCAGGAAAAACAAAATTCAATTCGGTACCTTCGAGCCGTTGGTTACCTCGATCTATTATTTTGCTTTGGACAGACTATCCTTTTTGCTTTCAGGGTAATCAGCCAGCTTAGCAGACACATTTAGACGCACGATGACCCCCGGTCCCGTAACCATCAGAGAAGTTGACGAGATAGGTGCTCTCAAGGCAATATACACCATTTCATCGCCAGCAGCTTCAATTGGGACTAAGCCAGTGACTATCAGTGTATGTCTTTCTTTTCTTAGGAGATAAATTAATTCTTCACTACTGAGCTCTTTTTTTTCATTATCTGGTCTTGTTATATGCATGTCACTGTCGTGGCAACATCTGGACAACTTGCCGCGAGAGCAGAGTACAGTTCCCACTTACCCTAGAGGTTAAATCCACAATTGTGCCAAAAGTGATATCAGTTTGGATTTGTTCGGCGGGTTCTTTAAGTCATCAGTTCTCACAGCAATGGCACAAGTACCCCCTTTTGCGTGAATTGGACTCAAGTCGAAAGACTTTGTAGCTGCCCGCGTGAAGTACTCCGTTGTGATGCGACTCAGATACTTTATAGACCTAGCTTTAAGCGCCCTGGACTAATACTTCAAAGGCTCCTACATCGAGGCGAACATGGTCATCCTACTTTACAGCTATACTGGATGCTTTTCTCCCAGTGGGATATCCTCATAGTGTCAGCGGGGATTATCTGGAGTACGTCCTCGTCTTCGCATATGAAGCCCACTGTCCCCAGCCAGATGGACGACTGCTTTGATTTAAATTTTATATAAATTTCTCTCTCTTCCTTGCCCTCCACAGATGCTGATGGATATCTATTTGGGCATCGAAGATACCAGGTTTATGTACGTCCAATCTTTCTGAAGCTCCACTGGTCCTTTACCGACGTCGCAAATAACAGGTTGTTTGTGCAGGACTCACTCCAAGCTTTTTCAAGCTCGATTGCAGGATTATTATCCTCAAGAGCTGTGTTGCAAGGTACTTGACATCGACAACGACTTCTCCTTCTCTCTAAAGGAAGATACAGGCGCGCGGTCTGTCTAAGAAAAGAGCAAGGGATATCTAACTATTCTTAGGAGTCGGTGTTGGTGATGCCACCGCGTCACCAACAAGCGCTCTTCTTTTAAGCATCTTGCAGGACAGCATGGGCCGAATAGCGACCATTCTTTTCGCACACCAACTAGGCACATCTCTTGAACCAGAGTGCAAGATGTACCGTCTAGCCGCCGATATTTTCAACGACTCCTCTATGATTATGGATTGCTTGTCGCCCACGTTCCCCAAATCGATTAGAGTCGGTCTGTTGAGCCTGTCAAGCGTGCTCAGGGCTCTATGCGGCGTTGCTGCGGGCAGTTCCAAGGCCAGCCTGAGTGCACATTTTGCGAAATGGGGGAATCTGGCGGAGTTGAATGCGGTATGTTTCGAAACGAGATATATATGTTGCATTTTCTGCATCCTGTGGCCGCTGATTTGCTCTTTGTGCAAACTTGCAGAAAGATTCAAGTCAAGAGACAGTGATATCCCTCATGGGGATGCTGGTAAACTCCTTTACAGATAAGCCTCTCAAGGGTAAAATAGATTCGCTGATGCCTACGTAACAGGTTGGAAGTCTCGTCGTATCGTACATCACTTCTCCCCTCGCTACTTGGGTAGCGTTGATATCCCTTCTCATAGTACATATAACGACCAATTACCTAGCCGTGCGAGCAGTCAGCATGACGTCCCTTAACCGACAGCGAGCCAACATAGTCTTCTCAACGCTATTCGATGAAAACCGCGTCCTCACTCCAAAGCAAGCATCCAAGCAAGAAAGAGTCTTCGAACGAGACGGAGTTTTACGATGGAAAGCCTCATCCGACACTCTGGGGTTTTGCCAGATAGGAGTTCCATTTAAAGATGTAATAGATCATATATCTTCGTCTAGCCCTGCGGAGCGAACAGAGGCGACCGTCGTGGCGATTTTACGGGTTTTTGAGCAAGAAGAGTACATACTCTGGTTCGACCCGGCAAGGAAACGGGGAGTTATCGGTTTAAAGACGAACGCCAGCCCAACATCGCAATTGAAAGCCTGGAGTCATGCTTTGCTAGCAGCGAATTCTTTCAAAATAAAAGAGAGTAACACCAGAGAGCCGCTCGTACGTGAGCAGGTCGGTACAGACTCCGTTTTGATGCTAGGAATCCTACAAGGCACTTTGGCGGAGCATTCGAAGGACTTTGATGCTCGAATCGAGTCTCTTCGAGATGCTGGGTGGGACATCGACACACCTTCACTGCAGACGAAGCCAGGGAGGAAGTTTGATGTCATTCGAAAGCAGGAATAGATATAAGGATCCCATGAGCACTAGCTTTACGTAGGATGGTTCTATAAATGGCTAGATGGTATGTGTCTACGTTGGAGAGCTAGTAATAGTTCCGAGTCATAGCGCCGATGTAAACAACACGCAACCGTCAACCCTGAACAGAGATCTTTGAGTAAAATATTCATGTATATATTGATGCTCATTAGACAATAGATATACATGGATGCAATGCCGAGTAGAGTAGAAAAGATGGGTACTGTACATATGTAGGCACCAGTAGCCATAGGTCAGACACGCAACCGACTAAGAAGATACGCCTTCATCAGCTCTATAGTGGCAGTGTGGATTGCCCAGTCATCCAAAGGAAAAAATGAGGAAAAAAGCGAAAGAATATTGGGTTGCTCCACGACAGCAAAGAGGAGAGTGACGAAGGAGCCCAAATGCGAATTTTGGTTTTCGACATGACGTTCACGTCCGTCAAGAGTCGCTTTCCAATGCAGAAAACCCGGTCGGACGGAGACTTTTTCCTCTAAACTCTCCCAGTTTGGTCCCCGACTCGGGAACCATAAAAATTTGCGAGGATAAAAAAAAAGTACTTAATGCTCGGTTGAACGAATTTAAACCAAAGAAAGAGTCAGAACAAAGTGGGTATAAACGCCTTTTCAGTGCAAAAAAAAGAAGAACATATGAACCATGCAAAATCCCAGCTGCAACACAATGACCCAATGTTCATGCATCTCATCAAGACAAAATCATAGCAGAGCTGTTCTAGACAAAAGGTTGAAAAGTAGGTGAGGAGGTACGCCGCCGTGAGAGAAGATGTGAGAGAAGAAAAGAGACGGCGAGCGAGGTGATGGGAACAAAAGTGGTGATGACTGACGGTGTTGTGATGTGAGGTGTTGGTCGTTGATGCGGGGCGCCAGTTAGACAGCATCAAGCGCGGACAGGGAGGGGGCCAAGAGCGAACTCAGCTCCGCGAGTGAGCAGCATGGCATCGACCCTTGTCTTCATCCTGCGATTGCCCCTCTCCATCACGCTCAATTTCTTTCTTACTTCTTTCAGCCAAGTTTCATCCCCATCTTCTTCCAGCCTTTATCCGACCGCGCCCTAGGACTATGCATGTTGCTGCCGGGGGGCGTCGTGGGAGGGGTCATCGGTGCTCCAGCGCCGGGACTCGATGGAAGGCTGCCCGAATCGTCTGTGAGGCTGCCTGAGCCCGAATCACCGCTCGTGTACCCCTGGGGCGAAGATCGGTATGCTGAACTGCTTGTCGAACTGGTGTTGGAGCCGGATGTGGGATGCGACGAGTAGCCTGTTGAACGAGGCACGGCAAGCGAGGTTTCCGGCGAGATGTGCCTTCGCATCGAGATGTGACGGCTGACGCGTGCCTCCTCCATAGGTGCGTTCGGCGGATACTGCTGGTACGATGCGCGTGGGGGTGGTTGTGAAACAGAGCGGCTGTTAAGAAAGGGCAGAAATATCGATTCGTCCATCAGGTCGCGCATTCGGCGAACGGCTCCCTGGAGCACGTCGGGGTTTGGGGGTCTCGGTGAATGGGAGTGACTGAGTAAGCCGTCTCTAACTGTGCTTGGAAGATTTATCTCTCGAGGAGCTCCGGGGACGATGTACGCATTTATTATCCGGTTCCAGTATACTCGAAGTCTCTGGGCATGCGTTTCGGCGGTGTCGTTTCGCTCGGGTCGATGATAGTATGTTCTATAGCGCTCGGCGTCCTTTGTGAATTCTAACGTTTCCAGGCAGTGGTTCTGAGAGAGGTATGCTGTGAATGCGCTAAGCGTGTAAGGCGGAGGCGCCCGGTCGGCCAGAACATCGTCTAATGTTGGGCGCGAATGCTGATTTCCAGGAACGGATATGCTAAGGGGTCTCGAAGGACCCCAGTTTTCCATTCTTTCCTCGTTATCCGAGTCAGAGTCTGAGGGTAATGGAGAATGATGGGGCGAAGACTCAGGCGTAGGATCCCAGGAAGACTCGGCTGATCGTCGAGACCTTCCTGAAATCATCCCCCTCAGAGACTCACGCTTGGATCCACCGTCCCTTGATCTTGTTCTGATGTCTCTCCACACTCTCCTCGATCCTTCCACCCCGTGAGCACGAAGAATTCCGTCTAACGGCTCCAGCGTTGGCAACTTGGGTACGGAGACCACAAAGAGTTATTGTTGGGGAAATAGGGTGGATTGGATAATTGACTTTGGGAGGGAGGCGTGCAAACCACCACGGACAAAATTCGCTGACTTCGAAAGAGGCAACGCGTCTTGTCCGTGATTGTTGCACCGTGGGATCTGGACTTCCCCCCGAGTTTGCTGTGCTGCAGCTGCCTTTCGAAACTTGCGGGGTTCGATGGCCGAGTCACAGAAAGTGGGTAGAGGATGGTACAGCACCAAAGCAGGTAGCCGCTGGAAGCGCAGAAATAATGCCACCTCCACACGCAAGATTGGGAATATTGGGCAAATTTTCCGGGTGGGAAGATTGGCGCGCCTCTACCACCGAAAGAGAAGAGTATAAATTTTAGGAGAGAGAATGCGCAAGAACTCTTCTGAGCCGCCGGAGAGTTGAAATAGCGGATGAACCAGTGTAGGGATATGGCGGTAAGGTGAAATGGGACCCAGCGGAAGTCGAGAGTCCGGCTAGGATTGAGTGTGACGGGGGAGAGGATCGAGACCCCCCCCGGACGGTGAGTTGAAGAACGGCCAGGATAATAAAGGCGATATACTAATTAAATGATTTCGAGTGAGTAAGATGGTAGGAGATTTGTGAGGGAGGGCAGGCCGGGATTATGGAGATCTTAGGGCGAAAGGTGCAGATATACGAAATGAATAGGTAATGTGATATATAAGAGGAGACCGTGACAACGGGAAAGGAAAAGGAAGACAAGCATCAGCGGAAGAGAGAGAGCTGAAGGGCAGCGAGAGGGAGATAAGAGGGAGAGGCAGAGCAGGGCGTGGGAAGGGCGGGATCGACTGACAAGTACCAGTGACAAGTGTATAAGTAGCCTAGATACAGTATTTCGGGTGTATCTGTTACCCCGTAACCGGTCTACCTTGTATAAATACCTTGTCTGGGTGGAGACAAGGTGGATAACGGGCGTGATGGTCGCAGGCAGTCCAAAAAAATAAAATAAAATAAAATAAAATAGAAAATAAAGTCGCGGAAAAAAAAAAAAAGAGGATCAAGAGAAAATAAGAAGACCCAGGAGTGGAGCCGAAGAGAAGGATCGTTGACTATTTGCAGCGGAATGCAGGGAAGCGCTGAGGCAGTTGTATAAAAGGAAAGCCACTGACGATGATGAACCGCTAGAAACCCTTAGCAGTAAGAATTGGGCGGGCGAGACTCTTGCTCCCATATATCCTGCAAAAGCAAAATCGAAAGCGTCAACAGGCTTTGGGCAAAAGCACGCGATGATGACGGCAAGCGGGTCAAACAGACCCAGGGATTGTCACCGAGTTTGAATCCTGAGGCTAATTCGTGAGAGAATCCCGTTTTCCCACTCCGTGGTACCAGAAGAGAAGTTTTGGCTTCGAGCCACGGTCAATGAATCAAACGATAAGTAATCAGTCCTTCTTGGCCCAAGAAGCCTGCTGATTGACAAGCAGAAATCCCTTTGCTTTGCCTTTTTTCTTCTTTCCCTTCCTTTTTCGCCTTCACGCCTGATTCATGCCCCAGGCCAAGTCAAGAATGCTAATTTCCAAATGGTGAATAATGTCAAATATGCTTCTTGAACAAGCTCTTTTAGTGGGGAAAAAAAGAATTATTATTTTCTGCGAAATGACACCACTTCTATCCCGCACCCCGTGCAGTCAGTGTTTGCTGTACGTGGCCATTCGTCTGTCTGGTCTTCTGCGGCGACCCGCACTGGAGGCGTCGAAAAGGATGATCCTCTTCTGGCACAGGTGGCAATAATAACTACCTCTCGGTTTAGCTTTTCATCGGCCAGTGATACGCCGCTTCTGTTGGCTGGCTGGCGCGTAAATGTAACACGCAGTTCCTGAAGATCTATCCAGCGGTTACGTGAAATGCCTTGCGCGGCCAAAAAGGGGAGGCCGTACGAGTCCTTAGTCGCAGTCATACTCTCCGCACATCCTGTTTCTCTTTCTCCCGGGTTTATTTTTTCTTTTTCTTTTTTATTTTTTACTTTTTTTTTTTTTTAATAAGCTACTAGACTTTGAAAAGAGAGAGAGAGAGAGGGGGAGGGGGTTATTGGTTGTTCAAAGTATTAGGTTGCTGACCTGTCACTTTACCATAAGCTCCCAGGAAAATGCCAGCTATTCGACCAACAAGGCTACGTGGACAAGGGTGCGAGAGATCGGAAACCTGGCTAGCCACATACCGCGATACTTCCCTGGCCTGTAAGAGAATTAAAAAAGGATGAAATATTGACTGCTGCGGCAGACCTAGCCGCTGACGCAGTCTGGATCGGATGATTTCTGAGCTCAAGAATGCACCTGGGTGGAAATGCCCGAAGAAAATCCATATCTTAAAAACAACCGCATATTCGTGCAGGATTCTATTCTTCACCCGGCTATTTTTTACAGTTAAACTACTATTGGGGTGACGGCGAGACCTTTCCACGCCAGCAATCGTACACGGTTGAATGGGGGAGAACAAGACGAGAAAGGTCCCGCGGCTATTCAAGAAAAGCGACAGGCAGAACAAAAGGGTCCCATCAGCAAGGGAAAAAAGTTGCCTGGATTTGACCGGCGATTGATCCCACTCCGAACAAAATGAGTCTGCTTTTAAAATACCCTGGTAGGTGTGTGTATGTGTGAGTTGGCGTCGACAACCTGGACGGAAAGAAAATCATGCTCCCCTGGCTGTCCTTTTTTGATTTTGAAAGGGACCAAAGGGCCCCCTCCAGCATTCTTGTTCGTCTTGACGCCCGGGGGGGTGTGGAAGAGGAGATGCGGGTGTGCGAATCATGGACCTACCTTTACCAAACAAGAAAAAGATAATAAAACAATATAACTAACTCATAATAAAATTATGTCAACGACAACACCACCACCATCACCATCACCACCACCACCATCATCATCGCGGACCAGGATGGGGGGAGGAAAAGGGACCCTTGCGGTGCCCAGCAGCGGACCGGGATGTCGCCAATGAGCGAAAAGGGTGACGCGCAGGGCGAAACCTGGTTGGCCCGTCGCAGGCAGCCCCCGTCCCCAGCAGGAAGCTAAACTCAGTTATGCTCCTTCGATTTCCTTCCATTCAGCTTCTTTTCGTGTTCTCGGCGTCTTCTAAGTTTGCTCGCTCGTTCTTGGCGTGCATGCATCGCCCCTGCACCTTGCCGAAAGCGGGCAAAACGCCAAGGTATTGAAACCACCGCTGTCATTGGCCACTGCCTTCTCCTGTTCTGCCGGACGGCACGGTACCACCTATAGAGGGCGTAACTTATTACCCCGTAACGGAGCAGCCGTAACCATGATACTGTACGGAGCTTCGTCTGCGCCCTACAGAGGGACGATGGTATCTCCGCTCGACTCTCAAGTCTAGTTGTCGGGCCCCCCAGAGAAGGGGGGAGGAGGGGGAAAAAAAAATAAAAAATAAAAAATAAAAAAATAAAACGTGAAAAAAGATTTAAAACTAAAAATAAAAAGGGAAAAAAAGAGAGTGACCAAGACACCATCATTACTCTTTGAGAAGCTCGTATCTCGATAGCTCGCTCCGAATTGACACGGAGAACTCCGATTGCTAACATGCCCCGAAATCGCTCCTCGTCCCTCCCCCAGCCCTTGGCTTCGGCTCTTTTGCTCACTTCCCAGAAGGGAACCCCGGCCGCCCAGCCCTTCCGACCACCACCACCGTTTCATGTAAACTTGACAGCGAGGATGTGCCTCTTAAATCAGGCTGCTAACGAATTTCTGCCTGCAACCAAGAGTAGAGTACCGAAGCTTTCGTTATAGGCGATCGTCTCCCGTCTATCCATTGGAGTGTACCGCAATATCATGCAACCCAGTGTACCAGAGACCATCATTCAAACGATCGACAGCATTATTGATGGCATTCTTTGCCCTGTTTGGTTCAGTTTCAATGTATGTACTCCGGACTCCGGACTCCGTATGTATAGTGTCGACATTCGCAGGAAAGCTGCAACTTGTCCCTTTGTTTGGGGAGGGGGGGGGGGGGGGGGGGTGTTTTGCCGGTTGACGACATCACTTGACCACAACCCCGGGGATCCACGTTGAAAGAGGTCTTTATACTCCCCATCTGAACCAGTTCACATGCGATATCATCATGAAAGCAATTGGTGAGCTAACGGATGCTCCTCGATTTTCTTTCATTCCCTGCTTCCTTTCAGCCTGGAGAGCCTCAGCCGCTGGAAACAACGGCAGTGAATCCCTGATCTCCCCCCCCCTTTTTTTGAGCAAATGCTCAGAAGGTGTTTTGATGCCGCTAGTTATGTTCCATTATCTCTCCTTTGCTTTCGCTCCTCAATGTATCAGCCTCACGCGCACTGATCGTGTCGCAGCCGAATCAACCATTCTCACACCCTGAAATGTGACTTCTTGCTGGTACCATCCCATCTGTGCCGTTAACTGATCGGCACCTCGGGAATATGTATCAAATTATTAATGGAGCAACGCGTCAAACCCCCAAATCTGAATTTAAGATCGGCCGGTCCACCTCAAGAGAAGCAAGATCAGCAACCAGTAGGAGGTTTTTGTCACAAGCGCGAGAGGGAAGGGTGTGGGGGAAGAAGGCGGATACCTTTACACCGCTTCCCCCAAGGGTTGAAGCTTCAACTCCGAGCGAGTGGCAGAGAGACGCTGTCCACTCTGCTTGCTTTCTGTGTTCTTCTGGTGAGATCAAATTGCTTTGGAAACTATTTATCCACAAGATGCTCTGTGGCTCTTTCAGGGTAACATCGGCTAAGTTCCGTCCTCCGTTCTTCGGCTTGATTTTCCCCGCGATCGGACCGTTGAAACTGGACAATCACAGATCCTAATTGATACCTTGATGGATCTCGAGGACCTATAACTCCTCTAGCTATGGGAACCCTTGGAGCAAACAATCGGAATTCGTGGAACATTTGAGCTGAAACTGCAGACTCTCATAGGTCGCTGCTGGGGAGATGTTCTTAACAAAATAAATATTTTCTGCACCCCTGTCTTCTCAAGCCTCTTTCCTTTTTTTTTTTTTTTTTTTTTTTTTTTTCCGTTCTTCCAGCAGGTGCTGAATGCAACAAACAGCCTCAACAAAGGCCTCGCAGGTTTTCAGATACGGAGTACTCCGTACAAACATCCTGGTTCTGGGGTTCGAGGTGATGACCGGATAAACCAAGCAAACCTTCCAGAAAACGCCCAGGTGTGACACAAGCTGCAGCTCGTATTCAAATGCTATTTTGATGCAGAGCATGCACGCGGTGGTGCAGAGCAAGGATTGGGGAAGGAAAGAAGAAAAAGAAAAGCTGAGCTAATGCATGCTTGAACAGCTGGCTGCGAGTGGCCGTGGGAAGAGTACGGGCGCCAGCAGTGCTTGAAGCTCCAGTATTGTCTCGTACTCAGAAAGCTCTTCTTTGGCCACAACAGCTTCTCAACCCGACAACGCGGCACCGGCGGGAAGACAGAACCGAGGCAAAAAGAACGGGTAAATTCCAATGATTATTTTGGAAAACCCTTCCTTGATTGATGCTTCCCAAGTATAGACGGCTCTTTCCGTGCCTCTTTTGCTTGCTATGTCGATGATCGTCCCCCGACACCACCCATTTTCGTCGGGGAGAGGAGATGGTCGAAAAGTCAATTAACTCACCATTCATTTGCTCTCTCTTCTGTTGCATGCAAGCCACGTTGCGACACATCAGAATGAGATCGCGTTTCCTGACGCAGAAAAGAAGAAACGAGTCACAAAGACACACATGGCCGGAGTTCGCGACATGGAGCTCTCTGGGATTTTGGCAACCCAAAGGGCAAAGCAGCTCCACCGATTTGCGCTAGCTGCCAGAACAAGGCCCACACGTTTGGTCGATGGACTGCACCTCCTCGCCAAAAGCACGCCCTTCGAACGACGCCAGTCGACAGACAAGCTCGACGGGGAATTCTGATTTGGAAGCAGCATCTCCACTTGCGGCGCCTTGATGATATCATGACCAACCGTGAAAGTTCGCCAAGGCTCGGGAATTTTCTTTGTTTTGAAATTGCCAAAGTTCCAGAGCCCACGCTTCGAGACCCGTTGGGGTTCCTGCAAAAGTGCCAGTTTTCTTGGAAGCCCATTGCGACTCTGAGCTGGATGCGCCCTTTCCTGCAACACACCAAGCTCTGCCAGGTTGGCCCGCAGAGCCAGGAATGAGCTCGCACCCGTAAGTCTGGATGAAGATGTTCGATGTACCCTACATATGTACAGAGTACACACACACATACACCAGCACCGTAATAAAGCATGAAATCAATCCGGTATGTTATCGTAATACAGCGTGACGCTGGGAGGCTGTGTAACGCACTTCGCCCTTCTGCGCGTCTTCTGGAAGCCTTCCGGGTTAGTTCCCCCACTTAGAATTTCTTTTTCTCGGTCAATTTTGTTTAAAAAGTCCTTCGTCTGCTCTCTCGTTCCAATTCCGAGAATTCGCCAAGCGTGGTGCAGAGCGTGCTGAGATGGCTCTACGGATCATGGACGAGAATCGGTTGATGTCTGAGAATAGCCTTACTACTGAACTACCCGATGAAGCCAAAACATGGGGACCAAAGGGAAAGGAAAAAAAAAAAGAAAAAAGAATGTTCTGGTGTTGGGAGGCGACCAGGCGGCCCAGGCGGCAAGCCCCTGGTCTTGTCTCCTTAGGGCTGACAAAGGCCGTTGCTCGTATGCAAAAGAATTTTCCGATACCTCTTAATTTTCCTTGATTGTACGAAGTCCAGACCGTACATTCCGCTCCGTTGTCCAAGGCGGGAGTTTTCCCATGGTCTTCCGTTTATTCAACTCTCGGGAAGTCCTCTGGGAAAGCTGCAGCGGGCTGTTGCCAATGTGCGAGTCCCGGCATTTTGCGCCGCGGGGAGGGGGGGGTTTGGGTTACAGGCCTGCTGCCGCCGGTGACCGTTATCATGCATCAAAAAGGTCCTTGTACCGTCGGAGGGACCCGCGGAGGATCCGTGTTCAATTTGGGTAGATTTGATCATCCCGAGATCGATTAGGGTTTGAGCAGTACCAGTGACCATGGGGAAATCTGCGGACTTCTCGGCGGAGGCTGACAGAAACTTGTTCCTCCCAACTTTATTCCCACACGGAGACCCCGGACGAACTCGGAGTGACGGCGCCTTCGAGCCAAAAAAAAAAAAAAAAGAAATTTAATAACACCGTCACAGCATTTCTTGACTTATGAGAGCATGGGATGCTTCAATGGTGTAATAGAGACATGACTCGATTCGCCTCTCAAGCTCAACCTCTTGTCGCCCTGTCAGGTTGAATGATATCATCAGGGGTTCCGCGGAAATCCCTCTGAAGATTGGGTAATTGATCACACCCCTTTTCTAGCAAATCCTGGGTAGCCCTGGTGCCCCTGTTGAGCCAAGGTATCAACCATTTGGACGCCACTTTCCCTTCCCACTTCCAGGCAAGGCCCCTGTGCGACGTTGGAGCAACCGCTCGGCCCATTTATTGGATCAGACAGCCCTCTTCCAAAGTTTTCCTTGATTAGTAAGGACATAGACCCTCGACATAGATTTCTCTTACTAATCTGTGGGATATCGGCCAAGTATCGAGAGCGGATGTTATACCATGGTTTGTATCCTTCGATATTCAAGGCGTTGATGAGACCCACAGCATTGGCCGGTCTTTATCCGGTGTTTGGCTGACCGGAAGGGCTCACGCGATGCCTCGTTCGGTATGAAGAGGCTGCTATTCTGCAGCAGCATATTCCTTGCTCCAAGAGCGGATAATCCGTCGAAAATGGAATTCGGCAACCCTTAGCGCCTGCGATTTTTTTTTGTTCGATAAGAAATTCTCCTGCCTCAAGAAAAAAAAAAAAATATATATATATATATATAGAATAAAGTAAAAATCATGAAACAGCCGTCGATTGCCGCAGGTATTTGGGCCAATATGGAGTTCTGGACTCTGGGGAGGAAAAAGGCCTCAAGCAGTAGAGGGTTCTAATTGGGCAGGGACATTAATGAGGCTCCACGTTGAAATGGGCCATGATATGCAGTAATAGCAGTGATATTAGGATTGCTTTTTGCATCATAGTTTGGGCGGCATCTTAATTCTTGCGGAGTGTTGGTGGAACCGCCTGGTTTCCACTTCATTCCAGTCGAACAAGTCATCAAAACCACCTCCCACGGGGTGGGGGATTGTGAGCCTCCGCCTTCTGTTCGGTATCCGCTCAGTTCGGCGACCTTACAAGCAGGGCAGTCAGGATCATCAATTTCGGATGTCATGCATTTGGATTCCCTTTGTGGTGTCTAACTTTCGCGACAATCGAGTCTGCGATTCCTTCTGATATTGCACTGATCTTTTTTATTTCGACAAACGCAAGGAAGCTTTATGAGTTGAATTCCCTCGCAATTCAAACCTTCGTCTGGGAGGAGTGGAGCAGAGTCTTCTTGGTCCTTTGCTCCGATGTTACCAGATGAACCGTGTAGATCTTCCCTTGGACGTCGAGCATTGGCATTCGATAATTCTTCAAGCATGGCCGTTGGCTCGAAGAGCCTAGAATAATGGCTTCCTTGTCAAGACAAAGACATCTTTCGGTTACAAAGATGCTAGGAATAAGTGACCAATACCGTTACCATTTCAAATATCCAGCCTTGAGATTGAAGATCAGATGGTACACTGTCAACGTGGACCCGTAATATGGAAAGAATCCCGTGTGGTTCTGCTCCTGGGACACAATTTCGAACAACTTTTCACGGACTGGCAAGGGTCCACTTTCTCTAGTTGATCCATAGCCCCATGGAACATGGACAGAAGGCCAGGGATGAAGTTAGCCCCCAGCCCCCCTGGAGGAAAATGGAACGGGGTTCTTTTTTGGAAATATATACTTTTTTATTTCTTCGGATATTGACCAGGACTTGTTAACGAGCGTCATGAGAGTGCTCAAGCATGAGACCTTCAGTCATCAAAAGGCTCAAGAAACTACCAAGCCGACATACAAACAGAATTAGCTTGGAATTCTGCTAAATCGAAACCTCCGACGTGGCGTAAGATGCCATTGGAGGGACTGGAGTGAGCAAATATCCCAAAAAAAAAAAAAAAAAGGAATGACTGAAACAATTCCGCACGCGGCACATTGCAATTGTCCGCGACGAATCCCGGAAAACAAAGTCAATGCGAGGCATGCCAGGAAATGCGATGGCAGGCAAGAGAATTGTATATGCTCTAATCCCTTTCGTCCAAAGCCAGCCTCGAAATTCCTGGATAAACCGCGGAATGCATATTCTACCCGCTCCCTTGTTAGGCCCGTTTTCTCAGACTGTTATCTGCTGCACCGATGACCTCTGCTATTGCTCAGCTTCAAGGCCCCATCCCTCGTTGGCAAGGGAGAGCGCCGAGTCGGGAGTGATTTTCATCCGGCTACTCCGTATAAAACCACGCATCCAGCGAACGCTTGAAACGTTGGAGACCTGCTGTTCGCAACGGATGATATGCAAAAAGGTGACATTTTACATATATCCTTCATGCCCCATCACAGTGCACTGCATGGCTATATATAGCTGTCGCCAATTCTTGATCCGGTCAAGAAAGATATAGCTAGAGAGAGCGAACATGCGGCCAGGCTCCCGGAGCCGACGTTTGTCGTACTCGTCTGCTGTATGTCCTGGCCAGAGACCAGAGCTGAGCCTTGTGTTTTCTGGACCGTATTCCAAGTTTACAAAGTGACATTGTCCTTATCTCCACCCAGGAACCCTGTCAAGGTAGCAGGCAAGAACAACTTCGACTACACGAAGGATCCCGGAGGGAATCGAAGGTGTGAAGGGTATCTTGGCCTGGTCTAATGGCTACTGTTAGCAGTGCCATGGCGGGAATAGAATTGGACAGCTGGCCGCTGCCTCAATAAAACTAACAAAAGAACGGGCAGACGAAATGGAGGACTGAGATTGCCCCCAGTTACTCGACCTGTGCGCGGATGCGTACGGAGCAGGTCAGAGACACAATCCAACTACGCAGAAATCCACCAAACCCTTTGTAGATTAGCACAGATGGACCAGGGACATCCACCAAATAACTCATATCTGCGCCAGCTTTCAGGCCAATGCACAGAGAATGAATGGAAACATGAGATGGGTAGGATTAATTGAGTCAATTTTCAGCTATTCAAGGCACTAGTCCCTGCGACCGCCGACAATCTCAAGCCTTGTCAAGAACTCTTTCATGTTCGCTTTCGATATTCTGTACCGTATTGGAGCTAATAATTTGAAGTGGTGTTCAAAAGGTCATGCATGCTATTTGATAGAATGATACTGCCAGTTATTGCTAATATTTGAAGTTATGGGTAGGACCAAGATGATTTTGCTTGAGGGTTGAACTGCTGTGCTCCAGTGCCTCTTCTATGAATGTTTGACCGACAAGCTTTGCCAGCTTGATCAATAGCTTGACGGAGACAAAGAATTGCACCACAGTACTCATAAACATATGTACTCCCCTTCACGCAACTAGCAATCCTGTCTGTCACAGGCGGGTATTGTAAAGATATACCAAAGTAGCCAAAAGATGGAGTTATCCTTTCCGCTCTTCTTATTCCTGGTGTGACAAGCCAATTCTCACTTCATGCTACCGCATTTTTAGGTGCCTGGGTCTGAAGTCCACCGTTAGGCAATAGGATGTCGGATGAGGATCGATCATGTGCCACAGAATATGTATGCTTGTTTGCGCCTCTCTTTCTTCGCTTGTCCAAAAAGGGTTCTCTCTATTCTTGGTTCAGTGCTCGCCATAGATATTGGTTCAACTAAAATCAATCTGAACAATGCTCAAACAATCCTTCAAAATGGGGGCGTTCCTGAGCTCTGGGTCACCATGTGTTAGCTGCGCATGTGAAGCACCTAAAGGTTTTGGATATACACCAGAAAATAGCACTGAGTATTCATTGTTGAGGTTACATGTCCATATAAACGTGGCCTAGTTTCCAGTCAGAGTGTACCCAGGAATTCAAGAGTTGAAGTAAAATACATACTCCTCACTCCTCCAAGAAAGAATTGGCAACCAAGTCGAGGATGGGGATATCCAGGTCACAACCTTTGCACTCATAGTATAATCATAGCAGCGACGCTGTCACCTCACAGTTAATAGAATTCCAGCTATAAAATATAGAAATGAGCTTATGGTCCAGTGGGCATCGATCACCACTTTTGTGACACATTGCCATATGCCAGAGAACCCAAGGCAAGAAGTTTAACGACTGCGACAGTTGGTCTCACACCATCCAGCTCTATTTCTTCCTTCCTCTCTTCTCTTTGCTTATCTTATTCATGTTCTCCGTGGCAGCGAGGGCATGAGTAGCTGAAAGGCACAATGGGCCAAGCACTTCGTCATCAGTTAATCCCCTATAGAGTACAGAGTATTAGTGATATGTCCCTTATGACTACTCTGTAGTAGAGAATAAACTACATACTTACCTCGGTAGCCAACTAAGCACGCAAGCTGGTGCATGGTAGCATATACAGCACACCAGTTCACTGCAAGTTGCAAGTGGTTAGTCACTTTGCTTTAACTGGGCTGGATGATGCACCTGGACACATCCCTTGCACCTCTTTGTGACTACCTGGACCATGCACATGAGATCTACCCCGCTTTCCTTTTTTTCCCTTTGCATTGATATTGGTGATAGGGACATTGTTGCCGGGAACTGTACAATACCACCTCACCAGAGGAGAAAACAAAGTTTAACGGCCGGACAAGCCCCCTGGAATAGCATTGCATGGGTATCCTTCGGGGAAAGACAGGCTGACAGCCTTGTCTGCCCTTGGAAGTTGACACAACCCTAATTCCCTTGAGAGATGGGGACAAGTTGAATGTTGATTGTCGCCCGCGGCTAAAATATTGACCTTGCCGGCCGGCCTCTCACGTGAAAGTGGTCCAACGACGAGACCAACTCCATTCCTTGATAAGACGAGGATGAAGATGATGTGAACAGTCTCTGCGAGCTGGCTGTGAGTGTCATTGAATGTCACACAGTGTCCTTTGGGCAACAACCTCCTCCACCGGTGCTTGAACTTATATGGGGGTGCTCTCACGGTCAATCTGCCAACAGAACGATGTTTTCGTATCTCCAGATATCTCAGCAACCAAACCTAGCTATCTCTCTTAGACAGATATGTGCTGGACCCTTGGGGTATCACTAAGAAAAAGCGGTCTGAGTTTCACTTCCAAGATCAGGCTTTGACCTTTCCTGCACTCGTGGTGATGAAGACAGACCGCCGTTTTTTAACCCAATAAGAAAGACGCAAAATGCGACAGCATTTTCAGCGTGGATCATACTTCATCCACTTGCGATCACCGGTGCCTTGTCTACTTAGGCCGAGAAAGCGGGACCGGCGTGCTATCAACTGTTAACTTGGGGATCCGCAGGAACTAGTTGTTCCCGCTTATTGCGCTTGCTGTCGCAAAATGCTCCTCATCTACTCCGTATAAGACCAGAGGACGAAACATTGGTAGCTAACCCCCACGTCTCCTTTCCCATTACACAAGATCTGGAGTGAATCGGCCACTGTATCAGCTTTCCTTTGTCCTTTTGGGCCTTGTTAACGGATCGCAGTGTGACCAAGAAGCCAATTTTTGTCCATAATTGGCACCTAGGTCGGGACGGTTGTAAAATAAGAGTATTACCGAAATCGCTCTCGAGTTGCATTTTCCGGTTGACATGGGCATTCATTGGGCATTAAGAGGAACCGAGGCCTAAGCGTCAACCCTCCCTATTGCTGGTGTTCACAGACAAGTCTTGGTTTGCGGGGCCACAGAGCAGGAATACAACATCTCAAATTTGGGCTCGTACTGATAAATTGGCTTTGGGTGCTTGTCAGTACCTTAGCCTTGATGTGGTAATGTAGCAAACAGGCGCATTTCAGAAACACAAGCTAGTGTGTCTTATAAAAAGAAAGTGGAGCAGAATCAGTCACACGTAAAACAGTTGCATATTCAGGAAATGGGTCAATACAGATAAAGACAAACCACCTGATTGTTCCCTAGGAACTTTGAGTAGGATATGTCGGCTAGAAAAACATAGAAAGAGTAGTGCGACATAAGACACAAAAGCATGATACCTTAAGCCTGGGAATCTCCTGTTATTGAATATATTGGACAATATTAACCGGGTAAGTTTGCTAGAAGTACTTCGCTCACTGAGGTCCGCTGCTCTACGTACAATATTCTACTCGGAGATACTTCATCAATCAAAAGGCCAAAAAAGACTTACATGGAGAGTTGAAAGAGGAACAAACAACAGATATACGGTGGCAACCCAGCACGACGCCAATAGAACAAATGAAACAAAACAAGAAAAAGGAAAAAGTCAAAAAGAAAAAACTGCTAGAGTCAGGCGCGGGTATGGAAACACAAAGTGAACGATGCATGACATTGGACTCTTGATAAATCAGTTCATTACTATCACCCTCCCATATGATATCGTTCTCGACTTCTCAACCCGACCTTTGAGAGAATGGCACACGAGGGATAGAATTCGCCGGTAAAATGGAACCATCGCCTTGTCCACCAGCTAAAAATGCCTCTGCACTTTCCAGCAACTCATGCGAATATGTGTATATCGCCGAAATAACGGAATATGCAAGGTACAGGGCCGCATGACTCATTTTCTGGTCGGAATCTTGGGCGATAGTCTATTCCGAAAACTGAGAGACGCTCAGACAAAGACAGGCTGAAGATATTCAAGTTTTACGCCAAAGGGAAAACATGAAAAGCTGGGAGAGAGGTTGAGAAGAATTTGTATCGCGTAACTGCGCGGAGAGTAACCGGGGTTGAATCGATTTGGAATGGACGGGGGACGAGATAGACACTCTAGGTAATCATGCCGAGAGTTCAGGTATTATCCCTCCAAGATGTTCGTAACGGAGGTCGAGATATTAATATAAGTAATACGAGAAAGAAAAGCGCTCCAGAAATTAAAAAGGTGAACTGAGATTTTGAATCCGTCGTCGGCCGTGTCGTTAAAACGTGTTCCCGCGGAAAAAAAAAGAAACAAGCGAAAGAGGAAAAGGCTCCATAGATGTATGGGATAAGGAGCCTTTCGATCAACTCCCACAGTAACATGTTGTCGAATCAGGATTATTTTGTTAGATGGGCTGGAAATTCAACCTAGATGACCGTGAGCAGTGGTACATAAGGAATCAGCCAATGTCAGACTCACCACAACACAATGCTTTCATCACTTTCTGCACAAAGGTAGGCTCAGGTTCAGGGGTTCTCCGCGCTGGTTGAGCCTGGGGATTGTTCATCGTGCTATTGACCGGGTTGCTGATCCGGCCCGGGAGATGTGCATTTGAATTCTGAAACTGAGCCTGCGTTGAAGCTGCTGCAGTTGCATCGAGTCCCCCCGCCGCTCCGTTTTGACGCTTGACTTGCGGCCCGCCTGATGCGTTTGGCCGCTCTCGCGCTGGTTTCCCAGCTCCTGGTTTCGCAGGAGATGGGGGCGGGGGCTGCGCGGCGTTTAAACGGTCAGCGGTAATTCCGGGTCTTTGAGGATGAGGGCCTCTTGCCGCTGAAGCACCATGAATTTCCCGAGCAGATGAATTCGGCATTGCATTGCCGGTGTGCAAGTGGTGTTGGGCAGGGTAAGACTTAGAGGCTTCCCAACCTCGACCTCCGTTCAGCTTCATCCAGTCATACTCCCCATCTTCCACTTCCCCTGTATTCTTCAATGCTTGAGTGAAGAGATCGCGCAAATAATCGTAATCAGGAGTATCTTCGAAACCGAGGTTTCGAACATAGGTAAGGTACTTGTTGAACTCCTCTATAAACCATGTTAGAATGTTTAAATGCTTTTTCAACCAATGAGATAAGTACCTGGATATCCATCACAGAGATCCTTGACGGCAGTTGTCTGTTTCTTTTCGCCAATTTTTTCGTACTTTTGCTTATTAGTGGCAGCTTTCAAGCCTTGCCATGGCAAACCACCTCTAAGGAAGTACATGAACACATGGCCTAGGGCTTCAAGGTCATCTCGGCGTGACTGTTCCCTACCAAGATGCGTGTTGATACTCATGTAACGTGCAGTTCCCGATAGAGATTTGCGTTCTCGGTAGGGAATATGCTGCTTTGTTTTTGGGTCCCTGTACTGTTTTGCCATTCCAAAGTCGACGACATGGATCACATTGGCTGCCTTGGAGCCAGGTCTCCCAATTAGGAAGTTGTCCGGTTTGATGTCTCTGTAAATAAGATTTTTCTCGTGGATTGTTTGGACCCTCGATAACTGATCGCCAAGTTAGCAGTGGATAGATGTGTACTCACGAGACAACCATACCATTTGTTTTGCAACCATTACAACTGTTTTTATAGTGAACCTTCGGTTGCAATGATCGAAAAGATCTTCTAGACTTGGACCTAAGAGATCAATAACGAGAATGTTGTGGAGACCCTCCTGCCCAAAATAGTAGACATTAGGTATGCCAGCTATATTAAGTTAGCTAAAAAAGAGAAAAAAAAATGATAACGATACGATGTATTGATGCGGGTTGACTCACGGCATCCAACGAGGATCTTGTAGGTGCGATATTCATCTCGGAGTTGAGGAGCATCACTCTTCCGCGGTTCCTAGCGCACTGTTAGTTAGTCCGTCCGCATTCTAACATGGTTTGGGTTTATCGATTGGCACCTACGAATTTGATTGCAACCTGCTGATTGTTCAAAAGGTTTGTTCCTTCAAAGATAACACCGAAGGAGCCTTCACCGATTTTCTTTCCCACCCGGTAGTGAACCCCAACAACGTTCGAGGACGAAGATGTCATCTCTGTCGCCTATCGTACCAGCAAAACACTGTTGTTTTACAATGATTGGGATAGAGTAGTAATACGAGGTGTGATGGATGGAATGGAACGAGGCGAGCACGGACGTGGGCCCAGAGTGAACGTAAAAAAAAAAAAAAAAAAAAAAAAAAAAATATGGATGCTTTTCTGCGAAAGAGTCGGGTCAACTTCTGCCCTCAGGAAGGAAAGAAAGGAAAAAGACTGTGTCCGAGTGCGTCCAACAAGGACTCAGTGAAAAGGGAGGCCGCTTACTCTGAGGTATTCACGGAGAAAACATATCATAAATCGAGGTAATCGCTGTACAAAACGCCGATAATAGTAAACCAACGCGCCGCTCCAATTAGTAAACCGAAGAGAATCAAAAATCGACTAGATAAAAGGAGAGAATTGGCTTTGATGGCTTCGAGAAGCGTGGTGATAAAGAGACGACGTCGAGGGTTGGGGGGGCAGGAAGGAGGTGAGCCAGAGCGCCAGGAAAAAGGGACTGGTCAAGGGTGTGCGAATCGTGGAGAACCGAGTAGGTGAAGAGGGGATAGATAAGAGAGGGAGGAGAAATGAGACGGTCGCAGTCAATGACGGAGGGATCTCAAAGACAAGCTGCACCGAGATCACTTCTGCAGGCGGGTAACTCTGATGTGCCAGAGCAGAGGTGAGAGAGGCTGGTTGGAGAGAAAGCTGGAGTTCGTCCCCCAGAAAGAGACGTGGACCATTTTTCTCACACAGTGGGATCAGTTCTGGCGCGGAAATTCCACCTGCATTACGCTGCCCGCCACGGTGCAACTGCGTAAAATACCCGTAACTGCAACGTGAATACCTGTATGTGACGCTGTTACGAAAATGGGGCGCCTGCTCTTTCTAAGCCACTCCCCGTTTCATCCAACCGCCGTCTTAGCTAAGCATATCACCGTCAACTCCAAACCTGCCTTCGGTATGCTGATTCCTGTGCAGCTGAAATATTGCCGGACGACTGCGGTTTACATGGCCTGGCAGCAGGTCAGGTGTGTCCCAGATGGTCTTACTTGACGTGAACGCTATTGTTTCCCCGCACAGACTCGTCAATCGGAGTCTCACGCTTTGACTGCTAGCCCATCGGTCTAAATTTTGCCTTATGGCCCTGGCTGGTATCGGAAAGGCGGTCTCAATCAATTGCTGATAGCGGGGCTTTTGGACAACTCCCAAATGCCCCCGGCCCTCCGGGTTGACAGGCATTCAAGCATTGTAATGATAATCCGTGGTTCCACACTCATCTTCTGCAAATGATCGGATATATGCTGGAGAAGAAGTCTCGTTGTGATATGAATGATTGTTACCTATTGCCGACTGGGAGATTCAAATAATTCGCTACGAGTGATTGAAGGGGCTATACTTCCTACAGAGTATGGGCGAAACCAATTGTCCGCATTATGCGCTGCAAGAAACCCCTTCACGACAAGGCCAATCGGGCCAGTGGAAAGGCCCATGCATATGTATGCAGTGTTTACGGAGTGCATACATACATGAACAAAATGCGTCCGCTTTTGATATTTACTCGAGTGTGATGTTCGCAGCGCCAGCTTCAAAAAATCAGCATAATAGATGATATCGGCTATCCTCATGATAAATCTTGGAGAGCTTCGTTTGATGAGTAGAGCGGTCATGCTTTGCCATATGGTTATGGCCAAGTATGACTATTGGAAGAATGTGTCTAAAGTAGCTCCATGTAAGCATGAAGATAGCACCCATAGCATGCACCCAATTGTCAAGCATGGAATTTACTCATATCTCAGCTCAATCCGTCACCACCTCACCCTCATCTGGCGTTGATGTTCAACGCCAATTCAAGAGGTGCTGTCGGAAAACCTCACCAGCTTTGATGGGTAACAGTCTCCTCAATTGGTCATCCCACTCCCAACCTTTCACCGAACAATGCCATGAGCTCAACCCCACAAGAGTACCGGGAAACATGTAAGTTGGTTTCGGATCTATTGCATCCCTATTGAGTAATGTCATTCAAATCACAACCAGAGGCGCCAAAGAAGTAAAACCAAATTCTTTAACTATATACCAAGGCCTTGATTTTCCCCATGATCCAGGAAGAATAAAAGAGATTGCAAATGGGTATGAATATGAGGGGAAATCAAACCTCCACATCCTCCGCTTCACTTCCCAACTCCTCCTTGACCAAGTTCCTTCCTTCGCCATGATCTTCATCACCGTAATGATCATCCTCTTCTTCACTACTGGTCCCACTACCATCACTATCTCCATCGCTTCCAGGATCATAGTCCTCCTCCTCTTCATCTTCCTGATCTTCAAGCTCCCGCTGGGCCTTGAGTAATTCGGATTCAGTCCCTTCAGCATGGGCTTCCTGGTTTTCACCCTTCTCACCATTAATATTAAGACTTTTGGCACGTCGAGCTTCCGCTAGGCTAGCATCCTGGAGACGGTGCTTCTTGACATAGGCGTCGATACCTGGATAGTCCGCCTGGTCGATCATGGAGAGCTCGAACTCTTGCATATGGTCAGGATTGGTTGAGGAACGAGTCAGGATGTTGAGGTTGAAAGTTCTTTGAAGGACAGAAGTGTATGAAATCGATTCAATATTGTCGAAAGCGAAAAAGATGAGGGGCTTCTTGAAGCCAAAGAATATGCCCGTAGATAGGAGGAACATATATCCTGTACCGGAGGTTAGCTAAGTCTATATAAGGTAGGGCGGAGCTATGCTGACCTTCCTTACTTCCACGGAATGCCTTGACATGAAAGGCCTTCTCCCCTTTTCGATGAGGCTCTGGGATAGCACTCACAAACTCTTTTTCATCCGGGCAAATAACTCTTGTATGCTTCAACTTCTCGTCCAGAATACTGTGAAGATAGCCCTGATATGTCTCAGCCAAACTAGCACCTTCCATAGCAGGTGTACCTGATCCCAAGAATGCCGTCCGGGGTGGGCCATCGGGGACAGTCCAAACGATAGTTTCGTAGACCGGCTCTCCAGGTTTAGCCGCTGATATTCCGTCGTTTCCCTCGGGTATTATGCAAAAATTGAATTGCTTCTGAGATTTTTCTGGCACCGGAAGACACAGAACATGCTCTAGATGTAGGGCGTCAGCGCCAGGTTGCGAAACGACAGGGCCCGACAGCAGAGGAAAAAAAAAGAAACTCACGAATCTTTGGAAAAGGCACCCCAAATTCTATCATATTCAAGGCTTGATTTCTCGCCCTAAGGTACTCGACATTGCCTGGCGCACGCGTGATCTCTAATTGTAATTTCTTACGCTGGGGCACAGCGAAAGACATGTCCTGGACGTAAATCTGCAGGTCTGCATCCTGGGTCATCCCAGCCAGAGCAGATGAAGAGCGTATAGAATCTCCTCCATTTGCAATCTTACGTTTTTTAGGAGCGGGACCTTCACCTAAGACCGGTTGAGCTTGCGACTGGCTAGGTTGCGGTGGTGCAGCCGCATTGCTGGTGGCATCTTGAAGATCGGAGGCGTATTTTGCAATATCTTCGAATAGAGGACGTAGGTCCGGCGAGGCCGCTGTCATATAACTCTTGTTAGCTTCTGATGGTCCATTCGCGTGTGCGGAAGCTCATTGCGTGTGGAATGTTCCGCCAGAGGAGAGCGATAGGCGCCTACCGAGAGCCTGATAGATTCTCTGTTGTAAGGGTTGATTGGGCCCGAATGCCTTGTTAATGATTTGGCTATTGTTAACACTTACGAAGCCCATCTTGAATAAGGGCGAATAAAATATGGAGCAGTGCAAATATGAGTTGCGTGGAGATGGGAACGTGTCGCGGCCGTACTAGGAGAAAATCTTGCTGGGCGGCACGCGTCTTAATCTACGCTGGAAGGCCAATGCGAATACATAACATGATATCACCCATATTTGGATCTCCTTCCGGGAATATTTACGAGTATGAACAATCATCAAACTCTTTCATTATTCATATAATTGGATAATCCTAGGGGCGATGCTGTCTTGATATTCTAGGGAGCTCGTGCTTCGAGGAGGGGTAGACCGCCAAATGATATGGACATTTCTATTGCTATAATACAGTAGTAACCGTACAAAAAATATTTCCCTGCCTTAATATTGCACCATTTTTAAACGCCATAATCCGGAAAGGGGAAGGTTTCAAGCAGAGGGAGATGCGTTAGTTGCCGCGCCTTGTAGCTTGCTCGCCATGAACTTCTCGATGAAATTGGCGGTGTCTTTCGACAGTGTGTAATTTCCATCTTCGTTTTTCGTAAGCTCTCGTTCCTTAATCCTCTTTTCCACTTTCTTTTGCAAATACTGCGTCTTCGGTGTGAGCATCGTCCTGGTCTTCAGCCACTCCTGATACACATCCGCTTCCTGCTTCTTCGCGACATACTCAGGATCATGGCGGGTTCGGTACTTGGAGTATTTATTTCTCAATTCGTCTATTAAGGTCTCCGGCATAGGGAAGGATTGGAGGGAAGGAACGTAGGTTTTAGCTTCGACTTCGATACGAAGCGTGTCATTTGGCTCGTCTTTGTACTCAGGAATCTCCGTTTCGGGCCATGGGATCTCAACATTTAGGCCTGATATGTAGCGGGTGTGTTTGGGAGTATTTGATCCGTAAGGCCGATCGAGGAACGGAGCACCACCGTATGCATTCTTAACCACGACGTCTTTCACTTGCCCTGTGGTAGGATCCTCGAGGGGCACAACAAGGCGCACGTCGTTGATCGGAACAGGTACTGGATACGGTCGGAACGGCCGCTTGTCACTATCCCCAGCCAATGCAAACGAGGGGAATTCCACATCGTACTTGAAGCCAGGAAAGCATCAGTCATTATTCCAGAGGCCCTCTAGTATTCCACAAGCAGCACTTACAATATTGATGCCTTCAATAGTAACAGTTTCAGACTCAGCATCGACATTGAGAACTTTGCCGATCTTGCCTCTATCTCTTCCTCGCACCATGCACACTCGATCTCCAGGCGCAATTGTCATGTATTTTATCCTTTGTTCCTCAAGCACTCTGGGCATCCGGAGCCTGTTGGTTGAAATGGTCCCGTATAACCCATTGCGGTCTCCAAAGTCCCTTTTCGGCGCTAGGGGGCCTCGCATCCAATCTTCTCGTCGGTTTCGGCGCTCCTCCGCTGCTTCGTCGAGAAGGCTGCGCTGAAGCGCAACTTTCTCACGAAATATGGATTTTATCTGTTCATGGCGGTCCTTAGCAGCCTCAATCCGCGCCTTACGTTTGGCTTGATTGCTGGCAAGGACCGTGCGTCGTATTACCTTCTGCATTTTCCCAGAGATGAATACCAATGGCAGAAGACGCTCGCACTCCGCAATTCAAGCCATGGAGATTTGTGAAAGCGAAGTTTTGAACAGGCAGCTTACTGATCGTGAGGTCATGTGATTAATATTATATAATCTTCACCAGCCACAGTTCGAGGTCCACGGCTCGAGACAAGCTGGGCAAGTGTTACAGTGTACGGAGTACACACGCTTACAATCTTTTCCATCACGAATACCTGAGTAGACCGTGTTGGAACCGCGTCTAGCGGCGATGCATATAAAGATTACACATCGGCTTTATGGAGCACTCATAGCTCTTCCCTGTTCCGATCTCAGCGGGGAACTTTTTTGCATACCTGATAACAATACTCTGTACACGCGGCCTCTACCATATGTGTATACAGAGCGTACCTCCATGCAGCAGCTTATGATTATGCATGAAATTGCTGATAAGCAGGAGAGGGCGAAGCAGCGACCTCTGAGATAGCCCTACTCCATCCAACCCAGAAAGACTACTCCGTGCTACGTACCGAAGCCGAGATAACGCTTGAACTAGCATTTTAGGTCCGAAAGATGGATGGAAAGTTGGATTTGCTTTGGGCCCCTGGCTCAAATTGGCCCGGGGATAGTGTGGCTGTGCAAAGTCAGCCTTGTGCTTGCACCGGGACTCCAGCACGCTCCCGCAAACTGAACTCCAGGGTGGCTGTAGTGTTGGTTTGGATTGGAGAGATTAACGAAAGCTGTGAGCTGAAACATAGCTGAAAGGAAACGGCTGTCAACCAGCCTTTGGTTGGGATGGTGAGAGGCCAAACATAAAAACAGCCACGATCAGCCATGGTTAGCCACTAGCGCCACAACTGATATGTGCACCGCCACAGGCAGTCACGCTGCCCAATCGGTCCGCGGCAAGGAACAAGCCTGGAGTGAAAGAAAATCGGTTTCAAAAAAATTAAAGAGAAGCTGGCCTTCAATGGTGACCAGAGGTATCTGTCATCCAGGGAGCTTATTTTCGAGGATGAGACATGGTGGCCGCGTTGCATGTGGGGGAGGCCTGTACGGTGTGCCATAGGTGCGGAGCTCCCGTATGGCTTGGGCCGAGAAGGCGTCTGCGTTTCTCTTGTCCTACTCCGCACGAGCAGGATCGTAGCTCCAGAATCGCCTGACTGCCGGGGTACTCCAGAAGGAGAGGCTCTGCCTTGCGAAGAGTTTTCAGGCTTGATTCGCATCACCTTTCGACCCAGTGTTTCTCTGTATGGCGGCTATCCCCGAGCGTGACATGCAATCCTGGATTGTGATCCTCGCCCAGCCCTTTTCTGCAATATTGATCAGAAAAACTTGAACCCGTGACACTCTCTGTCCCGTTTCATCAACAGTAGGTTTGAGTTACCTGTGGGGAGGGAAGGTGATTGGGAGTTGGCTGGTGCGAAAGTGTTAAAAAAAGGCATCGGCAGCGTTGCTTTGTTGAAAGCGGAGATTCTGCTTCATCTATGTTGTGAATTTTGAATGGAGAACCCTGACTAAGTGGCTTTCTTGGAACATGCTACAAGGATCATCAAGAGTCAACGGAGTGCTCCGTTGAAGTACACCCATTCATACCTACATGGGTTAGGTAGCTGTCGGCAGGCTTAAACGCCAATTTATGAATGGCCAGCGGAAGCAGAGAGAAGTTAGTCAGTTAGTCGTCTCCGGAGCATTCTGGCTCTGGATAGGACGGCCAGTCAGGCCTGTTTAAGTGAGTGCCAAGGGTCGTGGAGATGGTATGGCAGCTCCGTCGTCAGGAGTGCAAAACCCGGGTATTCTCACCGGAAAACACCATCAGCTTGTAGCTAGAACTTGAATGAGCAAAGCCATCAGTCACTCACAACCCAGCAGCAAGCTGACTTGTTGTTGGTGTAGGCGTTACGAAGGACAAACCCGTATGGAATGTATATGTGTATCTGGGCGGTCGTGACTCCTGTGTGGTCCACTTTAATAATCGATTGGCCAAAGCATGCAAATTGACCCAAACAGTCTTAGATTCAAAACCAACCGTAACTTAACCTGGCGTGCCTTTTGCCTGCTGGCCCTTCTCAAAACCTCTCCCCGTTATTATTCAGACATCTTCTCTCCATCTTCCCATCTGGAGCTCAACCACTTTCTCATCCTCCGCCATCCTCTATTTAACATCCTCTCCATCTCGCTCTTTGCCAGATTCCTTCGTGTTGCTCCATCCTATTTTCTTCAACCATCCTCCTTGTTTCATCTCTCAGCCTCATCCCCTTAAGTGAACTGCTCCAAGCAGACCTGAACAGTATGTACACCCCCAAACACCCAGACAACCAGCTCATTAAGATCTTCCTACCTCCTGCTTCTGATGCAGTTCCCTCTCTCTTTCATGGAAATTATCCTTCTAGTGTTCTATAGTTCATTTTCGCTGTCAAACTCACGTGGCTAATCTCACTGGTTGCTGTGCAGATGGCTGAGATCCGACGAAAGCTCGTGATTGTTGGTGATGGTGCCTGTGGGAAAACCTGCCTCCTGATGTAAGTGCTTTCCGCTCATCTTTGCTCTCAGAAAAGACGCTAGTGTGTTGTTGAGATCCAGCCAAAGCTAACAGATGACGTGATGTCCAGTGTTTTCTCCAAGGGCACTTTCCCTGAGGTCTGCATACCATTCTGAAAGACTTCTGTCTCCCACCCCAGTTGCTCGTTATATTTAAAATTCCATCGCTGCCCTGATCTATTGTTGAAAGGCCTTACTCACACCCCCTAATACATCACTACCCACCCCTGTTCCTTGGTCCAACGGTGACTAACATGGGCATTCTCTGTAGGTCTACGTCCCAACCGTCTTCGAAAACTACGTTGCAGACGTTGAAGTCGATGGAAAACACGTCGAACTCGCTCTTTGGGATACTGCTGGTCAGGAGGACTACGATCGTCTTCGCCCACTCTCCTACCCTGACTCCCATGTGATTCTCATCTGCTTCGCCATTGATTCCCCAGACTCTCTGGACAACGTTCAGGAGAAAGTGAGATTATATTGACCAACCTTTTACTGGAAGCTAATACTGACGTTGATGCAGTGGATCTCTGAGGTTCTTCACTTCTGCTCTGGACATCCCATCATCCTCGTTGGATGCAAGAAGGATTTGCGTCATGATGCTCGCACCATTGAAGAATTGCACAAGACTTCCCAGAAGCCAGTTACCCCCGAACAGGTATATTTTCACTTTGAGCATCTTCCTCGCTCTGTCCTTTAATATTAACGCGTTGTTTAGGGTGAGGAAATCCGCAAGAAAATTGGAGCCTACAAGTACCTCGAATGCTCTGCTCGAACCGGCGAGGGTGTTCGTGAGGTTTTCGAATGTGCCACACGCGCAGCTCTCTTGGCCAAGACCGAGAAAAAGAAGAAACTCTGCAAGATCTTGTAAATCCAGTTACAACTATTCTAGATCCCCATTTGCGTTGGCTCGCCTGACAGGACAAGCTTCAACGGCAACTGGAATCGTCACGCCTGGATAGATCTTCCCATGGTTTCGGTATGTCATACCTGCATCGAGGCCTTCTGGATAGTTGCAGTCACTGGCAAGCGTGGTCAACGATTAACCTGACTATGCAACTTGGTTGATATTTTCCTTTTTATTGCGGAGTATGTCTCTAGAGATGTTCTTGTTCATTGGCGTCGGGGCTGGTTCAATTCTCGGTTGTTCGGCTCATGGTTACCGCAGCTGTACAACTGTGATGTGGCAGGACCTTGAGTGCTTTTCCGCCACTGATAATTTCCCATGAAAAAAAGACTGCGATAAATGAGGCGATCATCTTTTTTCCTGTTCCTGTGTTTTGACTCTTTGGGATTGTTGAGCTCCAATAATGTCTCGGGAGAAGGGAAGGCACAGTCAATTATTGGAAAAGGTTCGTTATGGCATATGATCGCCCTTTGATTTATGCGTCGCAGTGTTATCCACAGATTCGGCGTTTTTGCTCTCTTGCTCCTGTTATGTCTACCAGTCTAGGAACTCTGTGACTACCACTTTACTCTTCGACCATTTGATGCTTCAAGTTTTCCTTTAATAATGCACGTCATCAGGAAACTACATACGCTTCCCTTCCAGGCCATGTCCCCTTCCGAGTTACGATTCCCCCAGGTCAATCTGTGTTTCTGGTCGTCCCATACCCCTTTTCATGCTCCGTCCCGGTTGTATCATGCTTTTAATTCTCCTCTGAGTTTTCTATTTGGTTTGCTCGCTGCCGATGATTCATTCCCTTTTATCCACAAGGTGTATTAGCTATTTTCCAACCCCGGCGTAATATAAATCCTGAGTAATACTGGCTTTTCCTTCCTACTTTCACAATTTTTATTTTTTTATTATTATTTTTTTTCCCCCCAAAACATATAGCTTCTAGTTCATTGCTCTCTAAGTTCGGGTCTCGGTAAATGGCAACCTCGGATGGAGCAGCTGGTTTGCCCGGATTATGCAGAGCAGGACCAGCTCAACTGAAAGGCTTCTTTGTGGTTGATTCTCGCTGCCAGCCTCTTAGGCGCCACCACGGTCAGGTGTAGCTCGAGCAGTTCAGGCTTTGTCAAGCATGCACGATATTCTGGATGTATCCCATTACGTGTCCGTAACTCCTGCACCAGCTCGACTTACGTACACATTCTGGGAGTTCTGTCTCACCGGAGTCGGAATGGTTTTCGATGGCCCGGCAACAAACACGATGGAAAGGAGAGACATTACACCATCTGGGGGTTGTACCTTCATCGTTATCAAGAACGCCGTCGGCGAATAAACAGACATTTCGTGCACCGGGCGAACTCAGTATTTGCCATGGACTGTTGTCATTCTACCCTTGAGCCGGAGTTGCGGTTGAAAATCGTTTCGCATTGCTGGTTCGCTTTTCGCACGACAAAAGCCGCAATTAGCGACAGGAATGACGTTAGGAACGTCCGCGGAAACCAATGTATACCTTCGTCCCAGATCTTCATGTGAGCCAGTTGGATGTTCGCCACGTATGTCCGCATGTATGTAGTACATGCAGCTGCGATGTTAGTTTGCTGACAAAGGCGCAATTAGAGAGCAAGACCTGACGTTCTGTATCATATAATTTGCCTCAAAACACCTGTTCTTCATGATTTGCGCATATAAAACGTTGAGGTCCTCGGATCAGAACGCGGGAAATTTCTGGGCGCCTATCAGAGCTCCGCACGGGAAGTATGTGAAACGTTGACGGTTGTGTTTGAAGTCGGTCTGAGCTTTTTGTTAATGCAATTCCTGCCCAGTTTGATTGGATAGCTTGTGAGCTTAATGAGTAGTTGTTAGGAGGCACGAAGCTTTAACGAACCGAGGGTTGCTAATCCCAAATACGCCGGTCTCTGCATAGCGAGGTGATGTCTCAAACTCTAGAGAGATGTTTAATGTACCTACTCCGTACTCCGCACATACATAGTAATTTCATACTCAAGCGTCGCAAAACAACTTCGCCATTAATGGTTACGCTTTAGATTGGCGCTGGCGCTGGAGTTAAACTGGAGGACCCCAGTTGCGGGAATCATAGTTTTCAAGTTCTAGCAGCACATTCTTGCCCTCTGTTCTCTCGTTTGTGAAAAGACGAAGTTTGGTGCTTCATATTATCACCCTAGTACTAACTTGTTGAGTTTGCACCAATGAAGCGTGATGAGAGAAAGGCTCTGCTTAATCAACACAGGAGCGTTCCTACATACTCCGTTTTCTTTCCATTCCAGCTCGAATATCCCTCCAAGGGTTTCCATTGAACCAGGAACCGGTCCACAATCGGAAGAATAAGTTTCCCGGACAAGCTTAGGGTTGTTACGCGCGCCCAGGACTCGATGAAAATGGTTCGGAGGTACCTCCTTTCCTTACCACGACGTGTTTTTCCCAACTTTTCAAAGGGCGGCGGGTTGATAGCGAATAGCCAGTTGAAGAGGCGCACCATTCGAGCAGCGATAACCACACAGACTGCTATTCCCGGCCCATTGGTCAAAATGACGTCTGGATAAGCTGGAGAACGGGACTGTGCGGGATTTAAAGTCATTTGATCCAGATGCTTGCCTTGAAGCACCAAGAAACATGCCCAGAGGCAGTGAAGAGTCGAAAGGGGGGCAGTTAAAAAGCTTTGGTGTACCTTTCTCGCTCGAGGAATGGTGACAATAGCATAGTCTGTTTGGACATTTGACGATGCTGCGGGTAATAAAGAGTGATCCGGGCGCGCTTTCGAACGTGAAGCCCTTGCTTTTGCTTCTTTTGACGGGAAGGTGGAGCGGGCGGTCTGAGAAAGCTCGCGTTCAAGCTCGGCTGCTTTCCTTGCGCTGAACGAGTCCCCAGAGCTGACAAGATAGGTCCGTTGCGCATAGATCCAAGGATCCAGACGCGCGTATCTCATCATCGAGAGCATCTCTTCAGTGTGTCCGCCGCTCCCCAGAACAACGAGGAGGTGAACTGTACGTCGCGATTTTCCACGCCTAGATGAAGCATTCTTGAGTCGAATCAAATAGATCTATATTAAATTAGATTTAGAAAAATTGGAGATCCCAAATGTATAGAATAGGGTTGCATACCAAGGAGAGTGTGAACAGTATTGCTAAAACAGCAATCGCTAGAGCAGCTGTCGCCGTTGCGGCGGAGCCTAACATTGCGAGAGAGCATTCAATCCAGGAAGTACCAAAGCAGAAACAAGTATTTTCTTTCAGAATTCACCAGCCATGGAGGTGGAAACCACCCAACGAACGTGAAACTGTGTCTGTGAATCGCATATCCCACTGGACGTTGGAGAGGGACGCCCTGGCAGCAACCCTGGCATTTCAAAGCTCCCTGAGAGCCATCATCAGGGAGAAACAGAAGTTCAGCTTTCAATAATTGTCCCCAGAAGAAGTAAAAGAAAATATAAAAAAAATAAAATAAAATAAAATAAAAGGAATATAACTTTAGATGGTTGGTGTCTTGTACTCAAGATCAAGTATTTGTTTCGCTATTCAGTGTCGATCCGGCAATTAGGCTTCTACCCTGCTTTAACTGACCGAAAATTCGCATCTAAGATAACACTTCTGTTTGTTTACCCCCAGTTGCAACCTTATCTTTGTTCATTATTTCAGTCAGCCGGATGCCATGGCGTCGCTCTTTCGGAAGCGCTTTAAATGCTTCTACTGTGGTTCTCGTTCAACACAGTCGCAAAAAGATAAGGTCCGTCAGTGGCAGTGTCGTGAATGTCAAGCAGTGAACTATCTCGACGAAGTACGTTCAGTCGCATTGCCTTTTAACCCCGCGTCATACATGATTCAGAGTCAAGAATAAGAACTAACTCGTACTCGGAATCTAACAGAATGGGGAAATAACCGATCCCCCCGCTACCGAAGCGTCCTTCGAGTCTCGACAACCTCAATACGCCCAACCTCTTTCCCGTACCCAACCAGATCGATCTTCAGATCCCTCAATATTCTGCTCGACATGTCTAAAAAACCAACATCTCCTAACGCAGACCCTGGCGTCCTACCTTCCGCCGCAATCGCATCCGGAATATAAGGTCTATGAGGCTTCCTACCCGGCGTACCGAAAGAGCTTGGAGGAGCGGTACCCCCAAGTGTGCGAAAATTGCGAACCTAGGGTTATCGCGCGGATTAGACAGGCAGGATATGCAGCAAAAGCAGACCATTTACGGCGGATGATGGAACAAAGTCGAGACGGAAGGGCTGTGCGAAATCAACGCAAATGGAGATGGCGGAGCCTCTTCGTTTCTACCGGTGCCGTGGCTTTCTGGACAAGTATTGCTGGTCAACTGTCCTGGAATATCATGGGATGCATAGCCGATATTACACTACCAGCAGAGGATCAACAAACAGCACAGCTGTCGAAGGCCCTTCTTGGGTCCTGCTTGGATGAGGGTCGACTACATCGCCGGGTGCAGAGCGAATGCGCTTTAGCTTTGCAACCATATGCCGGCTTAGCCTTGGTCCTAGGTGTTCTTTCTCTGTGGTGGAACCCGAAGCTGCGTTACAAGGTCGATGGACGATCTGGGCGTATCACCGGAGCGCGTGAGTATTATCGAATCCAGATTGTCACTCTCGTGGTGAGATTTGTTGCATGGACGGCCCTGCAAGATACTTCGATCACCGCCCTCAATCCGAAATTAACGCCGGCCATACATACTTTTATGGCGTTTTTCACGTTGCTTGTGAGAGTTTGCCCTTACCATTAACGGCGGTTCAAGATTGCTAATATAATATAGACTACAATTGCTTCAAGAGCCGCGATTCGATTTTCCACAAGGCCCCTGGTTTCCTGGAATGACAACATCGAGTCTCTAGTGCCTAAGCCGAACGGTAATATAGAGGGTCCGTCACAGAGCTTTTCGAATCTGGAGACATCTATCCCGCAGCTCAGCCAACCCGTGCAGCGGTTCCCAATCGCAAATCTTGCCCCTGCTCGAGCCTTGAGCCCCGAACCTTACAACCCTCCAACCCCCCCTCCAGATCTGGCTGCAGACTTCGATGCCATGGATTGGACCCCATCCTACCAGACCTTACAGTCAAGCTTCCATATTAGCCGCAATCAACCTGGGCCTATTCTAGCACCAGCACCATCTCCATTCCAAGGTCAATTGCCTCCGGCTCCTAAGCCGCCTTCCTGGCAACTGCGCAACCCTAACCCCCAAGCACCGGAAAAACCGGCCGTGAACCCACCCAATCCTTTTCACACCGCGCCTACCTTACACCCGTCGTCAAGTACGCCGCAGAAGAACCCAGACGTAACGAAATTAGCCGATATGGTAATGGCCCCTCCGAGATTCTTCCCTCAGAGTGATCTTCAAGCAGAAACCGGCCTGGAAAGTTTGTTCGATAAGGCATTTTCGATTGCAGATAGCCCAGCAAGGGCCGAAAGAGGTTCAGCAGGGAAAACAGTTGGTCGCGATATTGCTGTTAACAAGCCACTCCATGTCTTGAAGGGCATCCTTTTGGCCGTTTGCTTTGTGTTGTGGACTGGATCCCAGTCTTTTGCTTGGCCGAAAAGTACCATAGAAACAGTTGTGCTGGGACTTAGCTTCCTTGTGGCCGGATTCTCTCTCCTTGATCTATTGATGCGGCCCATGGTTCAGTGGAAAATGACTGATATCTTTCTATCCTTGATCGAATTGGTTGGCTGTGTTTACTTCGCCTTGGTTCGTGCCGGCCAATTCGGTGACCCGACAACATTTGATAAAGCTGGAATCTATCTTGTAGCCTTCTTGGCAGGACAAGAAATGTTTGGCCTACGGTTCATGTTTGGCACTACAAAGCCTGCAGTTGCAGTCCGAGCACCGGCTAAACAAATTATCAAACGGCCAGCTTCACCTCCCTTAATGTCTCGCTCTCTTTCCTCTGCCAGCGGGGATAGGACTCCCACTCGATCGTCCTTCATTTCGCGACCAATGCCGAGCGAAATCGCTTACCAGTCGCCTTCTAAGAAACAGGCCCAGAGCCTTTTGCCTCCAACCACTCTTCAGCCCTTGGACGCGGGCTTCCACTTGCTGAACGGGCCGAGCACCTTCAAGGCGCCCCCGAAACCTGAGTTTCCACCATCACTTCCTAGCTCGTTTTCTACTATAACTCAACCGCAACACCTCGCGTCGTCTTTTGCATCCACGGAGCGTTTTATGTCACCCGCATCCACCACATCTGTCTCGTCGACGGACTACGCCTCCACTATATCAGAATCTCCATCCCCTATATTACCACCTCGCCATAGAACGCCGGGCCCTTCGATAACTGGTCTCAGTCTTGATGATAGTCCGATTCCCGTGAAGAGTCCTGCACCACCTCGTTATTCGCTGCGAAGTCGTCGGCGTCAGTAACGCGGAGGCAAGGATAACTTCATATCTCAAGTCTCTTTTCGATCCCCTTTTTTTCGCTGACAAGATTATTTTATTTTTCCTCCCCTTTGATGATGCCCCATGATGAATTTAGCCGGAAATATTGGTATAGAATATGGCGTCAGCGTTTGATAGTCAGCGGGCTTACAGTTTGTGGCGGCGGGCTTTGTCAGTATTATCATTTAGGGTTATATACATAATTCTTTGCGCTCTACGGAGTAAAAACTTTGCGTATTTTTGGCTTTGTTTCGTTGGGTTTCCTGGGGTCTCTCCTAGCGTGGGAGCACAAATTTCAGATAGTCGCTATTATCACCATTGAAGAAACAAAATCCCTTTCTGGTTATCAGCTGTCAGACCTTGAATGATATGCATGAAGGTATGCATGCCGACTGTTTCGTTGGCCTCGAATGCAACCTTTTCTCAGGGTGCCTTGCTAGTGATTGTCAGCAGATCAGCAGGCAAGAAAAGGGGCAACTTCGGTCCGACTGGTCCGTCCTCCGCCCTCCTTTTTGTTCTTCGAATGGAGAGCAGAAATTCTTTCGATCTGATGAACGCCATGCATGGGCTGTTCCTGGCGATGAGGCTCCCATCACGACCCAGGCCCGTAAGCAGCTGAGCCAAGAAGTTCTGAAAGTGCAGATACGAAGGTTGTCTCGAACTATGAAACCCACCAGGGACCACTTTCATGCTAATTATAGGTGGCTTGGACAACGATAGTCAGTCCAACCACGAATTTTGCTCCACAGCGCTCGCTTATATGGAGACTATCATTTCTCCGAATCCAGGAACGCGACCAGGATCTTCATGAGGCTCAAGGACGGGAAAGTAATCACAGTTTGACTGGGAGCCAGCCCTTCCACGCGAGAATTGCCGAAAAGTATCTTTTCTTCTTCTCTGTGGAATTCGAGAGAAGCCCAAAACTTTTCATGCAGCCGCTAATATGGATCAATGTTTGGTCCGTGCAGGGAGTTTGCTCCCACAGACCGCCAGCATGGATCTTTTACACCGTTCCCCATTGGACAGTACCTCTGATACGAGGAGTAGGGGAAATGAGGCACATTTTTCGCAAAAAGAACGTTTTGACCATATGTGCCTGAGCTATCCGTCATCGAACCGCCGGCCCGATTTGCTCCTCTTTAATTCTCCTCTAATTTTTCACCAGTCCACTTGATTTGCGAAATTCAATGGAATATCTTCGCTGTCAAATGCTGCCGATTTTTCCTCGCAACCATTTTATCAACAAGAATTGGTTGACATGGCAGGACTGCTGAGTGTTCTTGAACCTCGACAACGTTTCTCTCGAAGGGACCGTGAGTCCAAAGACAGTTGCAGGTCAAACGAAGGCAAAGGAGTTTGCATCAAGAAGAAGAAATGTGTGTATTTCCAAGAACTCCGTCTCGAGCGAAATCATTACTAATAGTTTGTTCAAAGGCCCAGGCATCTCAACGAAAGGTCTATGTCCAGATGACGATGACGATGTGCAGGTGAGGACCACCCGCCACTCCATCTGAGATCACCTATTTCTTTCAAAACGAAGAGTATGCTGACTTCGGCAAATAGTGTTGTCTTATTCGTGAGTGCACCGTGCCGCAAGGCAAGGGATATTGCCGGAGTAAGGAGGACAATGGTTGTCCGGGAGGCGAGTTTTTTCCTGGAACCGGGGACGTAAGTTGAAGCTCATGCTCCTCCATTCAAGTGTCGAAGGAAAGAGGATTGACTTGATAACTAACAATAATTCAGCCTTGGCCATGCCCTGGTCCGAATGACATTCAATGCTGTGTCAAAAAAGAAGATATAACTTCCGCGGAACCTAGCACTACACAAAAAACCAAAGATTCCACGAAGACAACGACGGAGACGCGCGAGACATCTTCAAAAATTACTATTACATCAGAATCCTCCGACGAGCCATCCACGACTTCCTCTACTTCTTCCTCCAGTTCTCCTTCTTCTTCTACTTTGACATCCTCCTCTCTTTTTTTCTCAACGGTTACAGTGACACCAAGCCCCGTATCCACTTCATCCATTCCTCAAACAATCTCCTCAACCTCCTTGCTGCCGTCTCAGACGACCACTCAACCAGTCTCCGACTCTAACCGGAAACTATCCAGCGCCCAACTCGGTGGTATAGCAGTCGGTTCTATTGCTGCTGGATTCGCCCTTATCCTATTCATAATATTTATCCTTATGCGCATTGCTCGAGCGAGGCACAACAAGAAGATTGCCCGAGAGGGTACATTGTATCAAACTCAAATGCCATCAGAAATGCCCGATTCAGGATTTGGTTCTAACGCAATTTCGGCTGTTGGTGCAGCAACAATGAGATCAAAAAACAGAACGTATATGAGAATGGGCACGGAATATGATAATGATAAACACTCGCCAGTCGGCAATGGGGCTGGCGAAGGATACGAATTGGAACCAAGGCCGGCATATCGGCCGTTTCGGCCGCATCATGCCGAGGCGATGGTTGAATTGGACGGTTCACCAACTACAAGAGAGAAAGGTAGAAGACACTGGTAGTAGGAAAACGACCATAACTCGTCTTAATCTGGGGGAAGAGCCATTTATTCCTTTTACCTTTTACCTTTTTCGCTCTTTCCCTTCAACATATTTCTACGCACTTGCGGAATGACTCGTTTCACCTTTTTTTTTTCAACTTCAAAGTATATAATTTAAATTTATACCCCCCTTGTTTATCTAACGGGCCCATATAGAGCGACGTTGAGGGCTTTCTCAATCATGATAATATGCAGAGCACTGAATGTCCATTCAATGTCCTAGAGAGTGAAAGCTACATCTCGTGGTTATACGAAATTGGAAACCAGCGCAAATCACTTTGAAATTCTAGAAAAAAAGACCCTTTTGATTTTAAGGCTTCGATGTCTATCATTTTACCATTTCTGAGAACTATGACTCCCCACCAAGGAGCTGCCAGTTGGGGCTTAAGAAAAAAATATCTCTCTGTAGCACACAAGTGTCCATCAGCACATTATATAGCTCCTTAAATTGCGCAGTGAGGATGGCTAAAACGCCGTTTGTATCGTCTTAGGTCTGGGGAGTGCTAGTGGGCTTGTGAGCCGCGTCTTAAGCGAGACGGATATCCCATTTCTTTACGACTGTTGAGATTGTGGTTGTATGCCCGTGGGATGCGTTGGGACGGTCTTAGGCAAACGTGGTAGAAGATTTTTTGCAGTTTCTCTAGCGTTTTGGGCCATCAATGCATCGATGATAACCAAGGCGGCCATGGATTCAACGATTGGTACTGCTCGTGGCACAACACATGGGTCGTGGCGTCCCTTAGCTTCGAGAATACCTTCCTCGAAACCATAGCTTGCTGTGGTTTGAGCTTGGCCAATGGTCGCCGGTGGCTTGAATGCCACGCGGAAGTATATAGAGGCACCATTGGAAATTCCACCCTGGATACCTCCAGAATTGTTTGTCTTTGTAGTGAGGCGCTTGGTGCTTGTCGTGCCATTTCCGCTCTTTACTTCCTCAGTCGTGACGACGAATGGGTCATTGTGGATTGATCCGGGCACTTCACATCCTGCAAAACCAGACCCGATCTCGAATCCCTTGGTTGCAGGGATACTCAACATAGCATGGGCAAGTTTGGCCTCGAGTTTATCGAAACAAGGCTCGCCCAAACCGACAGGAACATTACGAATAACGCAGGTGACTGTTCCTCCAATGCTGTCCTGGCGGTCACGGAAATCCTCAATTATTTTAGTCATGCGTTGGGCAGCTTCAGTATTAGGACATCTAATCGGAACGAAAGAGTCCACCCTCTCTCTGTCAATCGTTTCGACGAGTTTAAGGAATTCTGGGTTTGTAGAGGCACTAGGAGATTCAGGGGTTGAAGGGAAAAGGTGCTCATTTCCGACAGAGGAAACGAATGCGACGATTTCAACACCATGCGACAGTCGAAGGTATTTTTCCGCAATTGCGCCGGCAGCAACGCGACCTGGGACAGAATTAATAAAAATGATCTACGGTAGATACGGAAACGAGGAGTGACATTAGCGGACCTATGGTTTCTCTTGCGCTACTCCGCCCACCGCCGCTGCTGGCCTTCACACCGTACTTTTCCAGATAGGTGAAATCAGCATGGCTAGGTCGTGGATAAATATCCATAGTTTTGCCTCCGTAATCCTTGGGTCTTTGGTCTTCATTTCTCACGACCATACCAATCGGCGTGCCGAGAGTGATTCCAAACTCTGTACCCGATTGGATTTCCACTTTATCTTTCTCATTTCTTGGTGTTGTCAGGGCACTTTGGCCAGGCCTCCGGCGAGTCATTTGGGGTTGAATATCTTCTTCTGTGAGTTCCATCCCAGGCGGGCAGCCATCGACGATGCAGCCGACTGAGCGACAGTGGGATTCACCATAGCTGGAGGTTGTCAGACCGGTGAACATACAAGTTGAAAAGAAAGAAAATACTTACGTGGTGACCCTAAAATATTCTCCGAAAGTTGACATGGGATGGTGGGGTACCTCTTTGGAAGAGTAAAGATATGATTATTGAAGCCAGACAGCGCTTTGGCCTTGCTTTCGCAGATTGCAGCCAAAACTTTTGCTTTTTTGAACTGCGAATAAACACCCAATTGTGAAAAGATGTTTAACGGGCAGAGCTGCTTTCACTCTCAGGTGGGCAAGTGAATGCGGGAGCTCCGATATCGAAGGCCGCGATGACTCAGCCACAATTCAACCTTACCAAAACAGTACTAGCTCCCGCTGCCTTGCTCCAGCCTGCCGGAGCTTCGGAGTCCGCCCAGACTCCGCCAGCCAGAAAAGATCTCCGCCAACGAAAATTCCGCCCTGCGTTCCTTGTCGTCCTCCCGCCCAGATCAATGCTTCCGCTACGCCAATTGCATTGGTCTTTATTTCCCGGAGCACCAACAGGACATGTTCCCAGAATAAAATCCCTCCGCATCGGCTTTCCTGGACGACGCCGGCACGCTTCTCACTCTCCCTCCGCTTTTCCATTCCTCGTTAGCCAGCCTTCTGCTGAACACCAAATCTACCAGTCTTTCAGCACCGATCCATATGTCAATCTCTCAATCGAGAACTTCCTTTACAAACATACCCCGACTGATTCGAAAATCCTTTTCTTATACGTAAACAGTCCAACCGTCGTTATCGGTAGAAATCAAAACCCATGGCTTGAAACGAATCTACATCTCCTTAACCGGGCTAAAGCTCCCAAGAATGTGGTGGAACCCTCATGTACCCCTGTCACTTTATTGCGGCGCAGATCCGGCGGCGGGGCCGTCTTTCATGACGAAGGGAACCTGAATTTCAGTGTGATATGCCCCAAACCTATATTCCACCGCGACAAGCATGCTGAGATGGTTGTTCGGGCTCTACATAAACTTGGAGCCATTAATACGCGTGTCAATACTCGGCATGACATCGTCATGGGTGGGCATTCGTCGGCCCCAGTGCCGCAGAGGGTTGTTCATTTCGATACGGACGACGTCGAGAGCCCACCGGTTCGGGCAACACCCCAGGCTCTAAAGATTTCAGGCTCAGCATACAAGCTGTCAAGCTTTAGGGCATTGCACCATGGCACTTGCTTGGTCGATTCTCCAAACCTGGAATCCATTGGCGCATTCTTGAGGTCACCAGCTCGGCCGTACCTGCATGCGAAGGGCGTTGAAAGTGTAAGATCTCCAATTGGAAATATATCTTCGACTCTCGGCGGCTTGTCGGGATCTCATCTAATGCAGGCGCTGGTCGCCAACATCATGGAGGAATTTGCATTGCTCTATAAGGTCGACCTGGATGCTCTATTCAGTGCCCAGAAGCTACGTGACCGACCCGGCTTCCAGTCTGGTAAAAACTGGTTGGTGGGTGCTGTTACTGCCAACACCAGTGTGGGGGTGAATGAGATTGAAGAAGACATCCGTGACTTCAAGGTGCGTTGCGTCTCCGAGAGATTATTACCCTTCTAGTCAAATGCTGAGAATGGCACCCAAAGTCGCTGGATTGGACATACAATCAATGCCCTCGATTCACCTTTTCCACCTATCCGACAGAAGAGGACCCGCGATTAAGGCCGGGCCTACCGTCTAATCTGCACCCTTCGGTACGTATATCTCCTAAGTCTTTTAAGTTGCTCAATAGAAGCGCCGTCGAGAGATATTGTACTGATGGCTCCGGGCTCTCCCGCACATTTTGATCCAGACCCGCATATTCCTACGGCTAAAATTTGGAAGAATAATCGAGTCTTGCATTTCCATGTCCGACGATCCCGAAACAGCAGATTTCCAATCTCGACGGGTCCATGAAGTCCTCCAGGGGAGGCAGCTTCACGAAATCTTAGACTGGAGACTAGCCCTCAATGGCGTTGCTGATGCATTCGGCTCGTCACAGGATGTCCTGGACCTTAGCGAATGGCTTAATACCAAAATTGGTCGCCGGCCGTCCTAGGAAGAGTATTCCTTCCCGTCTACTCTGACAACGGGCCGGTTCTATCTCGCAGTTACCGTAAAAAAGGTATGCAGTGTAAATTATCATACCCTGTTTTTAGGTATGCATATGCATCTACCAGGAATATGCAGCTACTTGCGACACTCTTTTCTTTTTTCTTTCCGCATCTCCCTTCTCTCAAGACTTGACGGCAATGAAGAAATCAAGATGCATAGATATACAATGGCAACACGTAACATCATCCTAGGTTAGACATATTATTTACAAATGAACAATTCCTATCCGGCTTTGATTCCAGCCTTTAGCATTTTGCGTTAGTTCACTGTTCCAGCAGATCGCCCAGCGCCTTGGCATGTAGTATTGGGATCCGAGCCGCTGGCACGCAACACTGCAGGCAAAGGAAATAGAACCTCTGATAAACCAGGCCGTCTGGACCTCTTCAGGGTTGAGACTAAAACACGAAACATGAAATGTCAAAACATACTCAATACAGATAGATTCGATATATTTCAAAACCAAATTGCCACCAAAACATACACCATGCACAAAGTGTGTATGTACCTACCCGGATATCCAATGCCATGCAAATGTAAGAAATGCAGACTTCCCAAAGGCATTTTCCCTTACCTCATTTATGTTAATTTTCGTCAGTAACGTTATTCTTTTTCGTATCTAGAGAAGTAATATCATTGGTCGTGTCTCGTTCACGATCATTGCCATCGTCGTCGTAATCTAGCGTGTCTTCGTCCCCAACGTTGACGACCCTCAACTTCTCCTTTGGAACGGTAAATGTTACCTGCACCAACCGGCCCTGAGCTGCTGCTTCCACGTCCCAGTCTTCTTCTTCTTCGTCGTCATCTCGCGTCAAATCGGTGGCAGCCGAAATCCTTCCGCCATCGATGCCTCCGTCAAAGGACAGCGTACCGTCATAAGTTTCTCTCCGAAGCAGCGCCGATCTCTCAGCGGAGGATTGCCCAACGTCCCAATCCTTTGCGCCTTTCTTACGCCTCAAAACGGAAGAGTTGGTGCTTACGGCTCTTCGCGGTAGGCCCGCACCCATATCTAAGTGCGCGGATGCGAGTTCCTGGGCGCTATGGAAACTCTTTGTTGGACTGGAACTCGTACTCCGCTCCATGCTCGGAACAAGGTCAGAGCATGGAGAGTTGTTTCTATCGTTTTCGGGCTTCTTCACCAAGCTCAAGGCACGACGAACAGAGCCCACCCATTCCAATGCTTTGTTTTTATTTTGTGTTGGCGGGTCTTTCCTTTCTGACGGGAGCAGGGAGCTGGAGCCAGCCCCAAGCAGCGATCCACTACCCTTCTGTCCATGGCTTTCGAAGGTATACATTCGTTCCAAATATTGCGAAGGAAACGTTGCCCCATCATTCAGCAAGTGTGGTGCAAGATAATCATATGCATGGCTTTGTAATGACAGATTACGGCTCGTTTCATACGATGTATCGCCTGACAGCACAGTCTGGCGAGGCCGAAACACGGGCGCCTGGGCGACCACCTGGTCTAGTCTCATCGAACTCGTTCTGTAGGATGACGTCGACATCGAGGATCTCGATGATTCGGAGAGATTGGATGAGGTTCGGTCCGCTTTATCAGGCGTTTGAGTGGGCCACCCTGAGACTTCACCCAAACCCCAATCGTTAGATCCAAGACTGTGCCTCCGCTCCAATTTAGAGCCATCCCCATTGCGAGACGGGGTAATGGGGGGAGGGAGGCAGGCTTTGATTGGCGATGGAGGATCTTTAAAGGGATCTGATATTACGGAACTCTTACTATCCCTCTTTGTTTCTCTTGAGATGACTGGTTCGATGTTCGCTTCCAAATTATTCTCAGCATGCTCCTCCCCTTCCTCGATAGGATGTATGCTGCGAAATGTCGGAGTCCTTCGGAGATCTTCAGAGAATGTTGCAGGCTGATACGTCCTCGACTGTATTGCCCTTTTCGGGCTCCTGGCAGATGAATCCAACAATAGCCCTGTTCTTTCTGCGATCGACGCCCCATTATCACTCCAGTCATTCCTATTTCCAGGATTAGAGGAATGGCGCGCATATAACTCTACTTTCTTCCTATTCACTTGGACCATGGGTTGATACAGTCCACCAGGGACTTCATCAAGGCTAACATGCGGCCGTTCAGCGCCAAGAGCTAAGTTCCGCAGCTCTTGTTCACGGGCTTTTCGATGAGCTCGTTTATGCCGTGTCCGAACGCAGAAGAGAATAACAATACCGGCGGCGGCGGCGGATAGGCCAACCCCAAGGCCGACCCCCAGGCCAGCTTTCTGGCCCGCAGAGGAAAGCGGTCCCGAGCTATCTCCTGACGAATCAACTTTGGGGGGAGCATAGGATGTAATCCAGGATTCGGATGTGACATTGAACAAGTATAGTTGCGAGGCATCACGAACCCCTAAATTGGATCGCTTTGAAGATCCTGATATTTCATAGCCGCCAATGACAGCCATAATCCCTCCTGGAAGCATAGCTGCTCCGTGGCCAAAAATTCCGGTCCCAGGACGAAGTCCGTTGTTAGAGTCTCTGGGAATGCTCCAAGTCCAATCACCCGAACCGCCGTAATCTTCGCCTAGATGAAGGACTGCCAACTGCGGCTGGGCAGGTACCGTTATATCTCCTACCCACCCACCTAAAATAATGAGCTTATCCCCATCGGGCGCCAAAATAGCTGTGTGTCCGGATCGTGGTTCGATTCCCTCTATACCCTGATCTTTCATGCGGGTAGGCAAATTATCGCTCGGGGAATTAACGGAGACGTAACTCCAACTACCTTCCGGTAATGAGAAAAGAGCAATTCGAGACATATTGAGAAAGGCTTCCTGCGTATGACCACCAATAAGGGCGAAGCTCTGTTGCCGTAGTTGTCTCCCGGATGATGAATTGGAGACTGCCGGGAGCAGCGGGGTCATAGTAAAACCAGCTTCATCAACTGGTGGAGAAAGGTTTGGTAAAACTGAAACCTCATAAACGTTGTCTTCTGATGACTTTGGCGGTTGCAACGAAATCATAGCCCGCGAATAGTTGGCTGCAGAAATCCAAGTCCATGAGTCGTCATTAGCGGCCGTAGGACACATTCCGCCAAACACATAGATGTCTGGAGGCGCCTCGCTTTTTGGATTCGGAAAGGTGATTGCCGCAGCCAAATAGTTTGGCCCTATGGATTCTACCTCCTCGTCACTGTCTCTTTGCATCAAAGACGATTTTGACCATGTCCCGTCACCGTCCGATATTTCCGGATTGGGAGCAAAACGCCATATCTCTGCCCGGCCTGACCGGCAGTCACCAGTATAGACCATGGGAAGACCGTCATTATTCGGAATAGGAACGGTGCTTTTGGCACCATCGTCGGCCGGGGAGGGAGGGTCGGTGCTTGGACCTACGAAACGCGGTGCTGACGCATCGAAAGGGGCCGATATATCCAATGCTTTGAGCTGAAACTCACTCGAGGTAGAAGACTTCGGGGAGAGAACATAAGCTAGAGGGCCATTGTCCCCAGACTGGGTCCAGATATAAGCTGGATTGTAAGGTAGATCCGGGGTCGTACTGCGTGCTATACCAGCGAAAAGCTGAATCAAAGCTCCGGGATAGATATACTTGACCATCATTGTTTTAAGGGGAGAATTTCTGGCCCATTTACTGCGTTGCTACGCCATTATCGGGTGGCGACCGGAGGCGCGACAGTAGATAAGACAGAGTTGGTATCAAACACAGTTGAACTGTATCGAAAGCAAAACCAGTCCAGTGGATCTATGAAGTGTCTCGAGCCCCATATGAGACCTTCGCCAATAGCGCCTTTGACTAACTGACAGTTATTCCAAGAAAGTAAAAGATGTTTGGCATGTAACTATGCCCTTCAACAACTTGTTATCAAGAAACAAGGGGATGGGATGCGAGTATTCTTAGGACGATTGAAGCGGGGCATTTAGTAGAGAGGAAGATGTGGGCGGCAGTAGTGTCCAGCGCTCGATAACTTCTCTTCGAGCGGAAACCCGCCGGCTCAGCTCCGTGAAGATGTATCATAGCGTGCTCCCGACGGTCCAATGCAATTGTTTGCTGTCAACAACCGGGGGAGATGTTGCGCAGCAACGGAGAGCGCCAAGACATTCTCGACACGAACGGTGGACTCCGGTCTCAAATCTTACGCTAATCCATATATGGTTAGACCAGGACTGGTTATGTAATTCGGCGAGTGACACCAGCAGGGCCCTTTGGTGGTGGAAAGGTCGCTGGCTCGCTGCAGCTGGCAGATGATCGTGCCGTCGTCTAGAATGACTTGATCCTAGCTCCTGGTGGCAAGGGTGAATAGAATTCCGTGCCGGCGCGCATATTCACTTGAAGAGGCTTTGATGGTGTCGGTTGCCCACCCCTCCTTCAATGTGGTCAGAAACCTTGATCTTGAGCGCTTCATCATCCCCGCGAGAAGGCTGCCGTCAACGAATGCCTTGTGTGGCGTGGTAACTATGTGAACGTATTCTCCTCATTTCGCCTAATAGGCAGAAAGCTTCTGCTGATAAATCTTTTTAAACAACCTCGCTGACGTCAGTGGAACCGCAGTCGCTTCCATCCAGATCCGCCCTGATAACTTATCCGAGTTGCCGTCAAGGTTCTCGTACATCATATGCTCATGAAACTTCCGCATCCGTCCGTTCAACACCTGAGAGTCAGATTACACATACTCAGTGGGACTCGTATCTGATAACATCTTTCTGGTGATGATGGACTTTGGGGCACTGGGATATCTTCAGAAGTACGGAGAAGGCCCTGTTAAATAGTACTGCACGCTCCCTATGACCCTTATGCAAGGGCAACGCGTGGTTACCCACTCACAAGTATGTAGAGAATTGCACCCGAGTGAGGACAGTGCTGATAGGCCGGGCAGGATTTGGAGTGAGCTGCGAGCAACTCCCGTAACTAGAAAGGTACACTCCGTACGGAATACATACATGAACCTGTGGAGTTGGCTTGCCGTGGGCGGCTTGGGCTGGTATGGGCCGGCCCATTTTCCTCATTGCGAGCGTGTACTCCGTCCATTGCCACCAAATTTCACATGTGGACCGCGTGGTGCAAAATACACTCCCTCCAATCACCGCTGACATTCCTCTCTTTTTCCTTTGCGGCAGCCACTGACATACTTCTAGTCCCCCAGGGCTGAATGTCAGAACAGGCCATGCGAGAGTACAGAGATGTTGTAACCCCGAGCTTTGCGGAGTAGAGACTTCTAAAACTTTACCGACGTAGCGCCTCGATTTTATTTTTAACCTTGCTATTGAGCTGATTCGTCACAAGACGAATTTTATCATCCCCCAGACTATCGCATAGAACGACCTCGCCTCCCGGGGTAAAATTGAGGTCTTAGTGCTCTACTGTTTTAGTGCTAACAATTTCCCCATCGTCCACCATTTTCTCCATCTCACATTATTACGACGGGACGATCAGAAGCAAAGTATCCGTGCGGAATCGAATGATTTCCAACGCTTGACAATGTTTTGACGCATGGCTAATGTCCGTGCTGGACATTGGACCCGCCAATTCATTTCGGTGGCGGCTGAACCGCCAAAAAAGAAAATATGGAACGAGGTCAAAACTCAGGTGGGAGGCAGGCTTGTCTCCATGTGGACTAGCGCGACCGCAAGTCGAGTTGGAAGATTCGGGAGCTTGTAACCGTGTGACGGGCTATCTCAAACCATGTTACTAGCGCCGTTTCTGGGTAATCTACTTTGTTGGGAGTGGATCTTTTCCTTGGAAGTTGGATCCGAACCAACCCTGCGCCTTTTGGGATGAGCCTTTGAGAGTGAGCGAAGATACTCACAGGGTATCTTCTCCTGCTTGTTTCTCTTAAGATGTCGAACACGGAGGCAAGATGCTTGAAGTGAACTCCCCGTGAAAATCTTCCTCGCGAAGGGCTTTACAAAATAAAGAAAAAAAACAAAAGAGCCATCACAGCGCAAAAGTCTCAGTGTAGCTATTTCTTTCAAGGGTCTCTCTGGAAATAAATATCTCAATAAATAAAAAGGCCTTCAAGGCAAAAGGTAGTGAAAGGCCGTTGGCTCTTTACTCCGTAGATATATCCGCTATTCCACACAACTAGTTTCGCCAACAGCAGCGAGTTAGCTTTCATGAGCGACAGGCTCAACAGATCAATCATGAGGCGCCCCGTTCGGAGACAGGCGCCCATTAAGCGTGGCCTCGGGCTTAAGTGCCACCCCGAGCACCGGAGACCGGAGGGCTTGGAGCCAAGACGTGAGATTCTGAATTTTGTTCCAACGGCCTGGATTCAAAAGCCCGGAAATGTCTTTTCGCCGCATATGGAAAGCTCGCACTGGGAAGATGAAGTTGAGATATTCATTTCGCGTGTTTCCGCATTGTGCACGGCCTGATCCTTTCAAGGGTTTCATTCTTGACCGTGTAGGAGTTATTAGGAGCCAAATTTGTGGAAAGGAGGTCCTCCCGATCAGGGCGAAAAGCCTTTCGTGTGGTTGAAATAACCTTGACGATCTGGCTCTTGCTCATGGGTCCTGGTGGAGAAAGGCCACTTTGTTTCAAGTCCAAAGACTGGAACAGGGGCAGGAACCCATAAAAATTAGCCCACGGATCACGATATTTGAGATTTGCGCCTTCTTACAGAAAAGGACGCGGTATGAGTATTTTCTCAAAAACCAAAAGTTTGCTTGATGTCGGGACAGGGATCAAGGGGGCAGGCCATCTTTCCTCGCGGGCGACTGGTTGGAACTTTGGTGAGGTCTTGGGGGTGCTTGGGCCGCCCAACTTGCATATGTACAGAGCATTCCACTCCAAGTTCCTACCTGGACACACACCCACATATGCAGACTACACACCCACGGTTTTTCAGTTCAACCAGATCTGACGGCTGCCGAAACATGTAAGAGTGCGTGTGAAAAGAGGAATAGGCGAGTCATTAGGAACTTGCGACTTGATGTATATGTCTTGGGTCCGTCCTTATCGGTATCCTTCAGCAAGGATGCCCCAGCAGCCCGGCAAGGTGGTGATTCCGCGCCGCGAGTCCGAGCGAGAGGGTCCATACTAGCCACTTGCCAGACCCGGTCTCCTGCAAGTCACTTGTCTTGGCTCCGTTGATCCTGACTGGTTGCTTTTTTGGTTGGCCCCTGCTCACAAATTTGAGATGGAATTCAGATCAGCAAGTCGAAACAAGTCTAAACTTCCACACCATCTGGTGTCCACCCACGTCGAGTTTGAGAAAGCGCTCAACCACCACCACCACTTTTGAGAGGATCGAACACCGAGTAACGCCCGGATGGAGCGGCTCACGATGCCATTGTGCGTTGGGTGGACGGGCCGGTTGCTGGATGATATGAGCACGAGAATTCCGTAGAGAACGAAGTGTTCCGGAGCCAAGGGTCGAATAACTTGCCCCTGCCGTGTGTCTGGACTGATAAATGCACAACTACGTCAGGAGAAGCCGATGAATCCCCTTCTTCCCTCCCCTCCGCGGCTTGAGGATATGGATACCCTCCAGACTGCCCAACACTTTTCGTTGTCTCTCAAGGGCAGATCGGAGAGAATGTGGAGGGAACTGAAAACTGGCCATCGTTCTGCTCATACTGTCATCTGCCCAGACTGCCAGTTCCTCATCGTTCGCCAGACGCAAGGCAACGGCTGAGCACAGGAGGAGAGGCCTCCCCAATCCCAAGCCGTCCGCGGTGCTGTGACGCCCGGTAACCCCCTTTACCGAGCATGGTTACTAGCGTTACAGACCCGTACCAGCATTACTAGCGGGAACAGGGTTGGGCACAGGCAGCCAATCATGGCGCGCTGCCCGGTGCCCACCCACCGTGCCAATGGCGACGAGGAACCGGGCTGGGGATCCCCTCTCGCAGCAGCAGACCTCGTCGCAGCGGGAAAAAAAATACATCAAGATTCATAACGCCCACTCTTAATTCCAGGAGTAACCTCGAGTATTGCCCGAACCTCCAAGAACATTTCCTCCTTCACCTTCACTGTAAATTTTGTGGTCCTTTCACATACTGTTTTCTTAACTTACACATTCCCCATCTTACTTTATCATCTCCTTTCTGTCCTTTTTTTCCCCCTTCTTTCGATTGTGTGTTGCAGACCACCTCCCTGCCCAACAGCTTCGACCATCCGCCGATCAGCGCAGCTCGACCAACCCTCACTCCATTGCTCCACCGCACGTTTATTCCATTGTATGCCGTCTTCGATTCAATTGTCCACCACCGTTCGTGTCTTGGCCAAATTGGGGCATTGGGATCGAGAGGGGCTCCAGACGCCACTTGACCTGCATGCGATGGACGCCCAAGCTCTCCCAAACTGAGTGCACGAAGGCACGCATAGATAGCAGTCTTGTGGAGATGAGGACCATAGTAGATGTTCCTGGAAGGTAATACAGCGAACAGTGGCAGCAGTCCCGTTTGTGCCGGAGCCCTTTCGCCAATGATCTTCTTGCATCGTTGACCTGGACTGCGAGTCATTTCGATATCGGCATCAACCGAACCCACACCACGACGCACCGACATCATGGAGCCACGGCAGGGGCCCGCCAGAAAGCCTGGTGATGAATGGGATGGTCGAGGAAGGCCTCGAAGGCAGCGAGCCTCCCGCCACGCCCGTAGTGAGTCAGAGAACGAGGCGTTGGACACTTCCGACAGAAACCTGTCGACGTGGCAATCGTCGATTATGAGTCCAATCTCAAGGCAGATTTCCAACACGATAACGAGACAGAGAAGCCTGCAGTCCGAGGCACGTCCAGAGGAACGCAGGGGTTTATCGCAGAAATTTAATCTTTTTCCGTACCGACCCCATTCCTCCAACACCTCAAGACCCGCTTCGACAAGCACCTCCTCGAGTTCTCTCCGTTCCCTGACCGACCCGGTGGGCGTCGATGGGCGCCCTGATAATCGATCGATCCCGACGACAGGTTCATCGCCCAACTCGAGCACCCCTCGAGCTATCGAAGGAAGCCAACCGGTGCCACTTAGCCCATTGTCCGAGATCCCGCCCTCCTCCCGTCCTAATGATGTATATACAGACGATTTTCCCGTATATCCTGATCAATCCTATGCAGTCCTGCAAAGACAGCAATACCCTCCACCCCACCCACCTCCTCTCCTTCGCTCCCGCAGTTCCTATCCTTCCCATCACACCAGATCGTCTCAATCACAAGGCCAGATTTGGGCTCAGGAATTCACCGACCGCGGACAAACATCACGAACAGCAGGGAATACACCCATATCAAGCCCTGGACTCTTCTCTACTCACCTCTCTTCGTCTATGGGGTCCGAAGATGGTGGTATCCACACCTCACACCTCCACCCTACTCATCTTCAGGAACCTAAAGAGTAAGCTCCTGTATTTTCAACTGGTTGCTTTTATCTTCGTGCTTTACTAATCATGGTCTGATGATAAATTAGAACCCATACAGTTGAGGTCGACCGTGACCTGCTTACAGGAAATAAACTGATCAACGAGTACGAGATCCTTGATGAGCTAGGCAGAGGCGAGCATGGCAAAGTCAAACTCGGTCGTCACATGAAAACCGGACAGAGGGTCGCAATTAAGATCGTTCAGCGTTATTCAAAACGTCGCCGCTTGGGGAAACTCGGAAATCCGGAGGACAAGGTGAAGAAAGAAGTCGCCATTCTCAAGAAGGCCCGTCACCCGAACGTTGTAAGCCTTCTAGAGGTCATCGATGATCCAAACCGGCAAAAGGTCTACATCGTGCTCGAATATGTTGAAAACGGCGAGATCGTCTGGCGAAAAAAGGGGCTCAGAGAAATCGTAAATGTTGATAAACGTCGGCTACACCGAGAGAAGCAAGGCCTAGCGGAATCTCCCTCTTTCCTTGAAGAGAGCCAACAGTATGTGAAGACAATGCAAATGCGCCGACAGCGGAGGGAAGCGATACGCAAGAAGAAACGGTCACTATCGACAAAAATGGCCGGAATTCCCGCGTGGAGCCTGGAACACGGAGGCGAATCTGATGATGAACTGGGACCCGAATACTCGATGCCTTCCCTTACGGCCACTTCCACTGCCCAGGAACGCCCAAGTACATCACTTTCTCCTAGCCAGTCACTCTCGTCTACAAGCGAACTCGAGAGACGTATTCGCGAGTCTGCTTTAGCCGCCGTTGAGGGTAGCATGTACGGGGCCTACGCATCAGATCCTTCTTTGGAAAGGAGGTTTAGCACAACATCGAGTATTTTAGCTTATCAGTCCTCGGAATCAGATTGGTTATCCGACGATGATGATATGGCCTATGTTCCTTGTCTTACCATTTCCGAAGCACGTTCCGCTTTTCGAGATGCAGTTTTGGGTTTGGAATATCTCCATTATCAAGGAATCATACATCGAGATATCAAGCCAGCCAACCTTCTGGTGACATCAACCCATGTTGTAAAGATATCGGACTTTGGCGTCTCCTATCTTGGCCGGCCCATCAGGGACGACGATGAAGAACAAGTCGCAGAAACTGATGCCACTGAGCTGGATGATGCCCGTGAACTGTCAAAGACTGTTGGAACCCCCGCTTTCTACGCACCCGAGCTTTGCTATACAGGTACCGAATTTGAGGATACAATCGGCAAGGTGCCTAGGATCACAGGCGCAATAGATGTTTGGTCGTTGGGTGTTACTCTGTACGGAATGGTTTTTGGAAGGCTCCCCTTTCTTGCTGATGACGAGTTTGGCCTCTTTCACAACATTGTGAAAAACGATGTTTTCATCCCAAGGCAACGTCTGAAACCCGTCGAGGCCGAAATCTGTTCAACCGAGTTGCCTACGGTTATGAACAGTAATAAGCGGACTGAAGACGAGCTTACCTATGAACCGATAGATGGTGAACTCCGAGACCTTCTCAGACGCCTTCTTGAGAAAGATCCTACGAAACGTATCACATTGAAAGAGATCAAGCATCACCCTTGGGTACTTCAAGATATACAAGATCCGAGAGTCTGGGTGGAGCAGACCGACCCTGGGTATCAGAGCAAGGGCAAGAGGATTGAAGTTTCTAACGAGGAAGTGACACGAGCTGTCACGAAGCTACCGTTTATAGAACGAGTAAGATCAAATGTCGCACGCTGGGGAGGCAATATCTTTGGTCGTTCGAGGGAAAGTAGAAGAAGGGCTCCGAGTTCCGTGACTTCTCCCGATGTTCAGTCCGCTTCATCTTCGAGTTTGACAATTGGCAAAGATATAATACGAGAATTGCGGCGATCGAGCCTGAAAGGCGATGAAGTTACATCGCGGACGCCGAAACTTAGCAGAGAGAGCGACCATCCTCTGTCTCAGAGTGTAGTCGCCAGCCCTGTTCGTGAAAGCGGTGATGGATACTTTAGCCAAGATCATGCTAGATCTTCCGACCGTCGCTCTCCAGATCGAGACTCGCGGCCGGACCTACCAGAACGCAGCACATCCACCTTCTCCAATGCCGCGTCCATAAAAACGATTAGGCCCACAAAACCTGAGCCAATGCCCGCCCAACATGATATGTCCTCTTCGTTCATTTCTGAACCAAGCGCATCGGCGAATATAAGCGGGATATTTGGTGGAGCGGGTCGAAAGCTCGTCAGGAGTCTGCACCTTAGTGAAAGGCGCCGAGACAAGTCGCCCTTTTCGGACACCTCTTCATTTGATGGTGATGGCCATGGCTCTCCAAGTGTAGCTGTCACTACTGCTTCTGCAACTGGCCATGTGGAATCCCCCGATATCCGAGACTCTACATTGGCCCACGCCGACATCATCGAAGATTGGAGCGCTACCGTTCGGCCACCCGCTCGACACAGACGAAGCGTATCACACCAGTGTATCCAAGGAGCTCCAGTTGAGCCTTTTCGACTGACTTCAGATTCGCTTCAACGGCATCGTGCCCAAGGGAACACTGCCCTTCATGTGAACACGGGATTGGCTCTCGACTCGCAGAATAAGAATCGTGGTCAAATATTTTTTCCGAAGGAGACTGATTCCGACCAAGGGGAACGAGAGCAAGCGGGCACAGATAAGCCTCTGCGACCAATGACCTCGCCTCCTTCTGCTATCACCATTTCTTCGTCATCGGCAGATGATTTGACAAGTGGGATGTCTTATTGCGCGTCCCATCCCAGCATACCGTCTGTTGTCTCCGGGGCATCGTCTATTTCAAATGATGGGTTTCACGCGTACGGTGGAGAATACGAAAGGGATCCTGACAAAGTACCTCCCCTTCTTCGCACTGCAGAGACGGTCACGACTTCAAAGCGCTCGTATGAACGTCCCCATGAAGATGAACTGAAGTACGATTGCGACGATGAAGGCGACGGAGACAGCAGCGACGAAGGAATCACCTTCGGCAGGAAAAGGTCCAAATCCACTGTCGAGAGATCGACAGATGACTGCATGACATAATGATCCACTCACTCCTTTTGCTTTCTATGTGGCCGATTCACAGCGTTTTTGCTATTCATAATTTCGCTGCCGTGTATACGTTTTTCACCTTGCAGATGGCCGTTTCTCGTCATCTCCCGACCTCTCATCTACCATCATCGACCCTTACCTCCCCGCTCGGCCCCAGTCTACATACCCACTCCGGTTAAAGTCGCCAAAGCGGTTTCGAAATACTTAAAAAAGCGCTGGGCGATGTGTCCTGCTGTGGATTTTTTCCACTTTTTCTTTCCTTCTAGACATATTACATATTTTATCACCTTAATTTCTCGATCAAGCCAATAAGAAAAAGTGGATCCGGGTGGTTCAAATTCTCTTTGGCCCTGTTTATTCCCCGCTTCTATTCGGAGGTCCTATTTTTGTCCAGATTCCCTTTCTTTTTAGTTGGAAGACGGAAGAAGGTTTGGGGCGGGTTATATTATCTTCTGTGATCGGACTTGGAGCATCATCATTGGGCATAAACTTCTTTGAATTGCCTTTCATTTTTTTTTTTTTTTTTTCATTTTGCGTTCGACGTCTGGCATTTTGGAAGTTGGATACCTCTTCGTTGTTTTGCATCTAGTTGTCTATATATTTTTTGAGAGCATTTCAGGTAAATCAATTGTGGAAGTGTGAAATTGTACAAAGTATTAAATCTCAGCCCAATAGTACATTCCAAAGGTCCAAACCCGAACCACCTCTCATGTTATTCCTCCTTCCGTGTCACAGCCTTCCTGCGAACTAGGCCATCTATATCCCTATTGGACATCCCATACACATCAGCCAGGGCCTTCACTCAGCTCAGAGAGCATGGCAGCAAACCAATAATAGGACACACAATATCCTTCCCCAGAGTGAATACTGCTTAAAAATTTATTTCCCGGTCACTAACTGATCCCTAAAAAAAAAATTCATTTCCATACTCCCTAGCCATTCCCTAATAATCCCCTCTATACTCCATATCTACAGGGTAGTTAACTTAGTCGGATGAACTTTGCTTAGTCATATGGTTTGATGAGCTCAGGACACTGAGGAGTTGATGTGTATCCTGATTGCAACTCCTGCGGGCGATAAGGTCGGGCGGAGAATAACTTGTCCTGCAGAAACACAGCCCACCTATTCATGCACGGGGGACCGTCTTTCCATCCCTATTGCGGACGGTGATGGGCTGAGGTGAGGACTGTCAGCTTGGACTCCCCGTAAGGCACCTTTTTGCTTTTAACATATTATTTTGGGTTCTTTTATGGTTGTTTTTGCGCCTGGGCGGTTAACCAAGGCTGCTATTTTTAGCTGTTTCATCCATCGCCTAGGGCTCCCAACACTCCCGCTGGGCCCTGATTGCTCGACGGTGGAAAGGAATCTTGGAGAGTCGTCGGAAAAGGGACTGGCACTGACGCCCATGCCCACCAGGACCCTTTTTACGGGTTTCTTATGATATTCTTGTAATGTGGCACCCTGTCCTCCGCTTCAGAACCCGATCCTTTACGGCGAGGATTGTTTTAAGGTTGGCGTTAACCAACTTGGTTGCTGGTCGTAGGCTTGATATTTTCGAGGAAGCCGGCCATTGAGGGAATCAGCTCATGCTTGATTGTAGCGGTAAGACTGGTATCGTCGAATTCCACTCAAGATCCAGAATCTTTTGTTTACGACGGTCGTGGAGTCAGTATCGCATCGCTATACGGAGTACTCCGTAGGTTGTATCAAATCTCCATGCATCACCACGAGCTCTGAGGACCCCTCCGTTTCCTCTGGGTATGAGGCCTCCCCCTAGGGTATATATTGTATAAATTATATATGTCTCATTGCTAAATCCTTCCTCGAGCCGGCAAGGTTCCAAGGAACAACAGTAGCTGCATCAATCTGTACAGACTCTTAGGATTCGCAGTGCCTGTCGAGTTCATATTTGATGGAACTTTGTTGGTACTTAGTCTGCTACGGGTTTGTTCATTATTGTCGATTACATATGTAGCCAGATCGCGTCGAGCGGGTAGAATAGTCTGGAACGGGCTCCATCACCGTGTCAAAGATGTAATCGACGTCGTAACACCGCAGTAGGTAACAGCGCCCAGAGCCCAGATTCGGCACGGCCCAGCCAAGCGTGTCGACTCACGATCTCAAGGAGCACCTGGCTGAATGCACTGTGATAGCAGCTGTGTAAGAGTACGCTGAATTTATGTGCTTGGTTGCCAAAGGGTCTCGGTGGCAATCCAGCCCTAAAAGGGTGGGCCATATGATGAATTGGAGCGTAAATCGCATCATGTAGAAGCTAGCTCTTAGTCTGCAGAGAAGGATTCTCGTCCGTGGCTGCAGGTTGGGGGATGAAAGGTGCGAGAGCGACGTCTAGTTAGCGAATGTCATAACAGGCAGAATGGGATTGATCATCGGCAGTCAATCAAACCGGAACGCTGGCAACCGCCCATGCGCAAGGCTAGATCAATAACCATTTCCCCATGTATTTGAAGACGTACGTAGCTCGCGACAGGGCTGCTTGGCCCCCAACCTATGCGCTGCTGGTGCTGAAGACGCCAAGTCCAGCTAGTTCTGGTGAAGTTTGGCGGTGGTGAATCAATGGGCCACCAAGCCCAACCACCAACGGACTCAACCCACGGGTATCGCGGCCATCCTCTCTCTCTCCCCCCTTCTCCTCGCTGCACTCGCCTCTCACTGCGTGCATCGAACGATTTAACCACCAGCGCGCTGTTATATGCTCTGGTCCGCTATCTCTCGCGTTTTGCCTCCCTCCATAGTATGCGGTTCAGTTCAGTCTAGCTAAACGCTTCGGGCATAGGCGGGGTGTTTTAAATCGCCTGCAGAACAGCGACCGACCCCCTGACCAGTCCACCATCTCTCCTGCGCATCACCATCATCATCAGCGTCATCATCAGCGGACGTCCACTGCTCTCTCCAGCTGTCCTCTGCACGTTTCCTGCACCCACCTGTTGGCAAGGCACTGACGCTTCTTCCGCCCTGCTTGCGCCACGATAGATCTGTCAGGCACAAGCAAATTAGAGGAGCTCCAGGTCACTGCCACACACTGCCGCAACTGGGTTCACTCCCGCCTCCAACTGCGTCTGGCTCTCCCGAAATCGACCCAGATCGTCTTGCCCTAGTGTGGGACCCATCTGGGCGGGTTGACAGCTTCGACCCTTGTTCGATCTATTTCTGGAATCCTTCGTTGGCTTTCCTTCGCGTGACGATGGACGTCCCGCACCAGGGCCGGGGCAGGTCCTCCTCGGTCGCCGGAGACGAAAACCAGCACATAAATCCCTCCGATCCCATGAACCCAGCGGCCCAGACGTATCAAGATCGAGCTGCGACCCTCGCCTTAGACCCTGCGCTCTCCAACGTCTCCCCTTCGCCGTCTGGCTTCCCTGGCTCGAATCCTACGACGAGTGGCGCCGCCGATGCCTACGCGATCAACAACTCGTTCATACATAATTCTACCACGCTGGATGACAATCTCCTTCGCGCGAACATCCCCTCTGACCCTTTGTTCAACCAGCCGCAGTCGTACTCCCAATCATTCGAGGCGAGCTTCATCCAGCAGCTTGAGCACTCCTCGAACCTGAAGGCACACTCGGGAAATAACAACGTCACCAATCTCCTCCCATCAGATCAGCTTGGCTTCGAGGATTTTGGCATGTATTCGAACAACAACCAGGCTTCTGAGTTTGGCTCTTCGCTCCTTCTTGATCCCCAGGTGGCCCAGTCGTCACCTCACCTTAACCAGTCCATCAACCCAGCCGACCTTAGCAGGATGTCCTCTCCTCACAATCCCACCCCGCCCCATCTAGCGCCTCCAGAATCGCACCCATCACCGCGCCCTACATCGCCGGTGTCAACACCCGGAACCTACTATACGCCACAGCATTCACGCCACACCTCTCTAGATCCCTCGAGTGCGGCATACATCACAGGACATGGGCACTCTGATTGGCAAGGAATGCTCGGAAACCCATCTTTCCAAGGTCACAGGAGGGCTCCGTCGGAACACTCTGACGTTTCTTCTGTTGCCCATTCCCCATACCTGCCACAAGAGAATGCCTTTGATATTTCGGAGAATAACAACTCTCCACTTTTAATGGCTCAACCCGACCCGGCAATATATGAAAACGCCCTGGGCATCGGATCCTTTACCATCTCAGATCAAGACCAAGCCTTCAGTCCCGCCCACAGTCCTTATAATATGTCCCCCCGACTCATGCCACAACAACCTGGCGGGGACCTCGGACCTGACCCCACATTTCTCACTACTCAGACTTTGACCAGTCAATTCAGTTCAGGACCCTCGGAAGCATATGCTATGAAGACGGAGACGTCTGGTCCACCGCCCTTTCAATCGCAAAATAGCCCAGGTGAAATGGGACAGGCTGCCCAGATGACACCACCCGTGATCAGCGTGGAGTTTGCGCCGCCATCAAGAACATCGACCTTTGAGACGTCTACTAAGGGAGAAGGAGGCAAAGATACTCTGAGCCCACCCATTAGTCGTAAGCCACCGTTAATCGCCTTGCAACGATGATCTATCGTCACTAATTGTACGTTGAATAGGGCGAGGTAGAAGTAAATCCGACCCGTTCGCGCAGTCCATGTCACGCTCTTTATCTGCTTCTGCACTCACTGCACCTTTTCCTAGCATGCCACATGACCCCCGTTCGCTGTCTCCGTTCCCTCGTAGCACTGGAACTCTCAGCACTCCGTCATCTCGTGAAGTTTCACCGGCAGCGAAGAATCGAAGACAATCTACTTCATCGATAGATAGCCGCAACTATATACTTGATCTCGCGGATCCTCAGCGACCAGGTTCAAACGCAGGTGATTCTAAGCGGGTACAAAAGCACCCGGCTACTTTCCAGTGTAATCTTTGCCCAAAACGATTCACACGAGCTTATAACCTACGCTCTCATCTCCGAACACATACTGATGAACGACCATTCGTGTGTACTGTGTGTGGTAAAGCCTTTGCTCGCCAGCATGACAGAAAGCGGCACGAAGGACTACACTCCGGGGAGAAGAAGTTTGTTTGCCGTGGAGACCTAACACGAGGTGGACAGTGGGGCTGTGGGCGCCGATTTGCTAGGGCTGACGCCTTGGGAAGGCATTTCAGGTCTGAAGCCGGTAGAGTCTGCATCAAACCTCTTTTAGATGAAGAAGCTGCCGAGCGAGAGCGCACGTTCATGAGTCAACAAGATCAACAGCAGCAAGAGCCGCAGCAGCAGCAGCAGCAACGAGTTACGGGGCATTTGCAACCTGTTTCACAAACAATGACTGTACAAGGCATGGACGGCCAGCATCCGGCATTTACTCTTCCTGCTGCACTCCTGGCTCAATATCCTGCCCTCCAGACATTGCAATGGGACCAAATAGCCACCCAACCTGACGATAACGGTGACCTTCGGGGTGGTGGACGCAGCAGCTTCGATGCCAGTTCTGGTGGCGAGTTTGGATTTGGTGATGATGACGACACTGGATTGATTAGCGGGTATGTGAGTGGCCCTGGGCCGGGCCGTGCCGCCTCATCACAGGATCAGCTGCTGGGTGTTAGTTCGAGCGGCGCAGGCTGGCATCCCCATGCCGGACGATGGAGCAGTGACTACGATGGAGTTAAATAGGCCGTCGTACTGACACCTTCTCTTCTTTGCATTTGCCAACACCCTTTTTTAACTCTTAACCCTCTCTAACCTCTTCTTTACCTCTCTTCCCTTCCATCTCGCGTCTAGTCGGTTCCTTCATACCTTTCGCCTTTTCTTTCTTTTTCTCTTTCTCTTTTTTCTTTTTTCTGTTTTTCTCTTTTTCTTTTCAATCTTCGCCTACCAACCATTTTGCTTTATCGACATGCATTTCCCACCGTACCTCTTGACGATCCAATCTATGCGGTTTTTGTTCTCGATGCGAGGGACAGTTGTTTTCGCTGTTCACTTAAAAAATGGCATGGTATGGTATGGCCTGCCCCATGATCATTCTACATGTGTCTCAGTCAGGTTTCATTATTTTTGGTGGCTTCTTGCTGATATATATATACCGAAACCTCGGATGCTTTTTCTGCTTTCAAGCCCACGATCTTGTACAACTTTGTACTTTTCTTTCTGCGTTTATTTTAACTGTTTTGTGTTGATAATTGATGCTTCTAACGCTTAATACTTCTTGACTTTGCCATCTTCCGCGGTTTTACCCCCCCCTCTCCTTCTCTCTCTCTCTGTGTGCGGGGCTCTCTCATATCTGCTTATTGCTGATAGCAAAATACCCATGGGCTCTGAATTACTCTGAATGAAATTAGGGATTACCGGGTTTATGCAAGTTTCAGTTTGCTGCTGACACCAAATTGTTTAAGACAGCGCAGGGTAGTGCAGAAAAGAAGAGAACAAAAGAACAGAGAGCCGAGGAGGGACTGGTGCTGCCACGATGACTTTTTCTAATGCTATTCAGCCTTTTCATTTTCTTTGGGTGGGAGATATGTTGGTCTCGTGGATTTCGATCCCGAATCTTGCAAATGGCGAATTTTGGACCTGGATGGGGGGTGTACAGGCGAATATTCTCCGTACAGCAGATGATGAAATGATGTCCTTGTTTTCTCTGAAGGTAACATGAAAGAAATATATATGGATATAAGATAGCATATAGCAAGAAAAAGGGAGAAGGCAAAGGGTATCGAGAGCATATATATACAGATACAAGTTACATGGCAGTACAAATTCACATCTTCACATTTCGTACTCAGTAATAATGGCCATATAGGAAGAAACAAAAATGGACGATGCGTTCCCCAAAACTCCTCGAACAAAAAGGGTGCCGGCAGCCGCTTGCTATCTCCCGGCTCTCTGGACGCGCAAGTCCACCAACTTCTCCATATCTCCCAGCCATTTCTTCTCGAATTCCTCCTCTGTGAACCTCTGTGCCGACTTCCTTGCCCGCATCCTCATCGTAATCTTCTCTTCATCCGGCAGTGCTAGTGCTGCTTCGAACGCAGCTGCATACTCGACTTCCGTTGTAGCCCTGAATCCAGTCGCACCCTCCTCCAAATCGACCACGATATCCATCTTCGGTCCACCCGAATCGTGCACGACGCTGATTAAGCCAGCCGCCTGGTACTCGACGACACCAATACCAAAATGCTCATTCCACATTGCGTTTGTGCCGATGGAGGCGTGGCGCAGATGCTCGAGGACAGTAGGCCAGGTAGCATCACAGATAAAGGTAGTGTTGTCGCGGATTTTGAGCTCGTGGGCGAGGAGGCGCAGGTTGTAGATATGAGTTTCGTCCGGACTGGATTGGCGGACGGAGCCGATGAGGATGAGCTTTGGTTCTGGCTTAGAGATGCAAGGGGAAGGCAGATCGGTTGAGGTATCCGAATGAGAATGTTTTATCCTGAGTTGTTTTAAGAAACGGGCATATGACCGTAGTATAAGGGCGTGATTTTTCTCCGGACGGAATTGGGCGATGTAGAGAATCGAGGGCTCTCGAGATTCGCGTTCGCTTGCTAGGTCAATTTTTATCCCCTCGAGATCCGATACTGCCACTGGAGGAAAGATAACTGTGGGTTCTTGGTACTGCTTTCTATTCTTCCTTGATGGGAGCCACAGAGCTTTTATATGCCCCGATGTCCAGGAAGAGTTGCACATGACAACGTCAATCGTACCTCCAACCCATCCGTACAGTTTCGCGAAAGCATGCCAGTACTTCCTTTTGACCATGCCTTTCCAACCTGTTCCGGCACCAGCATTTAGACCTCTTTGGCCGGTCTTATCATCAAGAGACTCCAGCATATCCGTTGATATCGTTGGATAGTGTACATAGGCTCCCGTGGGGACAGACGGAAATAGGAAGTGGGATAGTGCTAGCGCGAACGCGTAACCCATTGTATCAACGAAGATGTCTGGTACCAAATTCGTGAACGCATCGTATGCGAGAACCAAGGATCCCAACGATTGTCCAAGAAGGGTAAAATGAGGATAAGTGTTGCTCAGAACATATTTCCGGTTCGATAGGTAGCAAAATACCACCGTAGGAGGGTGGAGTTGGATATTAAAACGTCTCTTTGGGGTGATGTGTTAGCGAATTTCAAAATGAAATGGACGTCTTTCGTAACGTACTTCAATATTTTTAAGCATAGTGGCCTTATCTACATCCTGATCACCGGTATATATGATGCAAATAGCTTTGGGCCACCTTTTCTGCGTTGCTCTGACTGCGACCCAGAGGACTCGTTCTCCACCGCCACCCGCATTGCTAGACTCACGTTCAGTAACTATGCCATCATCCCAAGGATAACATATCACCTTCTTACCAAAATGGGTGAAAAAACCCTACAACTCCGTCCCAGGCTGAGTCCTTGACCTTCCCATCAGTCGCGGTTTGGGACCCGTAGCTCTCAACTTTTTCCCAATCTTCATCTTCAGCTTTCGACTGCCTATTTCTTTGCGATTGATAATCCTCTTCTTCAACTCGAACTCTAGCACGTATCAGTTTCCGCTTTGCCTCTGTTCTCTTCTTGATACGGCAGCCGAGTCCTCGTAGCACAAGACGTATGGGATAGCCGGCTACAGTCGGAAAGATGACGGCGAGAGCAAGGAGTGAAACGAGAGTGGCGATCGAGGAGGAAATGAAAGCGAGCATTTCGAGCGATGGACAAGCATGGAACACTCAGTTTATGAATTCATACTCAGCACCAGCTTCACCTTCGACCAGGCCGGGTAGAAGGTTCGTGTGATAAAAGACAAAGGGAGAACCCGTTGGGCGGCTCAGGAACTGGCTGATGACAAAAGCCCAGGAGCTTATCTCGATCTTATCTCTTGTCACGTGAAGCAGCACCTTGTTTGCTATGTTTGCATAATCAGTTCCATCCCAAGAAAAAGCGAGGAAACGATATATCGAGGAGAAAGTCGGAGCCAATTGACTCTCTTTTCGTCCACTCGCTGAAACTACTCACGTATATTCTCTTTCCTGGAGATTACTTTGCGATGAGATCACTTTTCCGCTGTGCGCCCACGCCGTCCTTTTCTGGCGCATACCGATGCAGATCATACAGAGACCGCGTCCGTCACTTTCATTCTTCCCGGCCGAATCAAATCATAAACGAAACGGTCGTTTTGGCACATAATGCGTTGGAAAGCGTTCACTCTGTGACTGGCCTTCCCTGGGCAGTGTCAATTCCTCTCACAGCCGTCCTTGTCCGACTTACCATCGCAATGCCTCTCCAGATCTGGTCGTTATCACATTCCAGCAAAATGAAGAAGTTAAACCCATTGGTGGTTGGATGGGGTCGCTACTTCCAGGGTGCCGTCCTTACAAAAGCTGCTGTGAACAGGGCCTATATCAGCCCCAATGCGGCTGAAATTCAGTCCCAACTGCTACTTCGGAAAAAGACTAAGGAGCTCTACAAGCGGTGGAAGATACGACCGTGGACTCGATTTGCCCCTTTATTTCAGCTCCCGGTGTGGTTAACAATGATGGAGAGTATGCGTAGAATGGTTGGAATGACCGGTGGCCTACTGAGCATCGTTCAGGGATGGTTAGAGAAACATCCGGAGGTGCCCAATGTTCCCATGGTTCCATCTCTATCTACTGAAGGCGCATTGTGGTTCCCTGATCTTCTTGCCGCTGATCCTTATTGTGCGCTTCCGGTAATTCTATCTGCGGCGGTGTTTACCAACGTGACATGGGGATGGAAGATAAAAAAGCGTGAAGACATTCCTAAGTTGCCCACTCGGAAAGAGAGAATAGCAGCTCATACAATGAGAGTTTTGAAGCGAACTTTCCAAGCTTCAGCTTTGTTCCTATGTCCGGTTATGATCGCGTCAGAAGTCCCTGCCGGAATGTTGATATACTGGATCTCTAGTACCCTCTTTGCGACGGCACAGACGAAAGCTCTACCGAAAATAATCAGTACAAAGTCAATACCGGCTCCATGCAAGGAGAAAGCCGTTGCAGTCGTAATCGGAGGGGAAGCAAAAACTCAACTTTCCGGATTTGAAAACCTGGGTGAAAAACCGACGAAAATCAAGACTTTTACAGGCCGCTGATTATCGTTTTGTTTTGGTCCATATCTGGAGAAATGACCAATCGGATCATAATTCCTTGGAGCCCTCTAAGACGACAAATGGCCAGCCCTGCGGGTTATCAGTGCCATAGAGAAAAGAATCTTTCGCTTTTCCCTTCCTGAGGGGGTCTAAGCCATAGGGTGGAGTCCACTTATGGCTGATAGTCCAATAATATGATCCAAGGAGAGCTCCTCATCGGCAATTGCTCCTGTAGGAATCCAAACGGCAATGAGAAATGTATATGCTGATCACCAACATTTCGTCGCCGCACCGATCATGCGATTCGCATAAAACCGGAGCAGTTTACGGTTCATTGCAGAAAAGCTTTTACCTTCTTGGGCCGCCGCAAATGAATATATGAACTAGCTCATTGAAAAAGAGCTGAGTTCGGATACGCTGTGTGTAAATAATGATGCAGACATAACATATCTTTTGAAAGGGGTATAAACTACTCTAGAGAATACCAGATTACAATTAGCAGCTATCCAAAGCCTCTGATGATCACCCTGCAAATCCTTGGCCATGAGACCACGTTCTTAAACCCCAAATTTCGGGAAAAAATGAGATGAATGATGCCAACATTTTCCCTTGGGTATTCTTCCATGCTACGTATAAGAGAAAGACACAACCACATTCAAGAAAAAGCCCCCAAAACCACGCTTTAAAAGGCACGGACGCGGGTATTTGGGCGTCAAGGAAGGGCTAAAGCCATCGAGAGGAGAAAAATAGAAATCAATTACGTCGCGTCGGGACATTGGCCCGCATTGAAAAGTGAGTAGTGACTGCAAGAGAAATCACTTCATGCAAAAAAGTCACGTAATCGAATCCCGTCAAAGTTTAGCAGGTATTTCGTGGGTGGAGGAGCTAGCTTCTGTATTGATCGTCACAGCACCGGTATCTTCACTCTCGCCGAAAAAAATTACTTCAACAGTAAGGTCGTCACTGATAAATCGTTAGCCAAAATTTGCATTTCCGGGTATTAGGGCTCGAAGGGCATACCGATATCTTCTCGAATAAGGACTGGGAAGGGTGAGCAGTGCGCACACCGTGTCCTTATCCTTTCCTCCAAGGGCATTTCTAACCAAATGTGTCGCCGCGTTCTTGTCCTCAACTACGAAGCGGTTTTCATTTTGAAGGATGTTATATTGCATTTGACGGAATGGTGCACGCTGTCCAGTTGCATCGTCACGCGAAGGTTTTTCAATTGGCAACTGGTCCACTGAACTCCACCAACTCTGAAGCCAGCTTTTAACACCATCTTTACCTTGTGCGCTTGCACGCTGCTGTTCGATCCATTGACCGACAAGCCCAATGACTTCTTCGTTGCTAAGCATTTCCCATAGCCCATCCGATGCCAATACAAGGAAATCTCCTTTCTGAGGCTCAATCTTAGTTGACGTTACGACAGGTTCCGCCGTAACGTAGGGTGGTGTCTTCAGATATTGATGTGGTGTACGTCCGAAAAAGTGACGCTTGATCTTGTCTTGAGTGTCTCGCTTCCATTTGTAGAATGCGTCGCCAAAAGCACGAGTAGGCTCGAGGTTACCCAACACGCGTCCATTGCGCACAACATTATCTTCTCCAGGGTGCTCTCGACGTAGCCGCTGAGCCTCAGACACCGTAGATCCCGTCTGGTCTTCGGAGAGGGGAGTAGCAGTCCATTTCCCGTTTGGTGTTCTGCGACCTAAAACTGCTCTGGAATCTCCAGTACAAGCAACATGCAGCAATTTGGAGCTGCTATCATAGAAGGCTAGGAGAGCACATGAACCGGAGAGTGCAGGCGCTAGAAGTTCTGCAGCAACTCTTTTTGAATTGGCCTTCAAGACTCTATCCACGCTCTTGTGCACAATTTCATTGTCGAGATTGACGAAACCCCTTTTTATAGCAGCATCGATGGCTTCGGGAGAAGGATACGGGAAACCTGGCTTGGAGGAGGCAGTTTTGTAGGTGGAATTTAGTTCACGTGTCACAAAAGAGATCAAAGCTTGCCTAAGCTTTGCAGAGGTAGTCCAGCCGCTACAATTTGTTAGCTCAACTAGTCCCACTCTCGGCCAGTCTCAATGTATTAGCACGTACGAATGGCCATCGAAGACACCCCAAAACATCCAATCACTCGATGATCCATCCGCTGTAGAAGAGACAACGATCTTTTCGGCATGATCATCTTCAATCGGGTCATTGCTAGGAAGTTGAACGACATCATACCGAACGACACCCTTTCCGCGGCCAACCAGGTATGATTCTTCGTTTCTGCGAAGCTTCTCGGTTGCTTGTTCCGGAGTTAACATTCCTACCACTCTATTGCCGGTCTCGCTCGTCTGTTTCGAGACGGGCTGTTCGCTGACAGAGGTGGCGGTATATTGCTGGTCCTCCACAACGAGTGAACTGTCCGACTGAAGTGTCGGATTGTCGCCTGCTACTGCCGAAGTATGATGGCCTGCCGTACCTGAATAGACACCGTTTGTATTTTGCTGGATGAGTGAAGGAGTCGCATTTAAAGCTGCAGTAGGTGCAAGCTCCTGTTGATTCGGATTGCCCTTGTATGCATACCAGGCGCCAGATGCCACGAGTGTCGAAATGAAAGCTAAAGAAAAGTTACGGAAAAACATTGATGACTGTAGTACCGCCGGTATGAAGGTAGCGGTGGACCGGGAGGAAAATGCAACTCGAGACGTCAGTGCATGATTGCTCGAGAAGAGCGGAGCTGGGGGAGGGCCAGCAACCCTCCGCACAGGATGGAACCGGGCTGTACGGAAGGCCTGGATTGCCGCTCGACGCATCGAGGTGGCGGATATCAACCCAAACTGAGAAAAGCAGACAATGCAAGGGCCTTTTGCTCAGTGTAGGAAGATCCCTTACTGAGGCTATCCGGGGTCTTTTGCGGTGACAACGGCGGCAGGCAACGCTAAGCCTAAAACTCTATCCGCTTCCCACGTGATCTGTAGCTGCCTGCGATAAGGCTTATCTCTCGGCCAAAGCCATCCCATTTGTCTCGCAATTCATAGCTTGTCTGTCTCGTTTTACCCTCTTTCCCTGAACCACAAGACATGTCTTTCAGGGCTTTCAAGAGACTACAGAAGCAGCGCGAACTTGAACAGCAGAAAGCTGAGCAAGACAATGCATCTGACGATGATTCACAGGACCTGAAGCCATCCACCTCGAAATTCAACGCCTTTGACCTCTTGGAAACCGAAGAAGCGGATGAGCAGCAATCAGACATTGAGGAGGCGCCTTTAGAGGCTAAACCAGAGCCGGCACCTACGCCAAAGACTGGCGGAAGCAAGAAGAAGAAACAGAAAAAGCAAAAGGGAAAAAATGGCACAGTCACGAAGGACGTTAAACCCTCCGGCTCAGCTACACCCAAGCATGAAGATCTGGACGATATCGATCGAGCCTTGCAAGAACTCTCTACGAAGAATGCTGGAGAAGGGCCGGATAATCTTGCCGACAGACAATCACGAATTGCGAACGATGAAACCGAAAACATGCTTTGTGCGCTGCTGGCGGTTGATTCCAAAAGGCTGAATGCGATGAATGAAATGAAGAGACTGTTTGGCAATGCTGCTGTAGAAAGTAGACATTCAAATGGTGGACAACAGTTTCCAGCTCGCAGGCGGGAGAGAAATCGGCAGGCGCTTGACTTGGGCAGAGCGTTAACTGGGAGGTTCAGCCCCGCGAGTCGAGGGCAGGATCTCTCCGGAACGACTCTTCGGAAAAATGTACTCATGCAAGGTAAAGACGAATGGCCCCGAGCAAACAGTGGTGGTCTTGGGATGGAGGTTGTAGAAAAACGGCCTTCTGGAGTGACTGAATATAAGCTTGTTCATAACGCAGCATACGTTGATGCTCAAAGACAATTTGACATGTGTGTGCAGTCAATGCAAGCGGAGAGAATGATAGAGCACCTGCAATTTAATCGTGAGTTTCTTATACTTTCTGGGCCTACGTGCGGGCTTAATACTAACGCCTTTGAAGCATACCACATATCTACCTTGCTACAAGTATCAGAGATCGCCAAACACCAAGGCGATCATGCTGTCTCCGGCGACCTGTTAGAAAGGGCATTGTTTAATATTGGCCGGTCCGTCCAGTCGTCCTTCGCCTCTTGCATAAAAGAAGGGAAGGCAAGGCTGGACTTTAATCTGAAAGAGAACCGCGAGCTTTGGCTTGCTGGGTGGAGGTATATCATAAACCTAGGGATGAAGGGCACATGGAAAACTGCGTACGAGTGGGCAAAGCTTCTTCTGAGCCTGGGTGACGAAGATCCGTATTGTGTGAGCTTGACGATTGATCAGATTGCAATAAAAGCCAGAGAGCATGAACACTTCATCCAACTCTGCTCGCATCCTACTTTCAAAAGTCGCTGGGAATTATTCCCAAATATTCAGTGCTCCCTAGCTCTGGCGCATTTCCAAAAGGGAAATGCAAAGGAGTCGAGAGCGCAACTCCGTTTCGCCATGTCCCGATACCCATGGGTGTTTTGTCGGCTTGTTCAGGAACTAAATGTTAACTCCGTACCGAAGTCCATCTGGGGAGCGCAAGCTCCCGACAATGCTTTTAGGTTGTTAACCGAGCTGTACATCAACCGTGCCAAGGATATATGGAACACGCCAGAAGCAATATCTCTTCTAGTGGAAGTAGCCGGCAACATTAGCGCTCCGGAACCCGCAGCAAAGGCCCCAGAAATATCGTTGAACGTCGCCCGTCATATCATTCTCTCTGATATCCCAGCGGTCACAACACACCTGCCAAGGACCTTCACAACCAGGCATATTTCAGCGTCCGATCCATTACCGCCGAATGGGTTACCTGAAGAACAATCTGCCTCTTCATGGTTCTTCGATGCTGTGCGAAATGCAATTGGCCTCGATAACGCCGAACACCTCCGTGGCGGATTTGCACCTCCAGGGCGAGATGACTCAGGCTCCGAGGGTGCTGAATGGCCTGAAGGAAGCGAAGAAGGCACCGTTACATACCTTCTGGATGAGGGTTGGCAAGAACTCTGTCAATTCTTGGATGTCCACGGTATCGACCCGGGTAACTGGCAGATTGACCGAGATCGTACGCCTTTAGCCTCCTGGGTCGAAACATTGCGCCGGCTTGACCCGGAACCACAGAACTTTTTTATGCAGTTTGCAGCCACGACATCGAACCCAGATATCATGCTTGAATTATTGAGAGAAGAACTAGCGCGGCAAACTGAGGAGGGCTGATTTAACTTTGTTCCAGATAACAGCACTGTGTCACTCTCTAGGGCTGTTTGAAGGCTGCTTTTACGGGGTACAGGCTTGCCCGTGAAATTAATAGAAGTGAGGAACGGATAATGCTGTCTATAGAGCTGGAAAAGAAAATATAATATAAAATAAAATAAATAAAATAATTGCATTGCCCGCTTTTGCTGCACCATTACAGAGCACATATGGCTTGGCAACTTGTGAAAAGCCTGTGATCTCACAGCCTTTCTTCATTCAGTACTTCAGTTTGTTATAGGAATACAGCATCTCATAGACAAGCTGAGCAACCTCCCTCTGTTAAATTGTCTTATAGAAGAAATATTTATTAGTCAAATTATCTCAGAGTAATAGTCTCTGTTTATTTAGACTGTAGAATATTTAGACTGTAGAGATTTTCTGGACAGTCAATATTTGGTGATCTGAATGTATCAATATGGAAGCGCATTCTCAGTAGTAAGGCATGTAGACTCAGAATAAGTATGAGATTATATATGATCTCTAAAAGCAGAAATATATTACTGTATATTAACCAGTCAGAATTATTATATTAAGATAATCAAGAGAGCTTGTATGCATTCTTCATTCTCAGAAATCTTTTTGTGAACTCAGCAGTAAGCTTAATTACAAGATAAGAATATTTACTCTCTGGATCTCTAACAAGAGTACACTGTAAATATTAATAGTGAAGCTTCAGCAAGGCGTGTGACCAATTCTTCATATATCTGATAAGTTGGCAGAAGAGAATTACTTGAATGTACAGTTAGCTGATCAGAAACAATATGTCTGCTATTGTCAGAAGTACACAGCACAACCTCACTAGATTCTGAACATATATAGTTATCTTCTTTCATTTCTGATGGCTGGGATGCTTTTCATCAGTGATGAGTTTCAATAACTGGGAAACTGTCAGTTCAGTACCATTGGTACCATTTCCAGAATGTCTCAAGAAAGCTGAGGCGCTTGATCTCTCAACACCTTCCATTCTTTTGTCAACACCAGTGTCACACACTCAGCTGAGGGAGTCTTTCAGGGACTGTATGGTGAGATCCTCATACGCTTGAACAAGATCCTGACCAACAAACTTGCAGTACCTGCAGTGACAGGCAATTAGTTAGCTTACAGAGCTTAGATAGAGCAATAGTTCAAAAAGTACTTACTGCTCCCAATGCTCTTTGACCCAGTTGAGTTTCTCCTGGGTCCTTGGATTGTACTGTTGCTGTCAAAGACAGGATGGGTTGAGGTTGGCTCCCTCTTCAAGGTAGTGCTCTGGCGGATGCTCGTCCTTATTGTGGAGTCAGTCACCATATCCTTCAGTGCATCACCTAGGTCTCTAAGGAGCCAGGAACAGTCGCCCTCCAGCACATCAGGTAGGCCATCTTTGCCTTCATCACAAATGGAGGTACAATCTGTTTCATTGCCTCCATTGTCTGAGAAGGATTTGTCATCTAAACCAACATCCGCACCACTGATTGAAGCAAGAGGGTCATCCTCTGCACCAGAGATGGTCATCCTGTCAGCTGCCTTGGGAGAGATGGAGACAGTGTGGAAGAGAGAGATTTATCACAGAGTGAGCATCAAAGGCCTGGTCAAAAAGCAATGGGTATAGCTGGTTGCTATCATCCAAAGAAAACGGTGAGGACAGAATAAAATATCCCAGTGAGAGAAGAAAAGAAATGGTCACCAGCAGACCATGGTGAGGTCTGACTGATGAGCAAAAGGGCACCATTCTTGTTGCCCCCCTTTTGCTCACATTTTGCCTACGAGCCAGGATGTATCATGATGTAGCCGCTGGGTGAGCGGACGAGGGTACAGGCCACGGCAGATCGCGGTGACCGTGGCCAGGCAGGCAGAAAGGGATGCGACGCCATTTCCAGCTTGCGGAAAGTACAATGTTGAGAGAGTGCCCAGGGGTGAAGCAGGGTGACTGGTGGAGCATCAAAGAAGGTCGATCGTTCGTGGATCGCGAGGTGTGGTGCGTGGAGAGAAGTTTTGGCGAGTTGAGGGCCGAAAGCAGCCCCAGAACTGGCCAGTTTTGGCCGCCAGCTCGCCGGATGATCGAAAAGAGAAGTAAAACGACTGCTCCGTAGACAAAACAAACAAAATATACTCCGTAGGGGATTTCAGAATAGGAGAAAACATGCTGTTCATCAACGGGTATTCTCGGCGCAATATGAAGAACGGGCGTTTTCTGGGCTGCTGCGTGGATGTCGGCAGGCCAATGGCGCCGGCCAGCTCAGCTCCGTGTGTGGACGGCCGGGTGTTTTGTTGGTCTCGTTCGCAGTTCGCTATTCAGCCCCATAGGGTCGGATTAAGGTTTTCCATGACGCCCATTAGCCCGCGGCAGAAAACTTTATCTTCACTGCATGCATTTTGGTTTTGTGGCGCCTCCTAGTTCCGCCATGTATCAGGCCGGCGAGGAGGGCAAAAAAAAATTAACTGGGATGTTACAGAATTCCAAGCTTTTACAGGGAAGAATTTTCTTTTCTTTTTGTTTTTCGTCTGAATCGGAAGCAATCTCAGAAAACTATGCCTTTCGTCCCCATGCGAGACACCCTTGTTTAAAATCTCGGTTTTCCCCCCTCCCCTGAGAGTGTGGCTCGCAAGCCTTATAAGAAGCACGTCCGTTATATACATCCAAAAACAAGGAGGGGCAACGATGGAGGGAGTTCTCACGAACTCGGTACCCTTGACGTTTCGGGAGGCAGCATCAGGCATCCTTGGATCAATATCTTTGGCTTGTTGGATATTTCTCCTAGTTCGTTCCCCCTTTTCTTGATACGGAGTAATCGCCCGTGGGATTTGGAACCTTGCTCTCTAACCGATATGGCAACCACTAGGTCCCACAATTGATAGAAAACTACAGATGCGGGAGCGCAGAAGCCATATCAATCACATTCCTTCTTGTATGGTTCCTAGGCGACTTGACAAACCTGATCGGCGCGCTGTGGGCTCACTTGGTCCCCGTCGTCATCGCCATTGCGGTCTATTTTTGCATAGCAGACGGCGTCCTGATAAGCCAGTGCGTCTACTATAATATTCAGAATGCACGCAGAGCTGCTCGCTACCGCCGCTTATCGAGCACAGTTTCCGACACCCCTGATCCGACTACGCCCCTGCTGAGCCGACGGATGAGTGAAAACATGGGCCTTCCCGGGTCGCGGCGAAGATCGTCTGCCTCATTGCAACGAATGAGTAGCCACCGCTCTGCGGTCCAACGGAGAGATTCGTTGGCAAAGATTTTGGAGGAGACGGAACCAAGAAGCGTTTGGCTGAAGAATATATCCAGCGTTTTGGGAATCTGCGCGACGGGTGTCGTAGGCTGGGCTATTGCGTGGCAAACGGGGGTGTGGAAACCCGTTGCGCAAACTGGACCTGAACGTTCTGGAGAAGTTGCGCTAGGAGCGACAATTTTGGGATATATCAGTGCGATTTGCTATTTAGGGTATGCCGTCTTTCTCGCCCTCTTCCCGAGACATACCACGCTGACTGCAAATAGTGCGAGAATTCCACAAATTATTAAGAATTACAGGGAGAAATCCTGTGAAGGTAAAACAGTTTACATTTTAAGTACTCTTTTACAAGCTGTCGCTAATGTGCAATAGGGCTTTCATTATTATTTTTTTTATTCTCTTTGTTAGGCAACGCATCATATGGCGCAGGGGTGAGTTGACATCGCTTCCGCCTTCGAAACCAATGCAAACTGACGTATGAGTTAGATTTTATTTCATTCAACCGAAAAGGAATATTTCATCACCAATCTCCCGTGGCTTATCGGATCTCTAGGTACCATGGTGGAGGACATCACAATTTTCGTGCAGTTCCGTATATATGCCAACCCCAATGGATCCTCGGCCATTGTATAATGCAAAGCGGGTTTCTCTTGATTCCTTTACCTTGTATATATGTGTATCATTAAAAAAAAGAAAAAAGGCGGCATAGAAGGGAAACCAGCGACGGTGCACATTCACTTCTATTTGGCGATAGTGCTAGCTCATAACGACATGACATAAAACAAGTAATCATATCATAATATGAAAATGTTGTGCTACCCGACAATTGGCCCTCTTATGATCCCCATCGGAAAATCGTAGCAGAACTGCCCGCATGCGCCCAAGACGTGCATCCCTTTTGGAATATTGTGTACAAGGAAAAAAACGAAGGTGCGCCGCTTAGTCGAAAAGGCCGAAACCCATGTCCTCGTCGGATTCTTCCTCTATAAGAACGAAAAAGAAACATATCATCAGCCACAATTCCAGCTAGATCGCCTAATATGACGATTCTATCGCCAGTCGCTTGCAAGGCGAAAATTCCTATTTCACGTACCTTCCTCCTTCTTCTCCTCGGCGGCTGGTGCAGCTTCGGTGGGAGCAGCGCCACCAGCAGCGGCAGCGACACCAGCAGCAGGAGCGGCAGCACCGGCGGAGCCGACGTTTGTTAGGATATCCTTAACATCCTTGCCCTCGAGAGCCTTTTTACATCCAGCAAGTTAGCCTCTATGTCGTTGTTCGAACGGTCCACGCGTTTGAATCCGTGTGTGTGTACCTTAGAGAAAAGAGAAGTCCAGATTGGTTCAACATCTTGCACGTTGGCAGCCTTCAAGAGGGCCTGAAGCTTGTCGGCCTAAAAAATTCGTAGAGAAGAAAAAAAAACCAATCAGTCTCTTGCAACAAAAAAGGAACGAAACCAGCAGGTTTCGCCCTTGGTGGCTGATCGAAAGGTGGGATGCTGGCAATTATCATCGTACCGAGATCTCGACACCGTCATCCGCGAGGATCAAGGCGGCATAGGAAACAGCGAGCTCAGGGTTAGACATTTTGAAGATGATATCCGACGTGGAGATGGGATACGAAAATGGAGGCGGAAGACGTCGTTGGGGAAGAGGTTGTCGACTGTTCGATCTTCAAGTGCTGTTTGATTTTCTTAATAATCGCCCAGTGTGTGCAAAAGCGACCCTCGCTTAATCCGCGCCGGAGGGTGGCCCGTGCGCTGCCCCGATAGCGTCATGTGTCTTTGACTTCTTGGGCGCTCGCCCCGCCGCCCTGATAGGAGCTTCGAGAAGCATATCATCAAACTGCATTCCCCATTGCTCTTCATTTTCGGCTTTCACCTGCTCTTCTTGCCTTCTTGGCCAGGCTAGGATTCGTGGACAGCCCATCCGGTTCATCAGGTAGAGCAGCACAATATGGACTCCCCTGCTGTTACTGTGCCGCTGGATCCCCAGGAACAGCCAATCCTGGATCAGTTGTTGCTCATCCGGGATGCTTTACTTCTCCTAAAACAGGACAAATCCACCTATATCAAGTCCCAAGATGTTCTCCCCTATTATGATAGAGTCATTGAGCAAGTCCAGCTGCTGAACAGTATCCGTTCAGGTAGAGGGGAGAGTAAAGAACATAATAGAGGTGTGCCAAACGGCCTTATACCAATGCTCCTGGATTACCATGTCTGACCAGTCAATCGCACAGTGGATAATGTCTTGGATGACTGCTTTCAACTTATTTCTCTTTTGTTTCTCACTGTCGGCAGGAATAATGAAGCTCCTGCAACGTAAGTACTTCCCTCTGGATCTCTTATGTGTATGACTCTATAGCTGACAGCGGAGATAACTTGAAGCTATTCAATGGCTTCAACAATTAAGGTGAGCAACTTTAACCCTATTTATGCCGCTATTTTTGGCTAATCTGCTGGCTCAGCGGCTGCTCGATCATCTTAAAGAGGCTGCTTTCTACAGCCAAAAGGATCTCGATTCCATAGCAAAAACTCTCGGAAAAATGGGAGAAACTGTGGAGAGGGGTAAAGAAACATACTCTCCACAACTTGTCGCACTTCTGCGGACTCGATTGGATAATTGCGAGAAACAGTTGGCAGAATTACAACATGAACTTTGCTTCCTCTCCGCTCAATTGGCTCCCACGCATGAAACTCTTGTTTCAATATTAAGATCTACCGCTGCTGCTAATACGCGGTCCAATGTAAGTTTCAAAGAATACTTCCGTCTACATCGAAACTTTCTGGGAATCGATAAAGCTGATGCCAAGCTGGGTTGCAGTTTTCGTCATCCGAGGTTATAGGCTTCAAAGAAAGATTGAACGAAATTAAGGCAGGTATGAAAGATGGAAACTTTCTCGCATCTGATGGGTCTATCCCTGAAGGCCAGGAGATTGTAAAAACCCTTTTGGACAGATGTTTAAAATGGGTGGATATTGTATTGGATCGGTATCAAGCTCCTTACCACTCATGGTTTATTCCCTAGCTAATTCCCATTTCAGGCAAGGAAAGATTGATGAACGCTTCAAAGATCAGTACGATAAGCTAGTAGAGATTAGGAACCAACTTGACCGGCTTGCGATGACCCAAGCATGGTCCTTAAGAGAAACTGATCTTTATATGTTCCAGAGAAAACTCAATCACATAGACGAGTGTCGTGTCAACGGCAATTTTTTGGATGTATCTGGCCAACCAGCCGATCTTCATGCGCAAAGGGTAACGCTGGAGCCATGCCTTGCACGTTCCAATGAGAGAGAGCTAATGATGTCCTAGACTTTACTTTATCTGATTCGACGAAGCTATGCGTTGATATATGGCCTTCTTATTTCTTCTGAACCAGTATCAGAAGCGCTCCTACCGATATATAACCAGCTCCAGACCCTTCGGAAATGCCTCATGGAAGTCAAAGAATCTGGCGGAGTTTCTAACTCGAGAGAACTATACCCATATAGCATGAAGGTAAAACAGTAATTCGCGCGGAAATTTGCGAACTTTGGATGCTGATTCTCTTTTTAGCTAAATTCAATTGATAACATGCGGGTGGATGGCAAATTTTACATAGGATCTGACCTTCCAGAAGGTCAAGGCAGCGTTAACGAACTACTCGCCCAATGTTACGATCTATGTTATGAATTACGGGCTGCGGCTGAAGAAGAGAACTCGGCGAAGCCGAACGACTTATCATAATCTAACACTCGAAGGGATGCTACCTTTAGGATTAATTTGAAAGCAGCTATCTTCTGGCCTCGAGTATTTTTGTCTCGGGTCCCGCATGCTAGCTTGGATATGGCAATGTATTCTACGATGGACCATAATCTATCAAGATAAGACTCCCATGTTTTGGTAATGCAAATCGAGAGCATCTGTAAGCCTCGGACTCGCCTACCCATGTACCAAATGGGTTTGGATCGGCTTTTCTCAGGCGCGACGGGCGAGGGAAGTCGTTCTGATCAGGGCCTCAATCCTGATGCACCCGAATTGCCTGTGGGCTCCAACGAGGCTGACTCATCGGCCAAGGCGGCACTGGACTGATTATTTAGTGTTATGCATCATGCAGCCAATCAGAGGTGAGATAAAGAACCAATTGGTAATGGCCGTACGGAGGACAAAAGTATGCAAGATGGGAGCTTCGCGCTCAAATTGCTCAAACCATTCTCTCGTCACACCGCGAGTAATTCCGGGCTGATTCAAGATGATGTGGAGGCATAGCGCAGGCACAGCTCGGGCTGTAAGTTGAAGGCCACAATTCGCCAATTGCCGTTTCTAACCAACATTCCCAGATTGCCCAATGTTCTCCCTTCGGCCGATATCGCAGCTTTGCGACGGAGGCCACCACCCCCGCCAGACCGCAGGTTCCCAGTCGTTCACCCCCTTATCCTAAGATTCTGAACAAATTAAACGAAGTCCGACGAGTTCTGGGGTCAGACAGGCCCCTCACCCTTGCTGAGAAAGTCGTCTATTCTCATCTTGACAATGTGGAGGAGTCACTCCTCACGGGCACTCAGAATGGGAAGAGCATTCGTGGTCAAGCCAATCTGAAACTTAAGCCGGATCGGGTGGCGATGCAAGATGCCTCTGCACAAATGGCTCTGCTTCAATTCATGTCCTGCGGACTTCCTTCGACCGCGGTTCCCGCCAGCATTCATTGTGACCACATGATTGTCGGCCAGAAGGGTGCGGACGTTGACCTTCCAGCCTCAATTCAGGGAAATAAGGAGGTCTTTGATTTCTTAGAATCCGCGGCCAAGAGATATGGTATTGAGTTCTGGCCCCCAGGCGCTGGCATTATTCATCAGACTGTGCTGGAGAATTACGCTTCTCCGGGACTGTTCATGCTGGGGACTGACAGTCACACTCCTAATGGTGGTGGATTGGGCGCAATTGCCATTGGCGTCGGTGGAGCAGACGCTGTGGACGCACTTGTGGATGCGCCGTGGGAACTGAAGGCCCCAAAGATCCTCGGTGTAAAGCTGGAGGGAGCCCTGAGCGGCTGGACAGCTCCTAAGGATATTATTCTTCACCTTGCCGGGAAACTAACAGTCAGGGGGGGAACTGGATATATCATTGAGTATTATGGACCTGGTGTGGAGACCCTCAGCTGCACAGGAATGGCTACAATTTGCAACATGGGCGCTGAAGTCGGAGCTACTACCTCGATTTTCCCATTCTCTCCCAGCATGGTCCCCTACCTCAGAGCGACCAACCGAGCAGACATTGCTGAGGCTGCCTCCGAGATCGCATCGTCTGGCCCTAATAATTTACTTCGAGCAGATCCTAAGGCCGAATACGATCAACACATCACAATTGATCTTTCTACGCTTGAGCCTCACATTAACGGCCCCTTTACCCCGGATCTTTCGGTTCCTCTTTCGTCCTTTGCAGAGACGGTGCGCAAGAATAACTGGCCAGAAACCTTTGGAGCTGGATTAATTGGAAGTTGCACTAATAGTTCTTACGAAGACATGACCCGTGCGGAAGATCTTGTTAAACAAGCTTCCAAGGCTGGTCTTCGTCCAAAGGCCGACTTCTTTATTACTCCTGGCAGCGAGCAGATTCGCGCAACCTTGGATCGTGATCAGACTCTGAATACATTTTCGTCAGCCGGCGGTACCGTCCTTGCGAATGCGTGTGGCCCTTGCATTGGCCAGTGGAAGCGAACAGATGGCGTGAAAAAGGGCGAGACCAATGCTATTTTCACGTCATACAACAGAAATTTCCGCGGCCGTAACGACGGAAACCCTGGAACAATGAATTTCCTTGCTTCCCCCGAGGTTGTGACAGCCCTATCCTATGCAGGCAGCACCACTTTCAATCCTATGACCGACAGTCTTAGCACTCCAGATGGTACATCTTTCAAATTCAGCCCTCCTAAGGGCTCGGATCTCCCCAAGGCTGGTTTTGAATCCGGAAATCCTGACTTCCAGCCCTCTGTGGCTGTTCCTGATCCCTCCTGCGAAGTTGTCATCTCCCCAACCTCCGACCGCCTTGCAGTTTTGGAACCTTTTGCTCCCTTCCCTAAGAGTGAGCTCAACTCACTACGTGTCCTTTACAAAGTCAAAGGCCAGTGCACCACGGACACAATCTCTGCGGCCGGTCCCTGGCTCAAGTACAAGGGACATCTCCCCAACATCTCCGCCAACACATTGATTGGCGCAGTCAACGCCGCCACGGGCGAAACCAACGTAGCCTACGATATGGATGGCAAGACCTACTCCATTCCAGATCTTGCAAGCAGATGGAAAGACCAAGGGATCGAATGGCTCGTCATCGCTGAGGATAACTACGGTGAAGGTAGTGCTCGAGAGCACGCCGCCTTGCAGCCGCGCTACTTGGGTGGCCGTATCATCGTGGCCAAGAGCTTTGCCCGCATCCACGAAACCAATCTGAAGAAACAGGGTGTTGTCCCACTAAATTTCGCGGATAAGGCTGATTATGACAAGATTGATGCTTGCGACTCCGTCGACACGGTTGGCTTGTACGATCTACTGCAAAACGGTGGACAGGGAGAAGTCAAGTTGAGGGTCACCAAGAGGAATGGAGAGGTCATGGATATCGCCGTGAAGCACACCCTGAGCAAGGATCAGTGTGGCTTCATTCTTGCAGGCAGCGCACTGAACCTTTTGGCCGCTCAGGCGAGATCGTAAAGGTTTTGTTCGGGTGAAGGTAAACTCACTGGTAGATGCCATTTCTACGTCGCTTGTTCGGAGTTTCGGGTTGGAATAAATTGTTTCGGTTATGGTGTATAGATCCTGCTTGTAGTTATATAAGGCGGTTATACCCTTCTATGTTACTCGATAAAGGTGTAGAAAAGTTTGGGCCTAATAGTGGAACGCATTTAATAAAAATAACCACAGAACCGCGTTCGAAGCTGCATATTTACTTCGTATATTTGTTTTATAGAGTGGTCATCGAAAACGAGCATCTACTTTGACCGTCTAACCTACTCCTGCTCCTTGATGGCTTGGCTCACAGCTTGCTCCAGTGTCGCCATTTGTGGTTCCCCGATAATTTCGTTATCCCTCTTCTCGTATAGCGTTCCTCCTTCTGTCCAAATGCGCCTCAAAGTCAGGACAGTAGCCCTGCCAGGCGGACCATTCTTCCAAGCATCCTCTTCTAACTTGCGTAGCTCATCAAGCGGAGTATATGTAACGTTATCCCATCCCTGGCCACCGGTTTGGCGCTCGAATTCATGAAGAATTTCCGCAGGTGTCGTGGTGAAAGAGTTGACCTTCAGCGCACGGTTTCTGGCTGCCGTTGGGTGGAGGAGCGCAGCGACCACGAGCTTACCAACACTTGGAGCGATTGTTAGCTCTTTGCTCTGTTATACATAAATCAAAACCAGACATACTCATCCATGGTTGTCAGGCTGATGCTACCATTGCCGTCGCCTAGCAAATCCGCTCTTCTCTCTTTCACCCTGAATGCTCCACCCCTGATGTCCGGCAATCCCGGGCCCAGATAGAGGTCAGAGAATGGGCCGGTGACGACATACGTATGTACTAATCTATCTTTCACTTCGTTTAATGCTGCCCTCACTTTGAGTTTCTGCTGGTGGGGCTTCTCATGCGCAGAGGCTGGTGAGTACTCAATGTCCGTCCCGTATTCTGATGGGAAAAACCATTTTACGGACGAAGAAGGGGAGGCGGCAAGGTGAATTAGAGGAATCTGGGAGGCGAGAACATCACGGCCAAGCGCACTCACGACAGTGTCAACACCTTTTTATGCGAAATGTGTCAGTATTTAAATGGATGTTGTCGCACGGCATAGATCTTGTGTGACTACACGGCCGGGCACGGGAGTGAAGTTATTGATCCAACGCACCTTGATAAGCAGCACGGACATCATTTTCACTGTTGACATCGCCAGTAATGATACGAATGCCTTGAGCCTTAAGAGGTTCGAATAATCCTGGTTTCTTTTCGAGATTCGATGCGGAGGTAAACACCGCGATAGACTCAAAGTTCGACCTTGCCGCAACCACGGCATTTAGAATCCTGGAACCAATGAGGCCGCTTGCACCGAGGAGTAGGAGATTCCGCGCCTTGAGCTGCGGAGCGTCTGATTCTTGAGCCATGTTTCAATGAGTATTAGATCGACTTAAAAGCTCCTGTTCTGAACTTCAGCCAAATACCAAACCTGTGTGGTATAAGTCTATGCAGGTGGGTAATTGCGGGGTTAAACTTTTAATCCTAGAAAGCGTGGATGGAGGGACGATGTTGGGGACTCTAAGAGGACACCCGTCGGGTAGCAGCTTTGATATCTTTTGCAATGGGTTTGAAGGATCCCGTGGACATTAACTAGATTTATGCTATTTCTAGATCGCGCTATAGCGGAATGCTAATGAAGAACATGTTTCGGTTTTCAGGCGGGATCATCATATACCAGTCGAAGGCAATTCGGTCATTTGGTAGTATGAGCTCTATCTAACTCGGGAGGCTAAACATCATGGGACAATTGGAATTTCGGTGAGGTGGAAATGTAGACATGATATAACAAGAACAATGGGGTGGGCTTAAAGTAGGATGGTGCTAGAAGGGCGAAAAATGCAGACTGGGGGTAACATTGGGATTCGTTCGCATCAGAGTCAAAAAATGTTAAAGACTTTCATCAAAATGGCCGATGGATCATTGGAAGAATCGGCGCACAATCATCTGTTTCTCGGGTTTGACGATTGATAGAACCTGCTCCGCGTTCACATTGGTTGACGCAACGAGTTGCTTCACCGAAGCAACAATTCTATTGGCAACTGCACCTTGAATACTCTCAGCATCAAGTGCCTGAACAACGTAGGTGAATGCCTTTTCAGCATTTGCGAAGACGGCCGGGTTTCGTCTAAGAAAGCAAGTCAGCGAGTGTAAGAATACAGGACGAAGAGAGGGAGAACGTACTGATCAATTAACTGTGCAAGGAAGGAATAGCCATAAGGAGCTGCCTCCTCGTCGTTTAGAATTGGGAGTGTGTTGATCCAATTCTCGGCCACTTCCTGTGGGTTCTGCACTTTGCTGGCATTGAAATGTAGAATTTTGGCAATGCTGGCGCAAGCATTTTCTGTAGCAAACACATGGTCCTCGGCTCTAGCTTCTCTGTGCTGTGTTACTTGGAATAGAGTTGGGATACTGGCGGCTACGAATTCGCTCCATGCGATACCACCTTTTTGAGCTGCAATACCAACACCATATGAAGCAGCCTGTCTGTTGGCTGCGTTGTCGTCTCGCATTCCATTTATCAATGGCTGTATGATGTGATCTTTGTAGTTCCAAGACCGCTCGCCGCAGAATTCGAGGACGTCGTCGATCACACAAAGAGCCCATTGTCTCTGAGTTGGTTCAGAGGTCACAACAAAGGCGTCATAGAAGGGAAGGATGCGTTCCCAGGCCGGTAAAAATGATGCGCCGTGATTTTTGAAGATTGTATGGAAAGCTTTGTTCATGTCACTCAGCAGATTTTGGTCCTCTTCGGCTTCGTAGTCAAATGAAAGCGTCTCGTCGTCCCCTTCCTCAGCTTCAGCCCTGTCTTCCATACGCTTCTTCACACGGATCTGATAGTCCTCGAGCGTTGATCTAGTGGCCTCAATAAACGCCTGCATGTGATCCTGCGTCAAACTATTTTTGCCAGCAATCTCCACAGATTCATAGAAACACTGAAACATCTCCGCTAAGGTATCAACTGCAGGTTCTGCACTAAGGCACTCAATAATTTTCTCAGCAGTTTTGGACCATAACTGGAAAAACTCTGGTGAACGGTCGCCATGGGCCTTCTTATATGAATTCAACAAATGGGGAATAAGTTTGGCACAAGAAACCCTGACAGGATCGTGGAAGAAGAATGCAAGGCCGGGTATCGCAATCTTTTCAAGCGGTTCGACAACGTATGGCTCAAAAGCGGCTTCAAGGACTTGGGCGTATATGGTGATCAGGTCAATTGCCATATTCTTGTCTTCAAGGACACTGGTTTTAATCCCAATAACTTTATCCTTCAGTGGGAGTAGATCCCATTTTCCATCCTGCTCGACTTCCTGAATTTGCGTCTCATCATCGAGGATTTGGACATCCGCCTTTGCAGCAGCAACTTGAAGGAGAGGCGGCATAACGCCAGGAAGATATGGAATAAAATCGGGACCTAGGACACGGCACATGCGACCCCAGCAGTGGAGGAGGTAGGATGACTGTGGATCATCCGCATCAGTTATATTTTGCTGGATATGGGCAAGTAATTGAGCCAGCGTCAAGGCATCTTGGCCCATCTTTTCCTTGCCAACAGCTAATGCGATCAACGTAGCACATTCCATAGCCTTGGCTCGGATTTCCCGGTACTCCTTAGACTGTTCTTCCCTTAGAACATTAAACAACATTGGCATAAGTCTGTCGTAGTAATTGGCAAATGTGCTTTCCGCCGAGTCAGCGATGGTGGCTATTGTGCAGAGAGCCTGTCCCTGAACAAACTTCTTCGGACTTTGAAGCAGTTGAACGAGATGTCCTAGCAACTGTTCAAGATATGGCTCCAGAATAGCGGGCTCCGCCTCCTCGCAGAAGTTGACCAGAGCAGCTGCGGCGTGGGCTTGGACTCGTGGGTGTTCCGACATCAAAGAAGGGATGAGGCAACCAAGAACCACTGAATGATACTTCTCTTGCATAGTACCAGCGAAATCAGTGCTCATTTGTCCTAGAGCATTGCAGCCTGCAAATTTCACGCGAGGATGCTGGTCCTGTAGTGTTGGAACAACAAGCGCAAGAACTTGATCCAGCTCACCGACCATCAGATCACCACAGCCCTCTGAAATAGCGGAGATAGCCATCAGGGCGGCATGTCTATCGCGCCATGAGGAGGATGAAATCATTCTTGGCACCCAGCTGAACGTTGGAGGAAGAATAACCTGTCCGCCTAGTTTATTGGCAAGTCGATCCATGCATTGCTCGCCAGCAACATGATTCTTGTCGCTCTCTTCAAGATCAAGCTTTTTATTGTTGTTAGTAAGGCGAAACCAATGATAATTAAGAAACTCACATTTTCTGAAGCTCCCCATTCGGACGCATCATCATCATCAAGACCAACATCAGTCATCAAACTAAGGCATTGAGTCACCATATCCTGCGCATAGTTCGCGTCCTTCTTGCACATTGTTGGTGCATAATCAGCAAATGTTGCCAGAAGCTCCAGTGCATTTTGCCTGACTTGGTCTGAAAGTTCCTTGTCGCTAATCACACTTATACTGAACTTAACCAAGTTATTGAAAAGTGGTTTGAACATCCTGGGACAAATCTCGGCAATATCTATGAGGGCTATGAAAGCCTTAGACAGCTCCTCACTTTCATCTGCTTCTTTAAGTGGAGGGAGAATATTCAAAAGATCGGGCACCAAAGAAAAGAATTTAGGCTGAGACTTTTTATGTAGGGATCCGAAGAAAGATGCAAACGCTTCCATCGCAGAGATTCGGACCTTCCGTGCGTCGTTAGCAAGCCATATTTTGGGGGAGATATTTTGGCATACGTACCGAAATGTGCTCATCTTTGAATCCTTTCGAGAATACACCTAGGACAGTCTCTTCGTGCTGCTTCTCAATGATTTGTGGTGTGGTGGAGAATATGCGGAACGCCGATTCGCGAAGGCCCGTATCAGAAGATTGGCTTGCTTGGAAGAGAACACCAAGCAGCTCTGGCCATGGCTCTCCTATACCCCAGAATACCATCAGATACTTGTCTTCAGAACGAATATTATCCTCCCCACTTCGAATGCTCATTCATACCGCTCTCAGAGTACTGTTCGGCGATAGCTGCCACCGCATCTCCAACTTTATTACGCACACTAGATACTGTTTCACCGTTTAATGCTTGCAGCAATTTCTGACGAATGGCCAATCTCTGCTCTGGCATCAGGGTGAAGAATAATCTCCTTGTATCAGTCGAATTCGGATCCTTTACCGATCGTCCCGCTATCCGTCGAAAAAGAACTGCTGCAAAAGACCGTGTCTAGCGACAGCAGAAGCTATGTTAGCATAAACTATCCTGACTTAGGAAAGGAAAAAATCGGTGCAGAAGGGCACAACGAAGAATGACGCGGGTTACCCCGCTCTCTCCCATCACATACGTTTGTATCCTCCGCAGCTTGTAATTGTTCTGCCAGCCCCATAAGCAAGAAATCCGGGCGTCCCTGAACCCACTCATTATTCAACTGCTCCTCAGCTTGTGTGCGCACGAGATTGTCGGCTGTTGAAAGGCCCAACAGCAACTGCGATAAAGCAGTGTGGATCTCTTGTGGTAAGATTGACATCTTGTCCACTCTAATAAGCTTTCCCAGAGACACAAAAACTAATTAGCTGTAAAATGAGAGGGGTGAGGGAGCAGGGCAGCGCGCGCTATACGTGGTAGTGAATACACCAAGACTGCGGCGCGCCCAACCGTGTCAAAGGGAAGAGACAGCTAACAATGTCAGGAGAAAAGAAGCAATATGTTTGATAATGAAATTCAAGACAACAAAAACACAACAAGAGTGTACATTCAGCCACTGCAGCTCAGCTTGAGAAACAGAGAGACAATATGTGAGAGGTTGTTTCACAGCAAAGCTCTCAAAAGTGGGATGGACGATAAGTGATAGGTAGGTTTGAATATTTGTTTGAAAAAAGTTTAGGGTGCTGAACCCCAGGTTTCGCGCTATTCCCCAATGGTCCTTAGTGTGTTTGCTTTGTTTGGCTGGTGACTGTTAAAAGTCCAGATCCATGGCAGTTTTCAGGTGCACATAGATAGTAAATCTCAGCATTGAATCATCTCTTCGACATTACTGACACATTGTTGGATCTACAAGAGCTCTATGTGACAACATGCTTGGCTTCAAATCAATCGACTCAGGCGCTGGCTCTAAAGTCATGGGAGAGATGTATAGGGTATTAGAAAAAAACATACTGATATGTAAAAGGGGGAAGGTCTATGAAATCAAGAATCGATTGAATGAGCACCATCCAATAATTTGTATCAACTTAGACAGCCTCAATTATCATCTCTTTCCACCCGCCCGACTCAAGACAAACACACCCAAAATAACCGCGGCAAGAGTTACAATTGCGCCCGGTAAAATCAGCTCGTTGGGAACACCTGCTATTAGCTGTTGTTCCGCTGACGATTGTGTAAGAGTCTGAGAAAGGCTCTTTTGAGGGCGGGCTTGGTCCGTGCTTTGCTCTTCTTCTTCCGGTATGGGTGATCTCGTCACTGGTTCTGGGGGTGCCTGCGTGGTGGCCTGTTGGGGTTCTTGAGCGATCACCGGGGGGCTTTCCGGGTCATGAACAAAGAGGTCCACTTTATCCCGACCAGCTTTTCTAGCTTGCACGATGGCATCAAGGAGGTCTTGGTCTGTTGTGATGGAGACAGTGTCACCTTCATTATCCAAATAACTCAGGGCGTACCCGCTGTTGCTAAGTTTGCCGTCCTCCACAACGGCCTCCCCGCCAACAGCTTCAACTTCGGATCCAAGTTTACTCGAAACGTTAGCAGCCAGCTCGGCAACACCGGCGGACGCAATGACCTGAAGTCGGTGGACGCGGCCGCTCGGAGCCTTGAATTTGAATGGGAATGGAGAATCGTCGTTCGCAAGGTGCCGTGTGTCCAATAATTCAGAAGTAGCATCTTCACCGTGGTGTGACGCGGATTCGTGTGGGAGAACACTATCTCCACGATCTCTTGGATCGGTGCTGAGGATAGATCGACGAGGGTTCTGGCTATGGCCCCCCCCCGAGACCATAGAATCAGATTCCTGGTCCATTGAGAGCCAGAATTTGTTCCAGGCTGGCCCTTCATTCTCGTTTGTTTGCATAGTATTGATCTGGGAAGGTCGTAAGCTGGGGAGCGTCTGAAGAATATATTCACAAAATACACACCTGCTCTAGTGTGGCGTATGTCAGTTTGAGCACATCAACCATGCCAACGATCTCTCCTGATTCATTCATGACAGGGAGGTTCAAATAGTGTCCATCTAGAGCATGTGTTAGTATACAGCGTTAACAATTGCACAAAGCAATTCACATACCATGCATTTTCCGAAGGGCAGCTTGGATGCTCATATCAGTGGGCGCGAAGTCAGGGTGAGGGGTCATAACTCTCACAACGCTGCAGGTAGCCGGGTCCAATCCAGGGGCAATGACTCGCAATACAACATCTTTACTTGTAAAGATTCCAGTGATCGATCCTTGATCTTGCACCAAAAGAGCTGTAGTATGATGCTCCCTCATCAAAGCGGCTGCGTCTTTCACTGATGTTCTTACGGAGACAGTAATTGGGGGCAGCCCATTCAAGACAGACTCAAGGGTAGGCCCAGACATTTTCTGCCGCAACGCCTCCACATACTGTATAATTTGCTGAGGCTGAGACGAGCCCAATTCAGACTGTACACCTTCCAAAGCATCATACAACTTGCGAGAGGAGCTGTATGCCCGTTCAAGCTTCTCCATAGCATCATAAAAACACTTGGTAATATCCAAAATACCAGAAATATCCTGATTTTCGTCCATAACGGGCAAGTGGCGGAAGCCTTTCCGAACCATCAAATCCAGGGCGTCGGTCGCACTAGTATCGGTCCGGGCACATAGCGGGTTTTTGGTCATGATCTCGGCAATTGTAACGTCTCTCGCTCTAATGCCGGCTCCAACAACGCGAAACGCCAAATCCTTAGCGGTAAATATACCAGCAATGCGGTCATCATCGTCAGTTACTAGAACGCAATCCTCGCGTTTGGCAGCCATCAATTGTGCGGCCTCTGCTACCGTGGTATTTGGTTTAATCTGAAGCGCCTGGCTAGGCTTCAGGGCAAGAACGGTTCCAGGGGGTGCTTTGCGAGTCGATCGAGCTCTAGCGGGGTTATATCTTTTCTTATTAAGGTCCGCTTCCATCTTTTTCCTAATAGCCTGTTTGATGTTATCAGCGATATAGACTCGATGGCGGAAACACAATTACCCAGGGAGTAGGTAAATTGGATCCATTAGGAGGTGAGATACGGGCGAATCGAAAAGTACCTCATCTCGCTTTGATTGTTTTTGCCTGCTAACGCTCAATGTGGAACTTCCAACATCCGATGGCATGCTCTGCGTGCTTGAATGTTCGACCTTGCGAGGTATACCGGACGGAGCACCCTCAAAGGGGAGCTGGCCGCGACCCATGGTTCGATTTCGGATTGTACCTGTGGACGACATACTGGGAAAGGGGAGTCGTCACTGCGGAAGTATGTAGCAATTAGTTAACAGAGAAGATAGCGTGGTCGTGCCTCTTCGATAGGTGAAGACAGGCGTGAGAGGCTCCGTCGGCTGAGAAACGTCTGATCTCTCGACAATCCCCGAGCGGGCAACAACAGGTCAGGTGGTGCCATCCACTCCAGCGGTCCTCCTGCGTTTTGTTTTGTTGCTCGGGTATCCGGTGCACGGACCATTTATCACGTGAACCGGAGTCAGGGAAGGCTTGGCGCGCTAGTCCCGAAATAGGTCTGAGGGTCATGTCCCGTGACCCACTAGTCTCGCTTAGGAACTCTAGCCCTGCCGCCCACAACGACAGCCATCGCGAGCCGAGCTGGTTGGGAAGAGAACCGAGAAAGATTCGACCCTCCCGACAGACACCAAGTAACCCCCTCCCCCCAACACTCCGAAGGGCTGCTCTTGTCGTCTTCGCGCCCGAAGATCCTCGTTTGTCGAATTTGACGTAGCAAGTCAAAAACAAAAGCACCACTGCCAAAATGGTCAAGAAGCGGGCGTCGAAGTAGGTGACCAATCCCCTAGAACCTCCAATTTAAAGGGATCGAGAAATTTGCGAAAACTAACGGATTATTCGTTCTGCTTTTCTCTCTGTGCAGCGGACGCAACAAGAAGGGACGCGGTCACGTTAAGCCGATTCGCTGCTCCAACTGCTCAAGATGCACTCCAAAGGACAAGGCCATCAAGAGATTCACCATCCGCAACATGGTTGAGTCTGCTGCCGTCAGTACGTCGCGCCCGCCTATCTACTTTGCGCTTTGCGACTCTGGCTCTGGAAGGGAACCTTTTGTGGAGAGCCGGGTGGGCTAATCTTTGAATACATTGAAATTTTATAGAGGATATCTCCGAAGCGTCCGTTTTTGAGGAATACGCTGTCCCAAAGATGTACCTGAAGCTCCAGTACTGCGTTTCCTGCGCTATCCACGGAAAGATTGTGCGGTACGAATCGACCTTCTATCCTTAACGTGTCGCGGAGCAGATCAATGCGGAGAAACTACAAAAGGATACTGATACTGGGCTCTTTTTTAGTGTCCGATCCCGGGAGGGCCGCCGCAACCGTGCTCCTCCTCCAAGACTCCGATTCCAGAAGGACGCAAAGAAATTGAACCCTCAACAAGCTGCCAAGACTGCTAAGGCGTAAATGCCTTTTTTCTCCCCTTCCATTATGGGTATGATGGGTTCTGGGGTGTCTAGGGCGAGGGGCACCGGATCAACATGATATGTGTAGGGAAAACGAGCGTTTTGACGAGCCGGGCTTCGAAAAAGCAACATATAAGCGAGTGGAAGGGGTCCTATGTATCGTGCTACGCTTTGTTCTCCGCACCCGGATATCATTTTCTTCTTTAAATGGGAACGAATATGTATCAATTGGCGGCACTGGGTTAAAAAAAACCCAGCCTCCCCGCATACAATGCATGACTTGTTTTGATGCCCCTCCATAGTCCAATTCAATGCCTAACATGTGTAATGGATAGGAGTTCTGTGCAGGTTATCCAGTCTCCTAAAGTGAAGCATCACTGATTTCAAGACATTCTAGATCGCTTCAGCTGTAACAGTTACAATCCATACACCAACCGACAAACTAGGGCCAACATCTCCGTTTTCCCAACGCGGCACTCGACATGCATTTCCCAGCCATCATCAAGCGACAGTCTCTCTTTTGAATAGTCCCGGCCCCCTTAATCCTCACTTTAACCCGGTTATTTCACAACTCTTATCTCTCCATTCCAATGCCCTTCAACGTAGATAGGGGTAGTCGACTGGGTTGAAGACGATATGCCGCCCGATTCCTCATTGTTACCGCCCTTACGTTGCTGTGCGCTCCGTAAATCATCGTATTTAATCCTCTTTTCCCGACGGAATGATGCTATCGCCGCTATCAGGTCTATTTCATGCTTACCCGGATCTTGACCAAATACAGAACCAACACCGCATCTCTGAGAATTAGCCGGAGTGCAGCTCACATCCTCGCTAAAAAAGCTGAAATCATTCATGGCTGCTGTCCAGAGATTTTCGGAGTCCGCATCCCCGGTGCTAGATTTAGTACTATTAGGGTTGTGGTAGCCCGATGGAGACCAGGAGCTGGAGTTGCTTGGTTTTGAAACGGGTCTGATTTCTAAAATGAGCCGCTCAAGCGCAAAGAGAGATTTTGCATGTTGTTTTTCTGCTTTGGCTCGATACCGGCCTGGTGGAAGGGAATAGTCTGATTGAGCTCGTAAGGACGCGAGTAACGATTCGTCGCCGCAGGCTGTTATGAATCTTTTTAGGGACGATAGAATAGGGGATGATGAGGGCACGGAAGACGGCAGGTCTGTAAGGATTAATGTTTTAAGATGTGAGAGATTCGAAGGATGAAGAAACGGCAAGTGGCCACCTTCGCTGCTTTGGTTATCCGTCGCAGGTATTGTAGGACGTCGGGCAATAAGATCTTGGATAAGACAGTCTCGTGCTATCTCCTCCTCTGGTGCTGATGCAGTCCAGGGCCCAACCCCTTTCAACACCTGAGTACTGCTCGTCACCATAGCATGATGAATTCGTAGGTAAGTGAGACTCTTGCCCGCAGGTTGACAGAGAATAGGAACCAGCCTCTCCGCACCAGGAATCATCTCAGCCTGGGAGTCATCTTTATTGCGAGAAGCCGGTAGGGACATACTCTCTTTCATTAAACGGGCTGCGCCAATTGTCCCGCAATCGAGGACAAGGAGCATCCCCAAACCGACAATTCCAAGTAAACCATCCACTGAAATATTGTTATCCGCAACGTATAAGTGCGTGATACCAACATGGGGTATATCCTCCAATGTGGACCTACCATCAAGCGGCATTGTAAGCTGCTTGAGGAAGTGTCCGTCAAGGTGCTCATCCTTCATTGAATCTGATGTCAATATACTGCCAAGCGGGACGGTTGGAGGTCGCCATTCGAATTGACATTCTTCCATCCGCCTAAATGTATAGTCATTACTATGGTTAGACGGAGGAAAACAGTTGTGCATCAGGGCCCTAATTGCACTATCACTCAGTAAGTTATTACGAAGGTCCAAAAGCCGCACCCGGATCCCGATGGCACGCGCCAGAACATCAGCGTCAGGATCCCTGAGTCCGATGCCTCGTAGCTTCAGTACTTGCAGGTGAAATAAGTGCGAAAGCGCTGATAACACTCCGTGGTCCTTTGCCGACGTGGTATAAGATAGATCCAAGTATACAAGCTTTGGGAAATGTAGCAGCCCCCTGCGGAGTGCTACGGACGTCGTGTTTGGCTCACGGTCTGCAAGAAGCAACCGCAAATCATATGTCCGTAATCTTAACTCGGCATCAAGTCTACTCTGACCGGACTTTGCATCCAAAGTAAGGAGGGAATCATGATCGAAAAACGATAATCTTGAAACAATCAACGACTGTAATTTCGGCAAATACTCCAGCACCTCGAGAAGCCAGACCCGCTCCGGTCCATAATATATCTCTGACGGCGCAGGAGGAAGATGCAATGTGTGCGTAAGCTCTCTAACCCAGCAGCGAGAATACCTCAGAATTTTTCTGAATCGAGTCAAGGCGTCTTGATAGAAGGCGACCCAAGAGATAAACTGGTTAGTCAACCTTTCCAATCGAAAGAATCCGGGAGTAGTTCTCGATGCTTGGTTGCCCACCATATACATCAGCACTATCCCCACGAAAGTGCAAGGCCGGTGCTCCCCACAGGGACGGGACGAAGAGTTCGTACCACTTCCTTGATACTAGGCATGCAGCGCAGAGGTCTGATGAGGGTATGTAGCGTGCCACGATGGCCCAGGTGTCTCTCGCGGTAGCATGTTCATACGACGGGGGAAAAATCTCCATTTGCCTTATAAAGATTGGTCACCGCATCGAAATTTGTGATGGGATTGATAATCTTGTATGAGATAATTGGAATGCATTCACTCGACTATAAATTAATTTTCGTTCTCCGACTCCGTGAGGTTGATGTGTTCACGGTGGTTCTCCGGGCACAGCCTCCCAGGATTGGTTCCCAGGAGACTACCCTTGAATGTACTCCGTGCCCGCACTTGAAAGTCGCTCTATACTTCACTAATATGCTACCGCAAAAGACCCACCATTACTCCGTATTTCCTAACAATTCCTCATACAACGATGTTGGGCTTGTTTACGATATATAAAGTTACCCCCAATGATTTTTAATTGATACGAATCCATCAGCTTTTTTACCAGCCTTTCACCCACATTGATCATAGCCCTGGAGCGGAAAAACGCCACTAGGAAAATATGAAAGAGCCGAAAATCAAGCTGATTGAGTAGAATGGGGAAACACGATCATAACCCGATGAACCGTCCTCCATTAGCCAACGTAACATATAGAGCAAAAAGATGCACAAAATGCAACCCAACATTCGAGTAAAACCACTAGGATCGAAAACGGAAGACGCGTTGAAAGTAGACGTAAAGATATGAAAGCAGGTATCAAATCGGCAAAGCGTATAAACGTAAGTACATGTTATAGTAATGGAAAAGGATAAGCTCTAGGAGATATTGCTCGGCGAACTTAAGCCTGCCCCCAAACACCATGTATTTATGGTCCATATATGACCCGGAAATATTCACAGCTGCGCATAAGAGTCGTACTCTTTACATAACGTATAAGAGGTTCGTATCTATCAGCATCCATTAGCTGGAAATCTTAGCACAAAGTGAAGATGGACTTACCTAGCGGATGGCTGCAGCTTAACTGAGGTTTCTGCGAGTATTTCGAGGCGAGTTCATCTCGAATACTGTTGAGAAGTTGAACGTAGCTCTGTTGGGGGTTCTTCTTCAAGGCCGTAATGAAGGCCCAGGAGAGTGCTCCAGTTGCTTGGCCATTAATGGTTGCATCTGCGCTAGTCTGGACATCTTTACTACCTGACCACATAATGACATCGGCAGGGCTGGTCTTTGTTTGTTTGGCTCTTTGGTACGTTTCTTCTCCTCGAGTTGCCTTTTTGATGAATCCCATAGCAGTCGAGACCATGCTTCCCATGTCTCCGCGAGCATATGCAGAGACAACACCAAGAAGGCCTTGACCAGCTTCCTTGGCAAGATTGGGTTCCTTGAGGACACCCTGTGTGGAGTAGATGTAAGGAAGGTCCAGGGCGGAACCGGAGTGGCACGAATCGAAGATCGCCGTTAAACGAACACCAGCCGGTAATGGCCGAACCATAATCCTGTGCATTTCATCGTCTACGATGTGACCAGCGTTTCTAAAGTCAACGGGATAGATAACTTCGTCGTACCCGTCGTCCTCATCGCCATCCAAATCTGGTGTCTGACCACCATGTCCTACGAAATATGTTTTAGCACCACTATACCGAATTGCAACTCTTATATTTACCACTCACCAGAGTAATGGAAGAACAATGAGTCGTTCGGTCGAGCATCTTTCACCAACCAGTGCATCGCGCGTAAGATATTGGCCTTTGTCGGTTGACTCATGGGGTTTTGTTGATCGTCGGTCAAGATCACCATGTCCTCTCTCGCGTAGTTGAAACTCTGATTCAAATAGGTTGACATGTTCTTGACGTCATTAATACAGCCCCGTAACTGGCCTCGCTGACCAAAGTAATTTATGCCAATCAGCAATGCCTTCCGTTTTCCAGTGCAGTTCGAGTACTGATAGCTATATCCCTGAGGAGCTCCATGGCCAAACGCGACGGAACCGGAGGGGGGAGGTGGCGGCGCGCTGTGATTTCCATGGACATAATCATTATTGCTCACCGTCGCAATGCCTGGGTGCTGTGTGAGATATATAGGCATAGGTGTTGAAGGGTTCTATCCCACATACCTGGTTGCCCATGGAAGGCAGGTCCGCTATTCGGTGTTGAAGGAGGCAAGTGGCCATAGCCCGGCGAAGGTGGTGGACGGTGCGGTGGTTGGTGTGGGGGGTGTTGAGGTGGAGGATGCTGAAGATTCTGTGAGCGGGTTTACAGAAGAATTGCTGGACACGAATATACTCACTCCGTATGGAGGCTGGGGAGAAGGAGTGTGGCCATATGGGGAGCTGTGGGGAGGATAACCGGGCTGGGGAGGGTGGCCGTACTGTCCTGGAGGAGGGTAGGAAGGGGGAGCGTAATTGTTCTGTGGTCTGGCGGAATATTAGCAGCGGCTAGAAAAACACCAGGAAAATGGGTCAAAGCATAGCTTACGGGTATTGAGGCGGGGGAGCTCCATACGACGGATACTGCTGTTGCTGCTGCTGCTGCTGCGGCGGAGGATATGCAGGAGGGCCACCTGGGTAGCCGGATGGAGGAGGATAGTAAGACATGGCCGTAGGCTTCTAAGAGAGAGATTGTTTGCTCGAGAACAAAAGGAGAGGGAAGACTGCTTCGCCAGAGAGCGGACACCGCGTGTCTTACTGGGGGATAGTTTGCGACTTCAGTGCCTTTCAAGGCCCAAATTTGCGGATAGTCAGGTTCGCTGATAAGTTTCAATCAGGAAAACAAAAACAAAACTAGAAAAAAAAAAAAAAAAAAAAAAAAAAAAAAAAAAATCCTCGAAGACGACCCTTCAAAGAGAGAGAGTTTTATCGGGCTTGCAGTGAGAAAATTGCGAAGACGACGGACGGCTGATTAAGGAGAGCCAAAAATCCGCTAGAATACGAGGGGAATAAGCGCGGCTGAGTCGGCGAAGTCGATGAGGGAGAACTCCGTGATGATGGCGACAGGCACAGGCGAAGGAACCGACTGAGAGCTCCCAGCCGACAGCAACTCGGGAACACCGTCGAAAAGGGATTCACAAACGAATGCGACCGTCTTGCTGGCAAAATGTTTGCGTCTCGAGGACAGACCAGCCGGGCGGGCGAGCGAGCAAGTGAGGGGTTTGGCGAGTTAGCTGTCAAGGGACAAGGATCACTGGGCGGTCTTGCCGATCGCCTGGGCCCAATTGCGGGTCGGAACGCGGCTCACGTAGGGCAGTGAAGACGACCGATCAGCCACAGTCCGACCTGGGCGACGGTCTTCAAAGTTCGCCACTGGGGGGACCCGGGGTGCTGCGGTCTGGTGTAACTGCAAATTCCAAATATTCTGCATGGAATCTCAATAGCCGCTGATTCTGTCCAGTGCGGAATGATGAAGTTCATCCCGAGGAATCCAGTTGTTCTCTGCGGTGCCGGACCATCACCGCCCTGAACAAGGGTTAGTCACTACGTGGGCACGCATTAGGAGTATGCAGAGAAACCCGACTTGCCCAACCGTGGACAACTACGGTAATAATTTTTGGGGTCCATATGCGTATGTATGTACGACTGAATGGTCTTTATTGCTTCTTGAGATACATTAAATTAGACCTATCTAAAATCTCCCAGGACGGGGAGCTTCCAAGACCGTCTGTGATCTTCGTTGTCGGCTGTTGAGAGGGCTGTTGACCAATTTACCGTCGAGGCATTCCGCGTCCTCTGCCCTTCAAAACCCTCTGAGCTGCTCCTGCCGGCAACGGCTTACCTGGAGCTTGTGGCTGGGCGGATTCCTGGTTCTCTGTTGGGGTACAAATGTTAGACGCACCATCGACGGAATGCGAACTGTTGGGGCACCGTGCCTGAGAGGGATCCAAAGTCAAGGGTGAAGGAAAACTTACTTATAGTCTCGTCAACGCTCAAGATCAAGCACGCGGCTTCAATCGCCGCTTGGATGGCATTGATCTTGACCAGGCTCGGCTCCCACACGAACGCCTTCATATTGTCCCGAACGTCCTCGTTGTCGAAGTCGACACCTGCCCACACATTGCCTGCCTGATGCTGGACGCGAAGGCGAGTGAGGATATCGGTGGCATCAAAGCCTGCATTGTCGCACAGCTGTCGCGGAATAACCTCGAGTGCCTTTGCAAAAGCCTTGACGACCCCTTGCTGTTTGTGCGGCACAGCCTTGCTCTTATTGGCGTAGGAATGCAAATAGCCGGACACGTCCATTTCCGTAGCTCCTCCTCCGGCAACGACAGATGTGTTGCGTAAAGATCTCTTCACAATCATAATGGCATCGTGCAAACTGCGTTCCGCTTCTGCGATGAATTGCTCAGCGCCACCACGAAGAATTAATGTACATGTCTTGGCAGCTGGGCATTCGGAGAAGATGTTAAACCGTTCACCACCAATTTGGCGTTCCTCAAAGGCACCGCAAGTTCCAAGATGGCGCTCCTGGATGTCCGAGCAGGTTGATTGTGTAGATGCCCCAGTGGCCTGGTTAACGCGCTCCATATCCTCGGCGGAGACTCGCCCCGCGCAGAAAATGTCACGGTCAGCAAAGTATCTACGCACACTGTTAGTATAGACGGCCACATAATAGCTGGATATGATTGAGTGCTTATGACATACTGAGTGGCCAGATCACCGATGGGAAGTTTGCTCAGAACGACCTTTGCGCCCGTCTTGTAAAGTGCCTCCAGTTTATTGAAAATGATCTGCCATTCGGCGTCCACAATTGCTTGATATTCAGATACCTGATCCACTCGAACTTCGGCATTATCCTTCTCGCTCTTTAGCTCCAATTCGACGTTAAGGCACACAATTTTGGGATTCTTGAAAGATTTGGGTTGCTGTTCGAAACCTGCGTAGGAAAATGTCTTCTTGAACGCTACACCATCAACAAACAGAGAATCTTGTAGCGCCCCGCCGGTGACTTTCTTAATACCGATGAGTTTCTCGTTCAGATCATCCTGATCCAAGGATAAAACGGCATCGACAACCACTATTTTAGTCAGTAAAGAGGAAAAAAGAACAATAAACGTCGGCATACGCAAAAGGAGATCATACTCTTCGTAAAGAAGTCCGCATTGCGCTTAATTAGTTTACTATTCATCGCAGTCCCAGCCAATCGTCTCAGAGTCTCAACTTGCATCGTTGCTCCATCAGTGGTGTCTCTCATATCCACTGAGATCTCTTTAATTCTGTTGACCGCAATCGAACTGGCTGTTCTCAATCCCTTTATAATCGTTTGTGCGCTCACACCCTGTTCCACGAATTCGCGGACTTCTTTTAAGATCTCTCCCGCCAAAACTACCACGGATGTAGTGCCGTCGCCGACCTCAGCATCTTGCGATCGTGCAATGTCGGTGAGAATCCGAGCGGCTGGGTGGACGATGTCGAGGAGCTACATATTGAAAAACAGGGTTAAACTTAACGCTCCAAACATGAGCCTGGACGCGGGTGCCGTTTGACCAACCTTCATCACTGTAGCCCCATCGTTTGTGATCGTTTGCTTTCCATTGGAATCCACAAGTAATACATCCCCGCCATAAGGACCCAGCGTCCCTTTGATCGTAGACTGAACCGCTAGACATGCGTTGATATTCGATAGTATTTGACCCTTTCCTTGTGACGAATCCGTTCCTAGCAGTCGAAGTCAACTATGTCATGTCTCCTTTAAGTCTCCAAAGAAAAAAAAAGAAGAAGAAGCGGAGGAAGAGAAAAACGATAACACAACAACTGCATATCAGAACGAGCCCATGAAAGCAGGGAATACCAACCTTCTTTCAGAACAATAATTGTCGGGGTCTGGCCGCTGAAGGCCATGTTTGTCTAGGATAATGAGTAGAAGCCCCTTTTCCCAAGATGACTTGTTTGGTCAAACCAAATATATTAATTAAGATGGCGGGTTAATGGGAATGGGTTCGTATCGACCGTGTTATCAACACCACACCAGGGCAAGCGTGGGGTGAAGAGCTCCAGAAAATTGAGCTTCAAGTGCCCGAAAAAAGTTCCTGGCCAATCAAAACGCAACTTCGGGAAGCAAACCAACCAAACACACTCTCGACGACCTCGACGACCTCAGCGCCGAAACAGAAGAACCTATCCCGATCTCGATTAGACGAAATGGCTGGCAGGAAATAATTGCAATATTGCATTAAATATAGATCGTCCGTATCGTTTCACTTCTCGTCTATACTAAACTCTAGAACGCAATTTTTGTACCAGCTGTTATATAGTATGGAGGGGCCGCACCCTCGTGTACTTCAACGCCGCCCATAGAATGCCAGTTAACACCATTAACAAGGCTTTCAAAATGCAATACATATTCCCACGCCGGGGAAAAAAAAAAAAAAATAAGGGGAAAAAAGAGGATAGAAGCACGCCAAAGGCCATGTATAATTACAAAACCATTCAGAAAAGAATTATGGTCAGTATCTGCTGTCAAAATGTGACGGATCTTCTCGACCAACAAAGGCGGCTGCGAGAAGATCACGATGTAGCTGTGTTTCGTTGTGGAGTCGAGACGTGTCAACCAAGTGCATCGTTTGATCCCGCAAGGCGTCTGCTGCCTGAGAAGCCATTATTCCGTCGTCATCCTCAACAATACGATAGTCGTTCGAGTTATCATGATGTTGCAGATGGGTATGGCCAAAGCCATGGCCCAAGTCATGCGGTTCTTGAAGACTGTTTGTTTCGTAGGGATCAACGTCGTTGTGATGCTGGAACGATGGCAAGTGGTGCTGAATATCATCCATAATTTGTGGATCGAGAGGAAGGTCGGCGTAGTCGGTTATTTCCTCCGGATCTGGTTGGAATTTGATGTCATCCATAGCCCCGTGTAACACCGTAGTGTTGGGCCCACCAAAGGGATCTTCTTTGATGTATTGATGAACATTGGCGAGTTGTTCTGGAGGCGTTCCAAAACCATTGGGCGACACTTCAGGCTTGCGCTCTTTTGGTGTGGATGACCTTTCCCGTTTAGAGGCGGGCCCGTCTGGGTTGGAAACGGGAGCTTTGGGTGATTCCTTGCACTTCTCGCAATTCTTTATCACCATACTAACAGTCTCTTTGATCCTAACCCAATGGTACTTCAAAGCAATGTTTGCGGTGGTTTTGTTAATTCCACCGTGTTGTTGCTCATGGATTTTCCGGGCTATCTCATATTGTTGCTGGGGATCCGACACAACTTCCTTGTCCTTCAACATCAATTTCTCCGGCTCGCCATTTTGCCCTCCGACGAGTTTATAGTGAGTCGCTGCGCTACGTAATCGACTCTTTTCTGCTCGGTCGGCACCGCTCGGGTACTTGGAATGCTTCAGATAATATCTGATTTTGTCGAATCGTTCCTCCGAAACGAAGTCCTCTCCCTCTGGGCCTAAATCGCGGCCATATATAATCGCATCAATCAGCTGACCAGGGTATGACTTCAGATTTCCGCAGCCGGGAATCCTTCCGATCCGCTTGAACCCGAGTGCATCCCATATACGGCAAGAGGCGACGTTGGTCTCATAAACCATATTGAAAACAGAGTATGAGTAGCCCTACACCAGTTAGTAGGTTGCACAACATATAGGCGCTGTGACAAATGAAGAGCATGGGGGGTTTTGGTAATTGCTAACCAGCTGTGGCGCCCATTCAAGGTAGCATTCTCCCATTAATCTACCTACTCCCCGATTTCTCGAGGCATCCGTTACCAAGAAAGTGCCATTGCAAACATGACTGCTCCGGCCCGGGTAGTTAGACTTGATATTAAAACTTCCTAGGCACGTTTTTTTCCAGTCTTCTCCGGCCAACGCCATTGACTGAACATCCTCGACGCCCTTGACCTCGCCCAGTAGCATCACAGCTGCGAAATGCGAGAACCAATCTTGACCGAATTCTTCCAAAGCAAGGGGACGGTCCATCGGGTATGTGTCCCCTTTCTCTATCTCTTTGTTTAATTGGTCGCATAGGTAAACTAAGAGAGAATGAGGCAGATTGGAGGCGGAGGAGAATGGTACGAGGGTTGCAATGGTGACGCGATCCCGCAAGGTGACCTGCTTGGGAGAGACAGTAGAAGGGAGCTGCTGTTTAGCTACATCGAGGAAAGGAGGTTGGCCCGAGGCCCGATATATCCCAGGTGCCCTCGAGTCATCATTTACGGCGGGCATCTTCGCCCTAACCTGGCCGCGCAGGTCACGAGACTAATACTCATGATTAGTCTCAATATCTCAGTTCGGATGCGAAGCTCAAGAATGAAAAGCGCCCGGGAGATAGACGGTGACGGGGGGGGATAAAAAACGGAAAAACGAAACAGAATCTCGGCGTGTGATACACAATGCGAGAACAAGGGTGGATATACCAGAGATTGGATGTTAAGCCGCTGGAATTGGCTTGGAACGTGCTAAGGTGTGATCAAGGCTTGTTCATGCATGCGAAAGGCCCGGGAGATTCCACACGGAACTCCTTGGAACGCTTCGTACTTTGTAGAACGGAGAAGACAGCAACAGAGTGCTGAGATGAACGCGAAGGAGTTGGTCGGACTTTGACCCTTGGGGCGGTGGGGTTGCCTGGTTGGCTGGCCGCTCGGGGAGTCGGGACCTCCAGTGGTTAGTTAGGGTTTCGGGTCAACCCTCGGCCCGAGGGACGGCCGTGGCGGGCGGACCTCACGCCTTGGTTCCAGAGTGAACCTCTCTTGGATTCTGGAAGATATGAATGCTTAGGGAGTTACTTGGGAATTTGGATGCTTCTCATACTATATGGAGGCCTGTACTCCGGGCGTCATTGCTACAGTAATGGTTATCTCTGCTCCGTTCTTCACCGTTGGCTGCCCTGAATCTTTGAGTTGAAATATCATGCTGCTTGGGGTTAACCCTTACGTGATTGTAAGTAGTAGACAGTATCTGGATGGGGATATTTGCAAATGTAGGCGTCAACTAGCGAAGCCTTCCATACAGACTCGATAGCGTGAGGCAAGTCATTCAACATTCCTTCCAGTGACTTGGAAGACCAGCGCTGTTTCTGGATTGATTTAATGGAATGAATGAGTGCTTCATCACAGCTTGCATGAGGTTGATCCGCTTGGAAATACTTTGCGGCCCCATAATGATCTTTTTTTTTTCTCTCTGAGGCGGGAAATATGTCTAAGAACACTTGCGAAAATTGCTGCGGGTAAGTGGCTTGCGGCAAGCACTTAAACACCTGGGATGATTATGAAAATTAGAAGAGAACGGAACATACCAGTTACAAGGAGCTGCCCTTTTGAGAGTCTTAGCTCTTCATCCAATACGAGATTCACATTCATACATTCTGGAAGGATGAGTATCTTTATCCAAAAGCTCCTGCATCCAGCCATAAGCCCAGCCCAACTGATCTTGATAGATGTCAGCCACGCACAAGGAGACTGTGGTCAGGAAGATATAAGTAATACTACCTCTGCAGTCAATCTCCCAGACAACTATTAGTCTTCTAGCCGAGAATGCCCACCTTGACCAACTTTCCAGAATTTCTCTGATGAAAGGCACCTGTGCTGCCATACCATTCCCTGTGGCAAACATCAAAATACTACTATAACGCCTCATATCAATTGTATCTCCATAGGGTCCTTCAACCAAGGCAACTAAGTCCTTTTTCTCGAGGATGCAAAGCGGGGTAACTTATAAGTAAAACCCTCTTGAGACCGAGCCAGGAGAGATATGGAGTGGGCACGTCCCTCTTTGCCATCCTGCCAGGCGATTTCAAACATAGAAAGAAAGTCCATATACAGCATTCCCAGGTAAACAAATTGTCTGGGATAATATCTGAATGGTTTCAAATTGGTCAGATCAGCCCTGACTGCACCAATCTACGGTAATAACAGGAGCTCTAATGAAGTATCTGCCAAACTCGAAGTTGCGGGTTATGAGTCTGACCAACCGCAAGACACATGTAGAAGTAAAAGAGATTGCCCCGACGGCTAATTATACAAGGCACTCTGATCATATGCTTGTAAATACATCCCGTCGATGTGCTCACGGACCATTTTTTTTCATTCGCAAACGCGAATTTCATACACGTTAAAGTATATACAGTTTTGTTCGCCCGGGGGTTGTGGCTCATCTTTTGATCGCCCCAGGCTCAGAATTTCGTAAGAAGGAAAGACTTTTGTCTTGTTGTTGCCTTTGACGCTGCATTGCTAATATCCCAGTTCTATCCGTCACCGTTGTGGCATTTATTATTTTGTCAAAAGCCACATCGTCCTCGTCCTCGGACACATCGTCTTCATCGACTAGTTCGGTTTCCGGTCTTGTGTTCTTACTTAGCGTCGCAGGCCGTCCAACAGTTTCTGGAGTTGGTTTGTTTTCTGCCGGTCTAAGATCTTGGAAAGGTTTGGAATTAAGAACCTTGCGCCGAAGTTCAGCCATTTCTTCCTCGTCGTCAGAATCCTCAGGCAGCGCGTAAGGGTCTCGCTCTTCCAATTCGTCTCCTTCGTTAGCCTTTGACTCCTCATCCGACTCATCTTCTTCTTCCGAATCGGCAAAGCCCATGCGGTTTGTATTTCCGGTCTTCCAAATGTCATCCTCTGTGCGTTCTGCGCGGCTTTCCGAGTATTCCCTCTCTATTTTATCAAGCCATTTCTCTTCCGCCACCTTGATATCTTCCTCGGTTTCACATGCAGCATAGCGCTTAAGGAGCTGTGAATTTATCTCCAAGAATGGTCCGCCGTACTTGAAATGTTTTAAAACTTGGGTTGCCCAGTCCTCGTGACCACAGATATAGAAGCATGCTGCGAGAGCTTCCACGCAATTCAGTCGCCACGGTCGTCCGTAATTGACAGGATTCGCAGCAACAAGGTAGGGTACTGCACACAAGTCAGCGCGTAATACTTCTCCAGAGAATCAAATTGAGTCTCACATAGACGTTCACACTTTCCTCCAATTCTAGACCAAGGAACCTCCTTGACTCTAACCCAAGAACACTCGACAACAGCAGCACCATACTGCTCGAGCAGTGGCCTATCCGCGGGAGAAAGGGTGTGTTTCGCATTCGGTCTAGGAGGGCGCTATAAGTTCAAACACTTTTGCAAGCTGGATACGCATGTCCAAGTACTCACGATATTACAACCCCAGGAAACTTATGTCCAATTGGAAGATCTCTCATCATTCCAAAGTGCATCAGCTTCTTTCCAGAGCACTTCTTGGGATCGCAATGGCCCAGATCCCAGCAGGCAGCATTGAAAGGAACTCGTGGGGTATCATCATTCTCGTTGTCCGGATCGCGAGGTGGGAGACGCCGATGGCCTTCAGGAAACGCTCTCTTACTTCGCTTAGCTAAATTATCTTTCTTATGACGGACCATCGTGTATGTTGGGATCGATGGTAATTTGTAAATAATAGCTCTAGTACTCCGTAGATCAAGCCAAAGAAGCTGCTCTGAATAGTGGAGTTAAGGTTGGTGACATCAGAAAAAGCAGGATCCCACCTTAGGTACCTACACAATCAAGCGGGCCGACAAAAGTCCGGGGTTATCTTCTCTGCCAATTTTCTTTTCTTTTTTTTCGCGCTCCATTCATTCCGCGCAAGGATGTTTTCTTGCTAATACCAGAAAGATTCATCTATCTCTGCTGTTTGTCTTCAGTCCTGGGTCCTAATTTGTGTCTTCTTGCTTTGATAGCACCTAGTATCCACCCTTGTAAGATTCGGAGCATGTCTTAATACGGGATGCCATGATGAGTACTGCAAGCTCATGCAGAAGTGGCACGTTCTCAGTGAGACTAAACAATGGAATAGTATTCTGCATACCTAAGGGCTGCTAAATTCATGTCTTTGTCTGACAGAATCATTTTATGCTAGCTGCGGAATTGACAAGCCTCCCTGATGGGTCCACAATGTTGACGATGAATAACGAACACTTGCTGTAGATGACAGACCAGCAGGTTGCAAAGGGCAATGCTAAATACGAATGCCGTGTAGCCAACCCATCATACATATATTAGTCGCATGCAATATGCGATAAACGTCAGAACCAATATAAGGAAAGGCTGAGGGCCTGTCGCAAGTTCGCTGTTGTCAAAAAAAAGGATGGATACAGATAATAGTCACTACCTCGAGACGTTTTATAAAATAAGGATATCCAATGACACCCATTGAAGTACAACGAGGATGCGAAGTCGAGTACAAATGTTCGTTTGCTGCCTGTCCGGTCTGGCGGCTGCTAGGCGCAAGAATACGGAGTAGTTAGTGGGGATTGCCCAGCTCGTTCAATTCGACACATATGTCAATATAAGCCCCCTCCCACAGCATGCAGCGGCTCACATCAGTCCAAAGAGGCTCTGTCATGGATGCCGGGTCAATTGCCTCTTTGAGACTCAGTCAACTGGGTAAAAATCAGAAAGCTTTTGGTAAAATGAATGTAGAATTCTGCCTGTCATTCGAGGCATAGCGCCCTAGCAACTGCAGTGCATGGATGTGTAACAGGAGCCTCCATTATTAGATGAGAACATCCCGTTCTTAGAACCTCTGTGCTGCCTTATATCGGCGTAGTTGCATTGTGAATGCGATGGCTGGTTCTTAGACAATAGTTGGACAAAATTACCTCCCTCGTGTAGCGACGGACTAGCTAATAGACTTCTAAAGAATGCAGAAGCCTGTTGTTTTCCATTATCAAATTTTGTTGCCATTGGTTAATCGCAGGTAATGCCCCTTACTCGGAAGTTAACTGCCAGATGAGCGAACCCGAAGGACGGAGAAGTTCTTCAAGAGGCGGGGAGGACGATGATTGGCTGTTCATTTGTTGGACGTTCGAGGGCACGTCAGCGGAGCTTCGGCCAACCAACTCCCATATGCATCTTGTCCATTTGCTGTCTTAGGGATTTCCGCGACTTTTGTTCTTCCTCGCATTGAAGCCGCCCGGCTCACTCTGTCTCTCGGTTTCTATCTTGCTTGTTCGTCGATCCCACTTCCATCGTCAACGTGGAGGCCACATCCGCGCGCATGGCGGCGAGGGACCGCTTTGGTGCCTATGCTGAGCCGGCAAGGTCAACATTACAACGCTACATCTGTAGGTCTTCTATTTAATCCCGATGTGAGAATTAAGTGATAGTTTGCTCATGTGCGTTTTACGTAGACAATGCTTGCGACCCCCAGAACTACGAGCCCAACCTTGCTCTCAATCTGGAGGTTGTGGATCTCGTAAATTCGAAGAAAGGCAATGCGTACGTATCTACAAGATATAAGGGCTATGGAGTATATTGACCGTTTTAAAGCCCTCGCGAAGCTGCTTTTACAATAGTACAACTCGTCAATTCTCGGAATGCCAACGTTGCCCTACTAGCTTTGGCTGTAAGTCAAGACCGTTCTCATCTGCGCCTATCCGGGTTACGACTACTTATAGCTTGTTTCCTTCTTTAGCTCCTCGATATCTGCGTGAAAAATTGTGGATATCCCTTCCACCTTCAGATCAGCACGAAAGAGTTTCTGAACGAGCTGGTACGCAGATTTCCAGAGCGGCCCCCTATGCGGCCCTCGAGAGTGCAGCAAAGAATCCTTGAATGCATCGAGGAATGGCGACAAACTATATGCCAAACTTCGCGATACAAAGAAGATCTAGGCTATATCAGAGATATGCATCGGCTGCTGCTCTATAAAGGATACATGTTCCCAGAAGTTCGCCGCGAAGATGCTGCTGTTCTGAATCCAAGTGATGTAGGTCGAATATGATGCTCTCTGGCGCCATCACATTGTCTAACATAGTGGTAGAACCTTCAATCTGCGGAAGAAATGGAAGAGGAGGAAAAGGAGGCTCAATCCGCCAAGCTTCAAGAACTGATACGAAGGGGAGGCCCGGACGATCTGCGGGAAGCGAACCGGCTTATGAAGATAATGGCAGGCTTCGATACCAGAAACAAAACTGACTATAGAGCGAAAGCTGCAGAGGAAGTGGCGAAGGTGCAGCAAAAGGCAAAGATTTTGGAGGAAATGCTTCAAAATCATAAACAAGGTGATAAGATTATCGAGGGAGACGTCTTTGAGGTGCGAAACAATGCTCAAGTTGCTCGTGTGGGTTCTGTTCTAATTATGTTCAAAGGAGCTTGCAAATGCATTGCGAAGTGCGCATCCGAAAATACAAAAAATGTGTGAGGAGGAGTCAGAAGATGCCGAGGCGGTTTCTAAGCTTCTAGAAATAAACGACAGTATCCACCGTACGATTGAACGGTACAAACTGATCAAGGCCGGAGATGTCGAAGGAGCTGCGAAGATTCCCAAAGGAACTCTTGGAACGAGCACCGGAGTGAAGAAGAATGCCGAAAATGAACTGTCGCTCATTGACTTTGATGAACCTTCTTCGAACGGAAATGCCGGAGCCACCCAGAGCGCTTCATCTCTTGAAACCGACCTTCTTGGTCTTTCTTTTCAAGATTCCTCTCAGCCAAGTGGCTCGATATCGCTGCCATTGGGTCGTGCAGCCGGTAAGTTTCCGTTCCTTTTCTTTCTCCAAAAAAAAAAAAAAAAAAAGAACCAATGCGACAGATCTAACTCTTGCGTCAAGATGTCTCAACCCAGAACACACTGCCATCAACTGGCTCACCTTCGGGAACCCCCTCCACCCCCCAACCGCATATTCTTGCCCAAAGCAGCACGACAACCAAACCATCAATCGCCACCCCACAGAATGACCCATTCGCCTCTATAGTATCGACGGGTTCCCGCACCTCATCCCCATTTCGCCAACTTCAAAGCCATCAGCTCCCATCCACCCCCCCATCGTCCTTGCTTGATCTTGATCAGCCATCATCCTCGGCCGGCGCCCCGGCAACAGCTAAAGGCTCAGGGGATGATGAGTGGACATTTACCTCTGCTCTGCCGGAAGACTCACTTCCAACTTCTAGTCAAATCCTGGTTTTGAATTCCTCGATAAAAATAGAGTTCGTCTCACAAAGAATCCCGGGAGAGAAAAGAATCCGGGTGATGGTACAATTTTCCAATAACACGAGTCAAGTCATCTCTGAACTTCACTTCCAAGTTGCAATCGAGAAGGTAAACCCCCTCGTTTCCTCTTTATATATGCCCCATTTGGATTGCTCTGACAATGTTGGGGGTTGATCTAGGCGTATAAATTGCAGTTATCTCCACAGTCGGGGAGGCAAATTGCCCCGTTACAGAAAAACGGGGTGCGTCAAGAGTTGCAATTACATGGGATCGAGCAAGGAAACGGCAATGGAGTGAGACTTCGATATAAGATCTCCTACAAGTTGGGTCAGGAGAGCAAAGAAGAAGACGGCTATGTACCCCCACTGGGGATAGCATGAGATGACGATGAGTGATGTACTGCTTACTCGAGTCAATGCCTAACCCTGGACCTTCCTATACTGCGCATCCCAGACGATTCTCCACGTTGCGTGGTGCATCATGTAGGCACGATGCATATCAACGATTCATCACTTTAACGGTTGTGCTCCCCCCTCAGTGGCCGGGATATAGGTGAGACATCACAGTCTCGTAAAATATCACTTTCCTCATCCACTGGCGAAGTTCCGGGGTATATTAAGCTTGTGCCTTTACAACTCCGACCTAAACTGTCTGTCTAAGATGGGCCGATACGGGCCAGTATCGATGTGGTTCGACATTCCGTCAACCTTCTGTAAACCCTGTAAAAACCCTTGCTCGGAAAACTCAACCAATCACTTGCCAGATGCCAACATTCATCCTGAGCTGAAAGCAAGGGAGTTTTACAGGTGTCGGCCCTTAATGTAGCTAACCGCCAGGTCCTCTCCACTAGAGATTCGACCCGCTTCAAGCGCAAATCAGTTCCCTGAAAGCAGCTTCGCGAAAACGCCATATCCCTTGCCAACTAACTGGTATGTATTCGGAAGTGAACCATGAAAGCGTGCCGGTTTGCCACCCCTTGCTACTTTTTTGCCTTCGCCGCGCTGCCTCCGTTGCTGGGGATGACATAAGAATCTGTGGGATGTTTTTCGGCTTGTGGGTCTAGGCCAAATAGGGCTTAGGGCGGGTTTCTGGAGGCGAAAATGGCAAAAGCCTCTGTTCTGCCGCGCTCCGCGCATCCTAACTCTGCATTGCAGAACTCCCCACGACAGCCTTGCATCGCGCGTACTTCGTATGATGTAGGTACCATGTACTTACCCGGCACTAGTCGAGTTCTCAATCCAGATATCAAAAGATCATGAGCTGCTAGCCATGCACGTTCCAACTGTGGAGAGGGTTCGTCTGCGGGCGTGCTGGAGCCCCATCTGCCTCGGAGGCAAAGCGGGACATACATGGGCGTGAGCGAGATCCTGTTCTTCTTACTTCCCGCTGTGACCCGCATCCTGTTCGAGACATACGGACCAACCGAGGAAAATCTTGCAGCTACTCGAAGAACGAACCATGGAATCGCCAATGGTAAATTTGCTGCCTCCCATCCTCCCAGGGAGAACTTGCCTGCGAATTACTGAGAACTGGCGGGTTCAATTTAGGGTACCAGACAGAAGCTTGCGCACCGACAACCCTCTGGTTCGAGAGAGGGGTTTCCAAATTAAACTCGCAGAATGATCTGCCACTAAATTCAGAAAAGCCCCGAGCCTGTCCGCAGGATCCGCAGGCCTAGATTGCCAACCCTCATCCAACGAAAGCCTCGAGTTTGTTCTGCTAACTAAGCATTGCCAACGGAGGATGCCGTGCTATTCCTCCGTCTGTGCCAGAAGTTGCACAGTTCCCCTCCCAGTTAGCCTGCCTTGACAATCTTGGGCTCTTGGTTAAACAAATAACCCTAAATCTGAGTCGCTAGAACCTTGTTTGGAACTGCTATCGCTCGCAGCCAAGGTACTTCCCCTCGCTCCGGAATTGGACCAGTCACCTCTCCGTTTCTCTATCTGCATGGGCGAAAATATGAGTGGGAATGCCCGCACCTTTCGCCTTCTGATAAGGGCATGCTATCGGCTCCACAACCCGCTATGGCATTTGGCGGCTGCCAAGAGAACGACCAGAGCATGGATCCTAAAACCCCCAAGGCTTTTGGGGTTGGGGCACTCCATATGTTTCGATGGTTGGGGGGTTGTCTCCATTGTGTTTGAAACATCAATTGTCGCGTCTATTTCGTGGATGGACTTTTTCCCCCCCGCGCGCCAGACAGAAAGGAAAAAAAAAAAAAAAAAGGAGAAAAAGAAAAAAGAAAGAAAGAGGAAACACCATAGCTCCATCCGTGCGCTCGGATATCTTGTTTAGGCTGGAGAGTGGTTAGTTAAGCGCAGGTGAGCGTAAGGTTCAGTGGAATCGCGAATGGGATGGCGGTATTTGCGGTAGGTCCTTCGAGGCCACGGCAAGGCTGAGGGAAGGATGTTCCGGGGTCCCAACTAACCCCTGAATCTGGCCTTGAAGGGCTTCCGGGGACTAAACTATTCTACCCTAGCTGCTTCTTTTTCGATCGCGGAGTCTTGCTGCAAGCATTTTCGCCGGTGTCTGAAAGCGAGTGGAGCACCAAATGGCCATGGTAACCCATTGCAATGATGGGATACCAGGCCCTGGTATGGGACAGGGAGCGCGGTGTGGCCTCCGCATGTACCGCTTCAGTTGTTGCTCTGCGGAGTACTTTCCCGGCTTGCCTTGCCCAAAAAAAAAAAGGTGGTTTGATAGAATGGATCTAGGCGCCTCGACTGCGGAAGCAAAATATCGGATGTACCTACGTATTGTGTGAACGATTCCGGAGCTACTTATGTGTACTAGCCGCTATTCTTTTGTTACATTGTAACGTTCCCTACGCATGGATTAGCTTTTGGCCTGCCCTCCTTCGTTCTACATAACAAGCCTCTAGAGGTCGAAACCATAAATTGAGCTTTGAACCACGGTACCTTCCTCTCCCTCTTCCTACATGCTTGTGATTTAAGCCAGAACTCATCCGCTTTGATACCTCCCGCCGCCCCTTACCCTTCTTCGTTTCCTTCTTCCATCTTACTCACCTGCTTGCATTTTTATTGTATACTGTATGCACAGTATTACTATTCGTTATGCTATTTCTCCCGACAACCTCCACTTTCTAGTTGACTCTCCAGACTCTGCAGACTTCTGTCTCTAGTACCGTGGGTGCTTGTAGCCTCTCTCGCTGCCACTTCCCCTTGCGCCACCGCATCTTTATTGTGTTTCCGCCGCAGTACTGCGGTTATATTTTGCTATTATCTCTCGCCGAGGATTTATTATACACGGATTACTTTTTGTTATCTTGGATTCATCCGGTGTTTCACCATGGGTGCTCGCAAAGCTCCTCTAGATGCCAAGTCGTTGAAAACAGAGCGGACGCATGCGGAGAATCAAGAAAGGTAATTCTTGGCTCCTCTCTGACACTGTTCTGTGATGATATTCACATACCCATCAGAGCATTTATTGCTGCCTCCCGTCGCGGCGACCGAACGCTTGATGCTCGCTTCGAGTCTGCGCAACGTGCGTCAAAGATCCACAAAGTGCGCACAGGCCGAGGGCTTAAAATCACCATGGACGCCGTGAAGAACGAAGAGATGTACGAGGAAGAGGATGATGACAATCATCGACGGAAGCTCAAACAACTCGAGAGTCAAAGCGCTCAACTTAACCGTGAACTGAATCTAGATCACATTTTCCTGAGGTCCGCCAGAAACGGAATGTCAGGGTATACCTATCACGCTGCAATGCATCTATATCCGTATCAGGCATATGGGAACACCATTCCCAGTGCTCCGCAAGGGTATCAGATGCAGCCTTACCCCTCACCGGTCCAAGGCCCCCGTACTGCGCCAGCCTTCTATAATAGACCGGATTCATGGACCCGGCCTCTTGTTCATTCGAGGTCCATGTCGATCGCGACACCCGAAGGTTCTCAGATTTCCCATGGAGCGAATATGGGAGGCATGAACCAGCCAATGAGTACACCTTGGGTCGCGCAACGTTCACTGTCGACTCCTTCAGCTAGGTCGCAGCCTCCTACTGCCCAACCTATCCAATCGCGTGGGCCTACTCCCATTTCAGCGTCAGGCGGCCAGACGCCACTATATGTGGGAATGCCGAATTCGAGGCAGTCGGTTTTGAAGCCCAGACCGCAACGTGTCGTCCGGCTTGATGAACTTGGGGAGCCGCATAACAACGCAAACTTTGAACGAGGAGCGCAATTCGAGTCCACGGCTCAACCTCAGATTCGCCGCTATACAGCCCCGCAGGCATTGCCGATGGATCAGATGGCTTCAGGCTCTGAATCGCCTTCAATTCCAGCATCAGTTTCAATGGCACGAGCAATGTTTGACGCTGCCCCGAACAGCAACTTCGGTGATCAATCCGCCTACTGGAGTCCATACCTGCCATTGTTCAATGGAGCTCGTCCTGAAAATCGGCATGCTGTGGTCCAACCCAGTGCGACAGTGGCACCGTACAGCAACCAAATCACTGGCGTGGCACCGATGGCATTGGCCAATCAACAAAGCGGAGAAGCCTCGAGAAGCTCCACGTCCGTCCCCACTGAAATGACCGTCCAGGAATCGAGATTCGTCTCGCAGGCCTCGACAATCCACGACATATCAGCATCTGCTTCAAGCGTGCCTCATTCCGTGAGCCCTGTGCCACCGGGCCCAATGACTGCGGCCGCCATGGTACGAAGCAGTCTTGACAGTCAACCTGCAGAGTCGAACGGCGCTACCACTGACTCTAATGCACGAGCTATCTTGAGCGAGCCAAGGCCAGCATCCGAGGGTGCGTCATCAAGCAGCCTCAGTTCCGGGTTCTTGCCTGCTGAACCGCCTTCAGGCCAGCTGTCGCCAGAACATGAGCTCATTTTACCTGACGCTCTGGCCCCAGAGCTGCTCTTTGACGATTCCGCCTCCCAAAACTCAAATTTTGCTGAGTCAGCATTTGACGATGATGATACCGCGATTAGCAGCCCTCATGTTGAGGTTTGTCGTCGGGACTCGTTTGAGTCCATCACTGGCACGGAAATTACGAGAGACCAGTGGCAGGAATGCTTCAATAATGGTTTCTGGAAAAATAGCACATTTGATAACTCGGCGTTTATGCCCGTAGGGCTTCACGAGGATTGAGTCGATCTTGACGCTCGGACTCCTAGTCGGCGCCTCAGTCGGGCCTAATATTTCAATTCAGTTTCGGTTTGAATTTATTAACCGGTTCTCAATCCAGCCATTGTGCATGGCTTTTTTCCCCCCTCGGTTTCACCATCCCGTCGATCACGATATTTAATCGCTATTCGCTGGCCGAGATATCCTACAAAAAGAAACAGACGAGTTTACGAAAAAGTAGCGTGTTATACGGACTGTGTGGCTTTGACAGCTTTCCTTTTTCTTTTTTTTTTTTTTTTTTTTTTTTGGGGGGAGGAGTGTACAGAGTATACCATGACAACTATTGCCCCTGCACCCGACTGCGTGATACCATAAATCGAAAAAAAAAGGAATTGAGCGTCTTTCGGTCAAAAGTTAAATACCCCTCAAGGCGAGTCCATTATTTAGCCGGCCGCGAGGATTTGACTTGATATTGCTTCGCTTTTCTAGCGCTGTTTGGCAACAGAACCTGGAGAGTAATAGGCGCGGTTTACGAGGGAAGCAGGCATAGACGAAAGTCTTCTGCTTAAAACCTCTGCTACTTTTATCTGGAAAGACTGCTGCGGGTGGCTTCGTTGCAAACGTGCCAAATACCCAGTTTCTATTTCTATTTTAATATTCTTTGCTTGTGTGCCTGGCCCGATTTTAATTCTGCAGTGTGTAATATTAAATTTTGCTCGCAGCATGTCACTACATAATGGGGGGTTATTCTGGGCATTTTGAAGGAGTACATGCAGGTACCAACGGAGTACAACCTATTTATATAAGGATGTCTCAAGATAAAAAAGAAAAGAAGCGTGCGGAGTCTATGAGAGCCCAAGTCCGATTCGTTCGAGGCAAACATACGTTGGATTGGTTCTTTTTTATCGTCGATGTTTTTTAAAACCTTCATTTTTTTTTCTTTTCCTTCTTTTTTTTTTTTTTTTTGAAACTGATAATGAACCGCGAAGGATTAATACTCTATACGGAGTAGGGATTTAGCAAAATGAAACTTTTCGAGCATGACCTTTTCCTCTAAGCTTGTAAAGCGCCGCTTGACTTCTGAACTTTGGCTTGTCGAAAAGCCCATATTCCATGAGGGCTCCCTTGTGCCCAGTGGCGCTGATTCCAGAACCCAGTCGCCAGACAGGACGCGAGGGGAGTGCACGGAATATTCCGTATGGGACCACAGACCAGTTGCCATGCTTTACGCGCCTCTCTCTTTTCTTCCGAATTTCAAAATCTCCGTTTCGCCGGATGGGCCGTCAAATCGTCCATGGAGGGGCAAAAGGGTTCATTCCGCGGCGCCCCCCTCTTTTCTCTTCTCCTCCTCCCCCGCCCGCTTCTTTGAGTGTTTGGAAAGCCAGGACCTTGAAAATCTTGCAGATAAGCAAGGCAGGGGTTTATCATAAGGTTTTGCGAGTCAGCAATATTGCATTTGTTGTACTACCATGCGCAGAGTACCTACCCAGCCATCGCAAGACTTTGCATCTAGGTACGGGAGTGGCTGGAACGATTTGCGAATCAGGGACGACGAGGAGAGTTTCTGTGTACCCTAACTGATCCGAAAAACGTCGCTGAAAAGGGGAAAGGTTTGGGTTGATGTCAGGTTGACACCGGGTCTCTTTGGTACAGAGTTCTTGGGACTGGGAAACTTGGGAGCCGGTACAGGCCGGATTTACCGTCACTGAAGTGGATTTTGGGGTTAGGCAGTAGCGGCAAACCGAGGAAGCAGAATAGCGGACCAAGTGGCAATTTGTGGGCACAAGAGGACCTCTTTGGCTCTATCCAGACATCGACTTTGCAGCTTTGGATGATGGTCGTCGTTTGACAGCCAGGCCAGGGCTTCGTAATGACGTGGTATTGATACCGATCCACCTGTCTTTTGGGCGCACTACGCCGTATTGTTGTTAGATTACCAGACTCTCTCTTCATCTCGGCAGGACCTCGCGGTATTGCAACGTAATCACGTCGCCAGTTGGGAGTCCGCTTGCAGGGTAGCCGAACAGCTCACTCTTCATCTGCAGGATGCTACATCTTATCATCTGTGTTGACTAGGCCAACTTCCTGTTTTAAAGAATCAACTGTTGGATACTCCGTGCTGGCTGGCGAAACTCTCCCCTAGAGAGGAGTTTCGGTTGAACAAAGCCCGACCCACCAGCTCCAGCGCTCCGCGACACTGTTCGCTAATACCTCAAGGCCTGGTACAACGAGCCATGAGTCTCTCCATGCAACCCAAAGATCACGGAACCCGTTACTTCTGGATTACATCGTGATCGACAGGAAGGATGTACAATGCATACCAACCCACTTTCTGCCACTTTCGTATCTACGGGACTATACTCCGTAGCGGCCGGGGGTTCACGATGGTCATTCATATATGTACTCCGTACGGAATACTCTGTGCTCCATACAGAAACAGGGTACATGTGTACCCCGTATCGATGCGAAGGGGATGTGATGTTCAGGGATTTTCTCCGAATTGGGTTATATCCCGTTTCCATCCAGCTTTTCTTGCCATTCCCAACGCAACCATCCATGCTTCGGCTGTTCTGCCGAGATCTGCAAGATCTGAGAGGGACAAATGGGAACATCTTGTGACAAGAGATGATCTCAATTCATTCCGCTGCTGTGAAACTTCTTCCCCGCAATTTCAAGCCACGTGCATTGGATGGACTGTGTTCTAACTGGTCACATATTCGATTACTTGTCATGTTCTCCTCTGTACTCCGTACGGAGTATTGTGTAGGGTTAGGGGCGAAGTTCCCTACCCGGAATATTCCAGGGGAGCAAGCTATGAGTATTGAGGACCTCCATGAGAGACTCAAACCCAATCGCTCCTTCTAGCTTATAATATTATTGCATCGTTAACAAGAGTGCCCTACACGAGGTAACCGTGCGCACAAATACGATGCAGTATGGAGTGCTCATGAATTCAATGGCGCTTTTAGCCAGTTGACCTGTATGGCTGTACGTGTACGGAGCCACTCCATATCATGTTCAGAAGGTCACCCAGACGCTATCTGAGGGATCTCACCTCTCACGGCCATCCACAATGGCTGTTTTAGTCTCAATGTTGTGCGCGAATCAAGCTCTGTCAAGTTCGAACACGCTCGACACGTAAGGTTCAGCAAAACTTCGAGATCTTCCTAAAAGCAGAACGAGGCCGATCATTAGCTGTTATTGATCGAACCGTGTCCCAATTAGGTTCTTGTCCTGTACTTCTTTCGGTTCATCCCCACCAAAGCGGAAAAATTGCCTTCGGATTGCCACCGATAACCTGTTCTTAGCTTTGAATTAATCGGGTCTTTCTTCCGTGCCACTGATGTGTTTTGCTTCGGGCGGAGTTGGCCGTTTGCCTATCAAAGTACGGAGCAACTACCCTTCTTCAAAAGTTTAATCCTTTCTAGACTGTCGAGGTGCGACTCTCCTTGCTTATCTCGCTCAGGTCGGCCTTTGGCGGCTGAACAGGCGTTCTTTTGGCTTTTGATTTCAAGGTTTCTTTGTTTGAGATCCCCCGCCTCAAGCCGCTGCACCTAACGTTCTTCCGACAGAATTGCTCCTCCGCCTTGGTCAAACAGGCGAATAACATATGGAAAACATGATGATACGAAGCTCGATAACTTTAAGGCTAAAATGGCTGACTGAATTAAAAACCTGTGTCTTCCCACTTGACACTCGGCCACCAAGACGGGAAACTTCGTTTTCCTCCCCTCCCATCGGTCCAGTCGTTGTGAATAGGTCTCACTTCCCGGGATCAATGATTTCAATCGATGGTCGCGCCGCCCGGCGCAACGAATTAGACCTTTCACTTTCTACGCCTCTCCGGGTATGAGGGCATACCGTGCAAGAGGTGCCAAAGAAGGTTATGTGCGGCTGATGGACTATTCAATACGAGCACCTTCAATCTTTTTAAGTGGTCTGTCAATGGTACTCCGTACAGCCCTCGGCAAATACTGCAACTTCTCTCACTTGTCAAAGCATTTTATGGCGTCTCTTCTAGACTTTAGCCAATCTCCTTTTTATTTTCTTTTTTCCTTTTTTTTTTTTTTTTTTCTCCTCCAAATCCGATGAGTGCATTAATGGCGCAAAGAATTGATGTGGTGGCCCCTTGCTATTATCCCCCCATGCCCCAACGACTCCTTCTCACGATGGTTTTCCTTTCAATCACTGTACTTGAGTGCTATTCTATTGCCACAGCATCTTCCAAGACGGTTCGGAAGTTCTACCGGGCACTGGGGATTTGGTCAAATCTTCGGATCGTTGCATGCTTAGAGGAGATGATGCAAAACGTTTCCCAATACCTTCCCATTCAGCCCTAGACCAAACCGGCGTGGCAGGGATGCGGTTAAGCACATATGCTCTGGGTGATCGGATACGACGATGAGACGCAGGTGCCATGATCCCGGGAAGCTTTCAGCGGCAGGCAAGAGCAATCGTACATATTCTTCGTCCTGGAATAGTATCGCCTAGTCGGTTGAGAGGCCTGAGAGCATTTCATCGGATATCAATCACAACAGTGGTCTCACAAACCTGTCCTCGGGATCTGAGCGTCCGTGCAAGCCGAATCCACACTCGACTTGGTAACTGGCGCTACGTGGGAGGTCTAGAAGGCTCCAGGATGCAGGAGACACAAGCTGTTGACTCGTAACAATGCGGCTGCAGATAGCCACGATCGGATCAACACCCCTAGTAGAGAAGAAATGTGCAGAGAACCTTGGGTTGTCTGCCTCGCGTGAACCTGGGTCGACGAGGGCAACCTATTTCGGTACCGCACAGCCACATCTAGAGCAGAGAAAGTTTAGTTAACTAGCAGAGAGCTCCCTTAGTCAGGATGGTGGGTATGGCGTTTCCTTTCCGTCGTTTTTCGGAGGTCACGATCGTCTGTGCGCCGGGTAGCTCCGCGGTCGATCCAGCCAGATGTGGAGACTGGAGGCTTGCTTCGTGCTTCGCTGGTGGGCACGGAGGAGACCGGGGTTATTTGATGCCTCTTACAGAGTACTCCGCATGAGATCTTAATTTAACTTCGGGCACCGGAATGCAGATTTTAATGCTCAGAAGCTATATGACCATAACGGGGGATAAACCCGAACATGGCACGAAAGATAACAGTGGCTCAAGCCCAGGACGCCCACTACAGCCAGAATACTGGCCATGTTAAGCATGGGAGAAAAAGCAAAAAAAAAAAAAAAAAAAAAAAAAAAAAGGACAAAGTGATTCGTAATCTCACGCATCTGAAGCGGAAAAAATTGCTCGATGAAAAAAGCCCCAATGAGAACGCTGGTCTCAGCAAACTTCGAAAAATAACAAAAGTGGAGAGCAATCCAGATCCCAAATTCTAACGGTACGGGTTCAAAGTGGTGCAAAGGTAAACCCATCTTTCAAGCAAAGGTTCCGGTGCCAAGTTAGCAGGCTACGCAATTAGGGCAACTGGTTGGCCGGATAACTTGGGCTTGGGTGAACCAAAAGAAAGGGTGGTGGCAAATTCGTCAACACTTAAGGAAAGGGTGCCTTCGCCTGATCCGACGTCCTTATCCGGTCAGAAGCCGGTGCGATTCCAGATCTCTCTACCGATATCCCCACTCTTCCGTACTCCAACGCTGCAGCTACTGCTTCGTCGCCGCCGGCTGCGGATATCGCTCGGATCTGCTGGTTTAAGCCCACTGGCCCGGGCGTACAGATTCAGAATGTCCGTTAGACTGACCACCCCGACAAGGCGGCCTGAGAGCCGAGCACCTGGAAGAGCTGAGGCAGGTATTGCCGAGGATAGGGACGCGGGGTATATGCCTGGTGAACTCTGGGAGGGGGCTATAGGGGTGGGATGATGGGGCAGAGCGGACTGTGGGAGAGGTGGAGACGATGGACTGCTTGAAGTGGAGTGTAATCTGGGGGAAGATACTTGAGCTCCAATTGTGCTGCCCGCCGTAGATCCGGAAACAATATTGTTCTGATTAGAGAGAGGTACGTGAACGGAGGAGTGTGCAGGAGTTGATGGGCCTGAAGACGAGGGAGATTGAGGATCAGTGACCCACATTCTGTTGCAACATCAGCATCAAGAATTTACTCGCAAGACAGACCAAAGTCTGGCGAGACATGATAGACATACCTGTGGGACCGAGTAGCGACCAGCTTGGCGACGGTGTGTGCCAAAGTCGACTGAGGGTTTACGTGAAAAACTGGGAACGAATCCTTTCCTTCGTTTAAGCCTCGTGTCGATAAGATAACGGAGATAAAGTGGATGCAAGTATCGCGAAGCAGAGGGAGCGACGTAGACTGCGTTAGAAGCTGTACGACTGTCAAAATGTGTGCTATTGGCAAAAAGGGGAATTCATGAGACCGACTTTGACATCTACCACCGAGATATTGCCGACCACGTTAAATTGATTATCAACAACCGCAACAGATGACACACCCTCATTATTCATGAGCTCTAATGCATTGCATAACGGTCGATCTCCACTATTGAGCGGGTCAGCTCTTATCCATAACGACCAAATTCGGAGCATTGAAGAGACTCACTTGATAGATATGACATCCTGAGAACCAAGACCTAATTCTCGCAAATATTGCGGATACAGCTGCTCTATGACGGGGAAACTCCTGGCATTCTCCCATAGGAATTTCACAAGTCTCCATTGATTGAAGGAACCCAGGACCTCAGAAGAATTCTCTTTCACCACGACCACGCTATGTACACCTCCACCAAACGCCTCTACAGCTTTTGTTAAGCTCACGTTTGACGGTAGCGTCGTCAGGGGCTCCTTCGGCCTTAAGTTCTTGACTTCTCTTAATAGAATTCTCTCCCCTGTTCTAGCTTTCCTCCCAAGTTCTTCAAGCGATGCAGCATGCTCGTCATCTGGTTTGGTTATGCCAACCACTAGCAGCAGATAAGCGTTGAGATCTGCATAATCGAATGTTCCGATAGCTGAATTTTGCTCTGCGGATTCTCGAATTAGGAGCGAGGGCGCTTCGCATTCGATCAGCCGCTAGAACAGCGAGACAACAAATTAGCATCGGCCTGAGGGAGAGAGAGAAATCATAGAAAAGAAAATCTTCGTCCACATGCAGCGTACATTCGTAGCATCCTCAATCGTCATATCCGCCTCCACAAAATGACAATCCTCCGGATTCACCAGCTCCTCAACGGATATCTGCGTCCAGTTTCGCCCTGAAAAAGCTGGGTCCGCACCATTATGGGCCGGAGGATTGTCAATGAGACTCTGTAAAGCAGCCTGCGTTACGGACGGCCGACGCGCGCGCGGTGAAGGTGGCATAATGCGAAACGATTCTGAGAGGCTATGGCGGTGTGGAGAAGCTCCAGAAAGGGAATTGATGCGAAAATGAGATGTGGACGGAGATCGGGAATCAAAGCTTGAACGAGGAGAGGAGATAGCAGAGTCTTTATACGTGTCTGATGCTGTGGACTTGCGTTTATCTGCCATGATGTGCTAGCTCATCAGTATAGGGAGAGGAAGCTATGACACGGATCGACACAAGGGGGATTCGGTAGATAGAAACGCTCAGATTGGGGGAAAAAAAGACGAACATGCACACAACCAAGGGTAGTGAATAGATCAGGACCAGTCCAGCTATGAGATTGGCATGTAGTGAACCTGATCGAGAGCAGGAGGGGGGGAAGTTGGCGCTGTCTTAGCGTTAACTACTCACCTCTCCGACATCACCGAGTGGGGCATCATCAACATCATCGGTCAGTTAGGACAAAAAGAGATTGTTGATTCTTTCACTTAACAGCACGGAAGTACGGAGTACAAAATTTGATCCAAAGAAGCCGCTGAGTACTGCTTTTGAACAAAACTTGATTTACCAATTCGATTTTAGATTTTTGCCAACCAAAACCTACCAAAGCTTTTTATAGACATCATTTGTCCATTCAACCTAGCCAGACTCCAATTGTCAAACTAGGCCTATAGGAGCATATAGTATTATTATAAATTAACATTTTTCATTATTATTAAGGGTCCAACTGGACATACAATTGGAATGCATCAAAAATGGGAGCGATATCTACATGCATCCCCGACATACATTAATATTCAAGATCGGTCCCCGAGCCTTGTCGAAATCAGGCAAGCATGTCAAAGGGCAGCCTTAAATTGACATGCTGTCCAGACAGGCCATACACGATATAACGCTACCTAAGGAGTGATTTTTTCAGTGAAAAAGGCGACCTTGAAGTTTTCCCCAGCTTCCTCAAAACCCTCATCTCTGGGAGGACTTCAAATAAACACCTGTTAAGCCCGCTGCTGAGACTAATGTACCTGAAATATAATGGAATGAAAAGCAGGTGTACCGATCAGAAGAAAGCAGGTATCCTATCCGAAATCCGCGAGCAAGCCACTTATATCTTTTCCTTTGGAAGCCTTGACCTTGAGCGGCCGCCTGGGTTTGCTTATTCCCGGAAATTTATCTGTTCTCGTCAATCTAGCAACCTTCTTGGAAGATCCCAACTTGGGATCAGTAATTTTTGGCTCTCTGCGAAAATGATATATCATTGTCACTTCATTAAGGCTGTCACCAGAACAGCCTATTTGAAAATGTAATGTCGGAAGAGACAGATCGTTTTTAGAGTAGATCGATGGTTTCTGTCGCTCCTCCCCGTTGGTACACGATGCTTTGAAATCTTCAAAGGAGAATTCACCATGAGGCAATGTGCTCGCTTGCCAGCCATGGCGATCTCCAGCTTCTAGAAGGCCCTTGCCTTCAACCCGTAGGCGTCCCTCCAGGACAAGCAAAGACAAGGCGGGAAAGCGGTCCAGATAAGGAAAGGCATTGATTGTGAGATCACATGAAGAATCTAAGATCAAACCACGAAGATATTTGAACGCTTTGCCCGCACACGCGGCTTCACTCCAGGTTTTGATCACTCGATCATTCACGAAGGTGTTTTGGGGCCACTGCCGCCTTCGCCGGGACCCCGTTATTCTCAAATAGACAAGGTTGGAGATCCTGGAAATATCAACTAGCTCACCAAGGTCCACAGCGTCAATGGAAATGGACATGACCGTTTGCCAACAGAAAGAATCAGATGTTATTAAGCTGAAATACTTGCGCATTGGCATTTGTATGAGCAGTGGCTTGAATCTATAGGCGCTGTCTTCCTTTACTAACTCCTGCGGATGAGTGGTAGCGAATATTTTCCACAAGTGTAGGGTCAACAATTTGCTATATTCGCTTGTCATTATCGAGAACTCGGGTTTCGGTGGTGTCTCACGAACCTCTGCTTTAGAAATCTTAATAGATCGGCCGCAAGCGTCGGGGGAATCGGGTTGAAATGGTCCACAGTTAAGCAGCGCTGGTCGGACAGAAATTGCCGCATAGCACAAACTTTTAGAGAATTGGCACCCACTTCAGGGCATATTATCGTACTTGGTGGTAAGAAAGGAGAATCATGGACCCAAGCTGCACCTTTGGAGCATGATGCATCCGTAATCATCCTGGCAGGCACTACGAACTCTGTAAACATTTGCCCACTGGCCTGGTCATAATTGCTTTTGAAATTTATGCGCCCAGATGCCATTAGTCGTCTCCTTGGACCCTTTTCCCGTTTTACCTCCAAGCAACGTCTCACAGTCTCTTGTTGAGGCAAGGGAAAAGGTTTACTTTCGGGAGTTGGGAAGATCCAGCCAGGCCAGGGGATATATCAGAACAATAGCAGGCAAGATTCAAAAACAATAGCAAGCAGCAGGGACCACAGCGAACCATACCGCCGGTACGGAGTAGTTCTGCAGGGAATAGAAATGCTTCTGTTGCCGCCGGGATCGAGGCTGCTGCAAACGCTGGAGAAGCCGTTGGACGAAAAGCGAGATTGAGATGCATATGCACTAGTCCAGATGCGGACTAGTCTTCTAGAACCCGACCCAGCGTTTGGTAGCAAAGCGGCGAGAAATCATGCCACGGCGGCATGGGAAACGAGAGCGGGTTCCTGAGAAGTTTTTGGTCCTTCTCCCCCAGCGTTTGGGGGTCCAACACAGCCAGCGATGAGTTGTCATTGTCCGTATCAGCCATTGACCAACCAGAGGACCGCTCGCCACCAACTCTGCACACTCGATACGACAGCTCTGAGAGAGGGAGAGCCAAACTTTCAAGACCCTTCCCTGTCTGGCCAAGGTTGCTCTTTGATGGGAGGTTGGCGTCGAAAGAATTGGCTAGCGAGTAAGCTCGTGAGAATTTGTAGCGCCCATGATTTTCCCCAAGGTTTTGATGGGTTCGTCAAGAATGTTCGGCGAATCGTTGAGTTGGGGGAATCCTGAGCTGCTCTCTCAGAGATATCTGCCCTTTGCTAGGGTTGAACTGTGCATGTCGAAGATCATGTTTGATGTGCTCCATTATGCGTCGCCCTGGTATCCCTCAGAAAAATATTCTATCGTGTCGTATTAGATCCCCTGTGACAAAATTGATTTTATTGTCGTTTGTTTGTCCTTTTTCTCCGCCAGCCTCTTCATCCCTTTCTCAATTCCTTCAGCCTATGCCTTTCTCATATCATCTACGATTCCGTTCCCAAACTCGATGACCTCTTTCTTTTCCCCAAAGTCAAGATTCAAAACTCGATCTAACCCATCCTTGCGTGAAAATATCGGTCATACAGACCACGTAAATGGTGACCACTTCGGTTCTTTCAGTGGTAAATCTACGTTTTCCAAGATGAGAAAGAAAAGGCCACCTCCGATAAATATCTCAGTTGGAAACGGGAACGTGATCTTGACAAGTGCTACTCCCACGTCAAGAGTAATACATGCGGATTCCCAATGGCCAACTACTCCGGAAACGCCACATACTGGTACTGGATGCGCAAATCCCAGATGCATAGAACGAGAATCGGGCCTTCGTTCTTTCTTGAAGTCAGAGTTTGACCGCTCAGTGCATCCGTGGCTGCAATCGACGTCAACATTGAATCCCTCGCCTCCTCCTAAGCGATGTTTTCCCATGGCGGAGCTGCCGGGCTCTGCACATGGGCCTAGGAGCGTGGAGCTACATACCCCATCAACACCACAGAGACAATCATTTGAGCATGCAGTCGGCAGCCATTTGGAGTCTCCTTTAAACTTGACTTCGAAGTCGACCCTTCCAGATCAGCCTGCTGGGCTTGCATTCGAGTATGGCCGTCCGAGTGCATCTATGCACAACGGCAGACAGGCCCTAGAGTTGAAGCATGCTCAGCAAGATAAGTCTCTGTCAGGAAATGAGTCTCGACCTAGCTCATCAGGAAAATCGGTAAGGCTCTCTCTGTCTCGTTTGAAGCCGTTGGATGTCGGCCTGTTCTTGTTCGCCTACAATTTGTCCCTCTTTTGACGGAGCACATCATTTTAGGGGGTCTGCACACAGGATCGCATCGATCGCATGAAATCTGAATACGAGCTTCAACTAGATCAACAAAAAAACGAGATTTGTAGCCTATTGGAACTTCATGAGACGCGGATGGCTATTTTATGTGACTTCATCTCTGAACGTCACGGGACCGGAGTGAACGAGCGTAGAGACTCTTCTCAAAACTGTTCCCTGCACAAGGTTTTCCAGCTCGTCAATGAGCAGAAGCAGCGCGTCCTAAACACTCCGGCGGATGATGCGACGAAAGCTTCACAATCACTGCAGATCCAGAAGCTACAAGCTCATGCGGCAGACCTTGTGGCCCAGATAGCACACAGAGATCGAAAGCTTCAATCTTACAAGGCGGAATCTAGGACGTTAAAAGAGCAGCTCCGGCAGGAGATCAAGGAGAAAGATGCTCAGATTAGCATTTTGAACTCGAAAGTAACTCAACTGTTGAATATGGGACCTTCGCTGTTTCCAGCATCCCCAGCGGCCCATCGAGTTGAAAAAGAACTACCCTCGCCAGGCCGTTGCAGCGGGAGGAGTGGAGAGAAATCGAAGCGGCAGCTGGGGAACATTCCGCGTACTCCCAGCGCGGTGACAGCCGCTGGTTCTCGCGGACCCATTACATCGGTCGAGGCAAGCCGTGCCGGACATCTGTTATCCCATAATCGTGAAGGCAAGCAGCGACGGTCGACGGTCACATAGAAGAGTTCATGTGTTTGTTCATATTTCCTAACTTCGATGCATATCCTTGGTTAAACGCGAGCGGTAGATTGGGTCTGTAGGTGGGTTTTAGCTGCCCTGGTGTTGTCTCGAGCTGGTCGTCTTCAATTCACCCGTCGATCATTATAATACTTTTCGAATGTAATTTTGCCCCCAAGGACACCGAGACACACGTTTGCTTCCATGACGGTTAAACTTTGGTTGATGTGTTCTTTCTGCAACATGATCAATATTACTCATACAGTCACGCTAAGAAATAAAGAATAAAGCCGTTACTGAAGGTGTGTCAAGTCTCTGTAACCAGAGATTCTCCTCTAGGATCGATCTGTAGAGGTATTACGCATCTCCCAGGGGTTCTGGCCATAGTCAGCAGCTTGAAGGTGCATATCGGCGCAGCGTGGCGCAGACATGCCCTCCAGCAATCCCACGCCCGGGCTCTCTTAGCGGGATCGACTTCTATTGTCCTCCTGTCAGGGTTGGCCTGGGCTCGACTGGCGGTCTGGTGGTGAACGTGCAGCCTGCAGCAGAACCGCCAAAATTAGCATGATGCCAAGAATAGTTGGTTACTTGCCTACATATGACACGCCGCGGGCCAGGCTGGTCACAGGCACTCAACCGCTTTCAACGAGAGGGCCAAGCAACGACTGGAGGCCGCTCGAGTTAAGCGCCGTGATGCAGCCAGATGCGAGACATGCCGCGAATCACCGTCCTCGAACGTCCCCAGGTGATCCAACCCCGACCTCCCCGTAAACCTTCCCGCCTCGCGCACGAGCAGCAAATAACAGGCTTTGCAAATCGCATCGGCGGGGACGTTAAACTAAGTTAGCCCGGGTTTCATGTTGCCTGAGCCACGTTGTTTGCCTCGCTACTGGAGAATCAGCCGAGTGACTGCAGTCACTCGGGCTCTCTCCTGATGGCTCTGCTTTACTGTCAGCGGACGCCGAGGACAGAATCCTCTCTGCGAATTCTGTCATGAGAACCAGTCATTTTCCATTCTGCCTTTCTCTCTCATCCTTGCTGCTCTTTGTCCTTCTGCCTGACTGCGTCGCTGTGAGTCAGCCTTCATAAGGCTCCTGCCTGGCAAGCTCGGCCACAGCTTGTACCTACCCGCTCGCTGGGTTGTTTTCCTACTTTTCTCTTTTGCCTTCTTTCTCTCCTGCAACCTCAAATTCTCTGGTTTGACCTTGCTATCTCTTGGTTCTCTCCCTCGAGCGCTGCGATACCCAAAGTATTCGTCGAGGATGGCGAAAGACCCGTTGCCAAACTCCTCTATGAGCATGGAAAGCCAGTTGTGTGAGACCAGCGACGAGAGGCGCGGTCGTGCTAGGGGCAATTTTCACCGGGTTGAGAGTCAGCTTTCTGTTCACTCACTCCATTCTCAGAAATCATGCCTGATTTCATGGGTAGAATACCTCGTCTCCTTCTTGGGTTGGGCACACCCAAAGGTGGCTCGTGCGGACCCTCGACATCATACCGTCTGGCTTTTCAACAGTACGGCCTTCCAGCCTCGAACGCAGACCCGCCTGGATCATCCTGACACATGGCAAACCGAGGTGGTAGCTGCGATATTTGAAAAGCATAGCCGTCAGGATCTAGGGAAACTGATCGCTCTCATCGCCGACCTGGTTGGCTTGGACGGAAAAGCTGGCGAAGACCCCGTGGTCCGTCAACGGATAGCAGAACGACTTCAACCGTTTGTTAGCGAAGTTGCGCCCGCTCGATTCGTAGAACTAGATGTCGCCCTCACGCCCGCCGATGGGAATAAGTATAAACTCAATCCTTCCAACCCACACGGTATCATATCACACGCAATCCGTATAGGATCCTACCAATTTATCAAAGATGGCACTGTCATATCGTCGTCACTGAGCAACTGGCCTCAACCCGTAACGATGAGCACCACCTTTGCGGCCCCAGAGGGCTGGCTGGTTGTTTCCGATATTGACGACACCATCAAATACACCATGACCCCAGACGCGATTGGGATTCTCCGAACCACCTTTGCGGAAGAACCGAAATCCGTACGTGGCATGCCTCAGCTTTATGTTCACGTCCAAAATCAGCTCCAGCCAACATGGTTCTATCTATCCGCATCTCCCTATAACCTCTATCCGTTCCTGCGCTCGTTCCTTGAGCAGAACTATCCGCCGGGCACCATGATACTGCGTGAAAACTCGTGGCAGTCTCTAGCAGGCTTACTGAAATCATTCACGCAGGCGACACAAGAATACAAAACCCACCGCATGCAAAAGGTTCAGCGCTGGTTTCCAAAAAGAAAGATCTTGTGTATTGGAGATTCGACCCAGAGCGATCCGGAGGCATATGCAGAGATGTATGAGAAACACGGTCCATGGATCAAAGCTATATTCATCAGGAAGGTGATGGGCTTGCCCAATATGGAAGAGAAAAACAGCCCGGAGAGGTTTGACAAAGCGTTTGAGAAAGTTCCTCGAACGGTGTGGAGAGTATTTGAGGATCCAGAAGAGCTATATGGGCCCGTCAACGAGCTGCACCACCTTTACCCTTCGAGGCAATAACAGCGGCAGCCTTTCCTCATCGAAGCCACTTCTCCGATATCCTACATTCGCCTTTGACCCCCAAGTTATGGCTTATCTTGCTGGTTCGGCTTTTGCCTACACATAATGATGGTTTGTTTACGGAGTTGGCAGGCTTTGTGTCTCCCTTTTCCTACTTACCTTTTTTCTCTGGTTCGATTCCTCTGTTTTCCGTTCTCGTTTAATTTCTCCCCGTAAAAGATGCTCCCATCTTTGGGATTTTTTTATGACTATTGACAGGCTACGATTCTCCTTTTTATTGTTTTTCTCCGCCCTCTTAGTCAGTTGTACGACCGCAAGTTTAGAATGCTGGTGGATCTCTCGGTTTATCTCCCTTATTCTGCAAATCACCTCGATGCCTTTATGCCCCCTGCGATATCCATATACGCAAACCTCTTTATCTTTTATACTAATTGCTATCGGCTGCTTTGATCAAAGGTGTTTGTTTTTTTAATCTGTTGATGATGTCTGGTTCGATGGAATTACTTTGGCGAGGACATGGCGCTCTACCTTTCCTTTCTCTATCCAACTCCTCCTGTTCCTAGTAATGTATAACTATGACAGACCATAAGCAAATCTTCAAGCCGCCTGTAGCTATTATCCTGATGTCAAAAGCTCGTGGGAGAATCTCCCCGTATTTTTGCCTGCTTGGTCCCCTGAAGGCTTGGCAGCGTTGATCCTTCATCAAGAAGCTGTCAACCATTACATCATTGCCCGCCCCGCTCGTTTGGCAGTCGGGAGTTGATTTTAGCCAGCGTCCAAAAACTGAATTCAGCATGTTTCGGTTACAGCTTCTTATACCTTGTAAATGCAGATGCATGGCTAGCATGAATGGCTAGGTCTTGCTAGGAATGCTTTTTCCTATTTAATGCTACACATCTCCATGGCGTTACTCCGCCGTAGACCTTGGGGCACACAGTGACCTCCCTGTACGTAAGTCGTGTTAGAATCCCTGCATTTGTTTTGCTTCCTTGTTTAACTCCTTGGTCGCATACCAGGATACTGTCATTTCGTCCGCCGCCATCTTGTCTCGATTTATCCCGATCAAGAAGTTTTCATTAGCTACCTACCGTCGAGAATCCATGGACACAATGCAGCCGACAGGCGCCAGCGAAGAGCTCATCCCACCCACAATGCCGGCCGTCTACCTCCCGACCCATCCCTACGTGAAACACCGCAAGTCAGGGCCCTCCACTCTCGTCTACAGAGCTGATTTTCCTACTCCTACACCCACTGAGACGCAATACCTGATCAAAGTTCAAGCAGCCGCTGTATGTCGCGGCGAGCTAGAATGGCCTCATCTCCTCCATCGCAGAGAAACCGGAGCGGTCATCGCGCATGATATCTGCGGAACTGTCCTCTCCACTCCTTTTACAGACGAGCATCTTAGAGACGGACCTAAATTCAAAGTTGGAGATCGCGTGTTTGGCTTGATTGAGCCGAGTAGAGATGGTGGTGCTGCGGATTGTGTTGCGGCTGAGGAAGATGAATTGGCGTTTAAACCGCAAAATATCTCTGCGGTTGAGGCTGCGAGTATTCCCTTACCTGCGCTGATGGCGTATCAAGGGCTGTTCGAGCAGTTGAGGGTGAATGATTGGTTGAAAGAGGTGCATGGAGTGCATAAGCCTTTGAGACTGCTGATTTTGAATGGTGCCTCCAGCGTGGGGATTCATGCGATTCAGATGCTAAGGTCAAAATCGCTTTTGCCTAGCGCGTCCATCTGGATCTTTGCTACTACTAATTCTAAGCAGCAGAGCTCCTTTTTGAGAGACAAGTTCCATGTTGATGAAGTGATCGACTGTGCTGAAAATCCGGATCTTGTTAAGGCATGGGTTCAAAAAGGCTGGGCGCCTGTACACCTCGTCCTAGATTGCATTGGCGGTAAGGCACATAGACAAGCCCACGATGAGAAGATCATATGCAAAAATGGTGCGATCACAACCACAGTGGGAGCGGAAAGCGAAGTTAGGGAAGCGTCAAAAAACCAACACCCACACAGCCAATTCGTTTCAATAGAACCGAACGGGAAACACCTAGGGATAATTGGGAAACTCGTCGAGAAGGGAGAGCTGACGCCGTATGTTGACAAAGTATTTGAGTTGCATGAAGCAAAGGAGGCTATGACATTTGTCGAAGCAGGGGAGCTTAGGGGAAGGGTTGTGCTGCATATTAATTATGATTAGCCTTACAAACATAAGGTGGTGAAAATATATATACCGTCCATTCTAGCTTTACGAGGGAAGTAGTGCTGAAATCCCAAGGAGCAGGTTCGCAACCATAGAGACCCTCTCACTCTTCATTTTGGTAGATTTTTCGTTTGCGAGATCCAACAGTAAGATGGACATGCCGGACACTTCACAATGAAAGCAAGCCAGAAAAGAAAGGGAAAAAAAAAGAAAAAAAAGAAGGTATAATGGCAAAGGTTCATTAATGTCACGCTCTATCCATAGTGAAGTCTTCCATTTTCTTGGATCCGGAAAGGTATGCCGGGAAATAATCCGGCAAATTCAGAGCATATCAAACAAAATATAGATGAACGAATAATGGCAAAGGGAAATTCAAAAGTGCAATTTAAAATTACCCTAATAATCGAACAAGGATTAGAGAGAAAAGAAGAGCGAGAACTTATATAGAAGAAGCAGAGGAGGAAAAAAAGGAAAGAAAAAAAAGAAAAGAAAAAAAAAAAAAAAAAAAAAAAGAGGAAAAAAAAGAAAAACGGGAAGAGCATATGCGGTCTCAGGAGCAGTCTCCAGTATAGAAACAGGATAGACAACACAAAAGCCCAGATAATCAGCTTTGTGTCATATTTCCCATGATTTCTCAGAGGGATCGCTTTAACTGTGGCCTATTAGACGGATGAACATTTAGATAGAGGGCTGCTATAGGACGAGAGCGGCATTCGGGACCAGACGACCCGTCTCATCTCTGGTTTCTGATGCGGAATGGTAGGTGGTTTGGCGGGCGTGTCGTAAGTGTAGGCCACGGACAGAAAGATGGGCCCAGAGATAGATACAAGACACAAGTACGAGGTGCTGGTAAGGCAAAAAAGGTATCAGGCACATAAATCTAGAGTAAAAGTTTCACGCTCAGAGCAGGGAATCAAGACGAGTAAACACATTTAGGCATGCTGCCACAACCTGTTGGAGAGTAAGCATTGAACTTTTCCAAACACGTAACCCAAGGGGGACAAACCTCTAATTGAAGCTCCCTATCTTTGGCTTTGTCAAGCTCTTCTCTGACTGCCTGAGCCAAATTCGCCCCTATTCCTTGTGTACCACCTGTCCTTAATGAAAACGGCCATTGCGAATAGTCAGCAAGTAATTCATCCACCTGAGCAAATGCTCTTTCTCGTGCATCATGGTTCATCGTAACGAGGCAATTTTCAAGAACATTAGCGGCGTAAGCTGCGCAGACCATAGCTATAGTCCTCAAATATCTGAATTCAACATCGTTGGGAAGGAATTGAGTTGGAGGTAAGATGACAGTGCGGCTGCTACAGATATTTCGAACTCTCTTGTTTAGATCGTCCTTCGCAGCGCTGTCGGCGACAGGGTGGGTGGCCATATCGAAGAGCAGGAAGTTTCGTTTCTCAGTGCGAAGGACACCTTTATCGACAAGGCCCTTTGCAAGCCTTTCTCGTACTTGTTTAAGCTGATAGCCGATTTTCATTAAATTCCAGGTTTCGCCTGATTGTTGAGACACACGCTAAGTTAGCACATAACTGCTTCACAGAAGATATATATAGAGAGAGTGGGCATATCCGTACCACTCATAAGATCAATCCATGAGCTAACACTCATCTTCTCGCTTGATTTCATCATTTTCAATGCCTCGTCCAGCAAGACTTCTCCAGTCAATGTGTCGTCAATAACCTCAATGACCCGATCAGCAAGCGGGAAGCGGCGTCGTGAAGAATCCTTTTGCATGCTGATCCGGCCACGGAAAGCCAGCTCGATCACAATACATCCCCGTAAGGCGTACGAAATGTTCTCGTTCCAAAAGGAGTAGTAGCCCTAGCACAAGCAATTGAATCGTGAGCATAATGGCCAAGTGATAACATTAAACATCACTATATCCCATTGCGTATCACAAAGCCCAAGGGGAAATCCCCGGTGATATGATTCACCAACCTGCTTATCTTTTATCCCTAGCAATAGCACCTCTTCCATTAACGTCAACTTTGGCTGCTTGACCTTGTCAGCGCTCTCGCTGATATCTCGCGGATCAAAGGCAATCTTGTGCCCGTTTTCTCCTCCGATGAACGACGTCTCAGGTACGCGGTTATCGGATCCATTGTGGGGAGATGGAGATGTCACTCGACTGCCATCACTGGCATCGCCCGTACTCCTCCCTGCTCCCCGACGGCGGGTTAGACCACTCTGAGTCGCCATGCCGCCAGATGTGGAACCCGTTGGTGTGAAGAAGCGTCAGGAAGTCGGGTTATACAGCATGGACTAATTCGAATATCTTCGAAGGGGCGGGATTAAAGCTTTCGGGGTGAGCTGCTTGTCCGCGAGCGATGATGTTCGCAGGTCGGTGAGGCAGCACGAAAAACAGTGGTCTCTGGAGTAATGAAGCAGAGAGTGCGCTAGGCAAGAAAACAAAGAAGACGATCTCTCGGGGCGGGATATTTATTTCACTGTTGAAATAAGCTCGTTTGGCGGAGAGCAGAGCGACGCCTCCTGGAAGAAATCGGTGCCAACAGGCACCCCAAAATCTGGCCGGTACAAATCGTATCAGCTCCAACGGTCTTGGCAGCCTTTTTCGCTCTCTCTGCAGAGAACAGGGGGTTTTACCTGGCAAGCGGAATTGGATCGCATGCTTCTAAGTGTTTATTAAACCGTGTCTACCTACACTAAGATGCCGAGATTGCGTTTGGACTGGCCGCCTCAATCGAGTTTTCACATGAAGTGGCATCGAATTTACACCACGACTGGAATGGTATCTGGAAACGCGACCCTTTTTCCCGGGGTAACAATAGCAAGGCATACACCATTGGCTGTGCGTCAGTATTCACTGAAAAGGCAACCTTATTCTTTCACAATTGTTGGGGGCGAATAATCACTACAACTTGGGTCCATTTGCTCCTGTCTCTCTTTTTTTTTTTTTTGCCTGTCTCCATCCTTGCGATCGAAGCTCCGACGCAGGCAGAGTCGCCTCACCAACGGGAACAGCAGATAAAAGGCATCTAAAATTGTTCGAAATCTCAAAGTTGATATACACAATACAAGAGAGGAACGGTTAGAACGGCAAAATCGTGACCTCCCCATGCAGCCTACTAACCGGCGCCTTCACCCCTTAGTTCTAATACATAACCATTTTCCCCGGGGTAATCCTGCTCACGGAATCGAATATCGGCCAGTTTAGTGGGCTACATGCAGTCAGTAATGTACTAGAAAAATGAGGGCCAGACTGTTACAAACCATCGGGCTGGGAAAGGATATACTGAACAGCTTGATCGACTACGTAAACATTGTTAGCGTATCTTGCAGTTAATTTTTGAGCCGGTGGTACATACTGCTGTGGATCGCGTCTGCCTCCTTGTCTGGGATTTCAATGCTGAATTCCTGTTGAGAAACTGGTCAGCACTGACGCCAAATGCGGATAATTCTTTATCTCGAAACACAAACGTACCTCTTCAATAGCCATCACAACCTCAACGGTGTCCAAGCTGTCCAGTCCAAGGTCGTTTGTGAAGTGCGAAGTGGGAGTAATCTAGGGTCAATTGTGAGCATCGTCACACGAGGAGCAATAAAATGATGATCGTTCTGTACCTTTGAGGCATCCGTAACCTAAGAAATATCAACCTAGGTCAGAATTCGACAGTATCACTTCGCTGAGTCAATGGTCCGGGGCTCACCTTGTCAAAGTTCTTAAGCAGGTCGATTATTCTTCCCTCAACCTCTGACTGGTTAAGGCCGGCTGGCGCAGAGTACGATCGGATAGCCTGATAGGGGATCCACGGAGCGAATTGGGATTGCCGAACAATGGCAGAGGCTCTGGGGAGTTGACGGACGGTCGAAGAGTTCCTCACGGCACGAGGTATGGAGACGGTTCGAAGAGACCGGATGAGAGCGGATCGGAACATTTTGGCTAGCGAAAGGAACTGAACAAGAGGAGAGCAGTGGAGGTGAGGCCGTTGGACCGGGGTAGCCGTGACAGTTGGAGGGTTTGAGGTGCTGCACGGGAAGATATTGAATTCTTCAGGTTCTTTTGGAAGTTCCTGTTCTTTTGGGCTTGGTCAGCCGCCGGCCAATCAGCGCCCGCAAAAACCATCTGACCTTCACCACTTCTGAGAGGGCAGCGAACATCTCCCGTCCAGAACTCACTTTGCTTCCTCAGTCGCTGCAATTGACGCATTTTCACACCATGGCGTCGTCAAGGGCAGTTACAAGATTGGTCGCCTATCGACGCCGGGCCGCTCTGCCATACTCACTCCCTTCCTCGTCATCTGTCCACCGCTCCGCCAGCACGCCTGCCCTCACTTTTTCGACATCAGCCGTTCAGAATGCAACACCACACGGCCCGCCACAGCCTGGCTTCCGCATGCCTACGCCAAAGAGATGGGATCAAGACGAAGATTCGACTTTAGACAAGGCCGGAAAATACTTCTTGATGACAGAGTTATTTCGCGGCATGTACGTGGTGCTAGAGCAATTCTTTAGGCCACCGTAAGTACCGCCTATTCTCTCTCGGCACGCTTTTCAATTGCAATACCAGGCCACTATGCTCCTAGCTCCATGTTCCAGTGCGGCTTGCGATGAGTGTTGCGTTCTTATTCTGACAACGTTTGCCTTTCTAGGTATACAATCTACTACCCGTTCGAGAAAGGCCCCATCTCTCCACGATTCCGCGGCGAACATGCCCTACGCAGATATCCATCCGGCGAAGAGAGGTGTATCGCCTGTAAACTCTGCGAGGCCATCTGCCCTGCACAAGCCATCACCATTGAAGCCGAAGAGCGTGAGGACGGAAGCCGACGGACGACACGGTATGACATTGATATGACCAAGTGCATCTACTGTGGATTCTGCCAGGAGAGCTGCCCCGTAGATGCCATCGTTGAATGTAAGCAATGCTTAAGAGTTCCTATGTTAACCTGAGTGACCCTCGAAAGAGGACATCCAGCCTTCGTGTTTGGAAGCATTGAATGCCTGCTAATCGTACTGCTCGCTTGTAGCTCCTAACGCCGAATACGCGACAGAAACCAGGGAAGAACTATTGTACAATAAGGAAAAATTACTGGCCAACGGTGATAAGTGGGAGTCAGAAATAGCTGCAGCTGCTCGTGCGGATGCCCCTTACAGATAAAATTAAATCGAACTATTCAAGGTCTATCGATCCGTTTCAATGCCAGCAGTTTCCTTTTTCTTTTTGATAGACAAGCTCTTTTGATCTCGAGAAGCTACTCAAATGATAACCGGTGTATGTATATAGTGTGGTGACTTTCATCGGGCCGACACCTGGAGCATTCTGAACCTGAGTCCGTATTACAATGCAGTTTCATTTGTCAACAATAAAAGTCATTTTCCTGTCGCTTGTTAAACAAAAAAAAAAAAAAAAAAAAAAAAGGCATCAAATCAGATCGAGCGCATCATTATGTACAAGATTTCTGGCCCTGACCTACACGCCGGATAAATCACTGAAATCCAGAAGGTGGAAAAATTGCGTGGTCGAGTTGCGGTTGTATTCTCCCTGTCATCAACGGACAGAGCTGGAGCTGCACAGACGAAGATAAAGAAAACAGGTATCAAGGTAGGAATCAAACGTAATCATCGTACGGTGTTATCATTTCTTCTTCCCACCAACTTTCGTTTTAAACCTTCCTTCAAAGCCAGGCCTAGCTTTGGGCTTGCCTTTCTTCCCCTTGTTCCCTTTCTCTTCTTTTCGTTTTCGAATATTCTCTTCTCTCTTGGCCTGCCTCGCTTCTCTGCTTTTCGCTACGCCTTCTATCCTCTCCTTCCATTGCTTCTCGCTCTTCTTCTTCGTGCCCTCTTTCCTGTTTAGCGCCTTTTTCAGCAAAGACACATCGTCTTTCACTTTCTCGCCATGAGCCCTCTTCTTCGCGTTAAGCCACATGTCTTTCTCTTCGATTTCCGCCTTCTTCTTTTCATCAAGGCCAGCAAGTCTTGTTTGTTTGGCCTCAGCTGCCTTTAGCGCTGTTCCGGTGTCTTGAGGGCCTTTTTGTTTTTTCTGATTACGAAGGGTGGACAAACTTGGATCTGCTGTTTGTCCATCGGCAAAAACAACTCGGCCAAACGAAAAATTGTTTGGTATCGATGTGATGGAATCGGCGGGGGAGCCGGGAGATGCCAGTAGCGAACCCTTGGGAGAGAAGCGCTTGGCGATGGCTTCATCACGAAGTCTTTGCTCTTCCTCCTTAGCCTTCTGGCGCATCTCCTTCTTGTGAGCACGGCGCTGTTCCTCACGTTGCCTTCTAGCTTCTATCAATTCTTGACGGTTTTTCGCGGGTTTCCCATTGAATCCATCAGCATGTCGGGCAGCGCGCAGCTCGTCAAGACGTTTCTGTAGACGTTGTTTGAGTTCTTCTGAGGTGGGTTTTAAAGGTTTTGGGTTAGATTTTTGTTCATCATTCTTATTAGCGCCATCATTTTCCGTAGGCGGGACAACGGACGATGTAGACGAGGTTCCCGAGGGCGGTTTTGATGTATCAAAAGGATTGGAATCGGCTGCAGGCGACGTGGGTGCTGTTGATTCAGAATTGGACTCTTTTTCCCCAGAGAAGCCTTCAACAGGGGCCATCTCATCCGCAACCTCCTCGTCATTACTAGCGTCATCGGCGCTGGAGGCTGTTGCATCTGGTTTTTCAGCAGAAGTTATGGGGTGCATCGAAGCTTTCGTCGATTGCTCTAAGGCCCTCTGCCTTTGCTTTCGTTTCTCTGTCTTTTCGGCTACCTTTTGTTTCTTCTTTTCTTGTTTTGCTGCTTTTTTTTCTTGCTTCTGCTTTAAACGTTCCTCCTTTTCATGTTGCAAACTATCATTTGTTGACTCCGGGAGATGTCCGTCTGTCGAGCTGTCTCCCTTTTTCTGCTTCTTCTGACGATAATCGCCGCGGTTAAGCCCTTCAAGCGGTTTCTCGGAGCCGAGTTCCCCATCATCCGTGTCCAACTGTCCGTCCTCGCGTTTTCGCTTGCGGGCATTTTCATCCATAACGTCTTTCGCTGACTTTGCTGCATCAGGATCTAATTTAGCTCGTTTTGCATTTCGGGCTTGTTCTTTTGTCTGTTTCTTTCGTTGCCATTGATCCTATAGGTTCGTGAGAGTCAGCGCTGATGACCAGCATGAGATTGGCACCCACAAAACACCATATATCAGAGAAAATAAGGACTGAGACACTCACACTGGTATCTTCTCCATAATAGTATTTTGCTGGGATTAACGACAGCAATCCATCAAAGGCGTTTGCATGGCTGCGGAGCCGCTCCTAGAAGTAGCATTGTCAGCGAAAGAGAAAATTTCATTAAGAGACCATCCTCGATCTACCTCTAAACTATCTGCCATATCTGGGATATTAATTATTAGACTCGAAAAGATTTAAGCTATTGTCCCACTCATGCACTCGCTCCCCAATGCGCTCCTGCGACACTGGCCCGTCCAAGCGTGCTGAGCAGAAAAATATTTAGGTTGGGTGGGCAGGCTCTCTTCCGGTTTGGTGACGGTTGCTCGCCGCCCTTACTGATGTCGGACTCGTGTTCCACGTGACCTCAGGGCCTCCAATCAACTCGACAGCCGAACAGAAGTTCCTCGTCTCTGCCCATTGAGACTTGGTTCCCTGCCACCCAGATCTTGCAAGGCTCTACGCGATGAATTTTCCTTATGTCTATAAGTGGACGCCTGGAAGCACGCAGACCAGATGCATTCCAAGAAAAAAAATGGACGTAGAGGAAGGCCTTGAAGTCCCTACCCTGAGTGGCCGCGCTCCCTCGTTTTCCCTACTTTTCACATCTCGTTGTCATTCCACGCGTCGCAATTATCAACTCGTCTCTCTTCCTCGCTAGGTGCCAGATATGGACTGCCATGCCTTAAAGATAGCCCATGAGGTGCAGCCTGGCAAAGCCTGTGTTTTGATTCAGAGAGGATCCTTAAATGTTGAAGGACTGGCTGCCCATTATACAGTAAGTCGCTCTCTACAAGAATGCGGACAGCCAGCCTGAAAAATCTATTCGCTGCCTCTCCCATGCTCGGCTGTTAGTGTACCTTGAATTCATTTTAATATCAGAGCACACTCTGCTATGTGCGAAGAGCTGAAATGTATGATGAGTGTAGTATAAAGCCCTTTTGCCATCCACTTTGGCAAGATATTCCGAAAAATGGGTGCTACTGAATTGAGGTTTGAAACCCTTGGCTTGGTTTCTATGGAAGCGACAACACCTACTTCTTCTTTCCTCGTGTTATTCCTCTAATTGTGGAGGAGATGAACCAAGCACATTTCTTATGATCTACGCTGTTTAAAAAGGGTCATGTTTTGCAGTTTACCTGTCAGAAAGAACACACCGTGTTTCTCTCACCAAGAAGCCGGCATTCAGGGAGGCGAGCTGCATTTCACTAATGCGCGCCAGAGATCGAGTGCAGAAGCTAATTGACAATACTGGTACCTCATGTGTTGAGGCTCATCCTGCTGCGTTATCAGGGTTTCGTCCTAAATGTGGGTATCTATGTTGAGCCCGCCACGCGATCAGACAGCGCTATTTTCTCCGCGCGATTCGGAGAATGGATAATCCGGATCCAGTTGCCGATACCGGGTCTAACCATAAATGGTCTAGCCTCCGACGCTCTTATTGGATACTTGGCTTTGCTTGCGAATATTCAAAAGCTTGACTTGAATAAGCCCATTTTAGCGCCCGCACTTAAAGAACGACAAACAGAGAGAGTCTGTACAAAGTATAGAGAACAAAGTATTATGGAGCGAAAGAGAGAGCGCTAGAGAGTGCAGGTTTCCAATAAAGAATGACTATGTCACATTTAATTGGACAAAAATTAACTGTTCACTCAATACCAGTCCAGAAATTAACAGGTGAAAGATCGAAAAAAACATATCTTGGAAAAAGGTAACCAGAGATGAAAACAAATTCCACTACCCTTCCCCCAAACACTTTGCTCAGATTAAGCCAGCACAGCCGTAGCTCATCCTCCTTCCAATGGTATGGTGTGAAATTGCATTATGCCTTGCTAAGGGCCTCAAAAATTTGTTGCATTTGGTTGTCTGTCAGTCCTGTGTACTGCAAACAATCCGATCCGCACGGAAAAGGATAAACTGCATCGCCACAGGAGCTTGTCAAGACTGTGGCAAGATTCATACAACCTGGTGGGACTTTCTCAAAGCGGACCACTGGTGCGCAACTCTGTTAGATCCTACCATAACACAGGTTGCTTGCGCTGACCCAGGGAATATGATACTTACCGCCCTCCGAAGGGTTCGAACTGACGATCTTCTCCGGCTGCTTGTTGATCTGATCGCGACATATTTCAAAATTATACTTGGGCACATTGCACGGGCCGACTTCAGGACGCCGAATCTTGACCCGTGGGATATTTTCCGTGTCGAAAGTGGCACGCGGGTTGACGTATCTGGGTATATGGCGCGGTGGAGGCCCCGCAGCACCAGTATCTATGACTTCACCACCAAGGCCCACCAAGGTGAAGATCCCCCCAATCAATGGGGCGACAATAGGCATGGCATCAACAAGCTGGATGAGTTTGTGCAAATGAAGGTTTTGGCTTGAATTACACTTCTGAGAAGTTGAGACTTGATTGACAGAGTTGCTTGTTGAGTAGATGTCTTATTTTTATGGCAAACTAGTCGCTCTTTATTAATTGGTTTCCAGCTATTCCTGTGATGAGCAAATTCATCCCGTTAACAGCCAAGACAGAGATGTTGGTAGGTATTCAGGCATAGGACGCATTGATTCCAGTTCAGCTGTTGCTGGCATTGATTGTATTGGAACTAGGATGATGGATTTGCATCAGAAACTATGGTAGATCCTAACTTCTAATGTAAAATCAAAGAAGTGCTTTGGGTAGAGGTTGGTACAATGTATCCAATTCAAGGAATATGATGGTGCAACAGATTTATCGAGGTGCGGAGCCAGGAGGAGCAATATGCGTGGGAACAAAATCAAGAATGATGTATCAATAACACCTATAGGGCAAAACTATGGGCCTCTGATTGGCAGGGAAAGGTGATAGACTTTTTATGAAAGCCAGAAGGTATGTAAATGATTATTTGAGGATAGGCCTAAGTAAGTACTAAGTTCCAACAGGCAACATTGCTATATAGAGGATGAAAGGCCTGGAATGTAATAATTATGTTTCCTATGATCCAACTACCATAATGTGCCTCCTATCATGTTTTACTTTCAACCAACTTGTGGGGATCTGTCTGTATAGCCATAACACTAACATTCAATGTTACCACATATCCATCCTCTGCATAAAAGACTGGATCATGAAACCAGAGCCTCATCCCTGTCTTCCAACAACTTCAGACAATATATCAGGCATGGAGTAATGTTCACAGCTTCATCTCATCAAAGAGGACATGAATTATAGTTCTGAGGCATTCACAATCCAAAGAGGCTGGTGTGTCCTGGTTCTGTGGGTGATGCACTACCTTGCCACAAAATTGAGCTCAAGGGCACACTCCATTGACTCAGTTTCACAATCTGGGTTAGCTTCAAGAGATCTGTCCCTAAGGACAATGGCTGTATTTTTCTGCCTGCCAACCACATCAACAGTTCTCCTGGATATATTACACTGTTGTCGGACTCCAGGTTCAGCCAATGAGGAATTACCTCAAATTACAACATATTATTCAACACGCTGTGGTGGCAACACATCTGATCACAATTAAAAATCACAAATCACAAGAGCAGTTGGGCGGCTTCACTCCGCTTTGAATAACAAGCGCGTCAGGTTCTTTACAGCGTAAAACCCCCGAATAAGCAAATTGACTGTCAAGTCATGTTGGAGGTTCGAGTACCGGGTACGGAGTACGTAGTGGGTACTCTGGAAGAGCTCCAGAGAAGAAAAAAGGCAAGAAAAGAAAAAGGGCACTGTTGGGCGGCAGCGTATTAGTTAATGGCCTTCCGCGCTCGTGTTTCAACAAAATGATGTTGTCCAGGCAGACCGGACTGCTGGATTGCGGTGCAGTTCGAACAAAAGTACCTCACGGCCGTGATATGATCTGCGCATCAACTTCGGACTCTCCTATGATCAGGCTCACCGTCAGTGCGGATGGGACAAGGTCAAGATATCCACACATTAGCGGTTAGCGCAGGGGCGCACATGCATTGTTAGGGATCGGCTGCGCCGCTCGTGGTGCCTCTATGTAACCAACATGTTAGTTGGCATTTCCATCACAAGCCTGTAACATGAGTTAGCTATGGAGGAGAGAGTATGACGTGTAGAATACCTGGATGTGATTGACCACGAATCACGCCCCCGCCTCTTCCCTGAGACACTTGGGCAACTGCCGTCTGTTAATACTTGGTGCAATCACCTGAAACAACAAGCTCGCGGCCTTTCTCCTGTTCGCATCTCTTGATCTTACATTCATTTTTCGGTTAATTAGCAGATATACACACCTTGCTCGATCAGAAACATTAACACAAGCAAACAGTCCGAACCGAGTGCCCAAGACAAAGTTAGAGATGACTTAAGTTCAACCTGCTCCGCGAACGAGGAGAATCAAGCAACAATAGTCCGTGGCAAGGAACACGAATCGATGAGCATGATCGCAAAGTCTTCCCGTTACCCACAGTTCCCCCCACTCATGAATGCATACGGTCATTGGAATCCGACGTCGATGAAGACTTTCAGTCTCTGTGGCTCTAGCAAGGACGAGTGCTTGTTTGCGATCGAGATGTACACTGGCTACGGCTGCAAAGGTCCACTTGGGCCCAGACCAGGTTTGAACCTGCACAATGGAACGAGCAGGAAGGACCCATCATCGCTGCAGCCGGAGAGGAATCCCAATGGGCCGCCCGAATCTACTCATTTAATGTCAACAGTGTCATCCTGCTACCACCGCTCCGGCCCGACGCGAAAACCTTGGCTACTGAGTTGATGCATGGAACGATTACTGGCGACGGCCGAGTCACCTTTCATTTCTCTATCGAGGTTAGCTCTGGCAAGAAGATGAGGCGTGAGAAATTCGAGTGGAGGACGATGAAGAAGGGCGACGATGACACCAAGAGAAGTGGGTTCAAGCTTGTGCGGCTCTTTTCCAATGCGCGAGAGGCGTCCTCGAGTAATGATAACAGCAACGTCGGCGAAGAACATCCCCCATCTGAGACCTTTGCTGTGCTTGAGTGGATAAAAGGCTGGTCAGGCTTCAAACAGGCATTCTCCCTCCAGTTGGGCAATGGGCAGTCAGACTCCCTGGGAGAACGCTGGACGCTTATGGTTGTGATGACCGCGTTGAGGATCTGGTACCTGCGTGTGTGCGGCAAGGCAAACAAAGCTGTTGTTGGCATAGGCGAGAAAATCCGAAGCAAATAATTCCCCTGGGTGATAATCTGAGCTGGAAAGCTGGCTTATCTCCTGTTATAATGTTTATTTCCGAACTTGTCGTGATAGTGAAGCACATTCTTAAATGTGACCACCGACCTTGAACTCTATGATGGCCCGGAGCAAGAGCTTCGTTCCCGTGCTTCCGGCTTTCGGAATATCTATTTGTTCAGTCAGTCCGTCTACACCTCGTAACTAAGTCGTAGATATTGGCTGAGATAGGTCGGAGCATCCCTCTTTGTGTCTGTTTTTCCATTGACTGATTTCTAGCTAACTGGATGGCTGAGCGATATGGCTCGCTTGTCGTCGCAAACAAGGGTATTTTGGCTGAGAGCGTTTGCTGGAGCTAACTACGATATTAGCTCGGCATCAACCACCAGCACCCCCCTGTAGTCTGTACGGGGTCTGTGTTTGTGCCCTAATGCCTCCAGCAAATCGTTCGAACCTGCAACTTCATGATCGAGAGTGTCGTGCGCTTATTCCGTATTTATTACTGCGTGCGAGGTAAAAGGAATTTGAGGTTTTCCTCGAGGTAATCCCGGAGGCCGCATGTGAGCCTGAACACTTCTCCGTTAGTCTCTTCGGCCAAATAAATGAACGGTGGCATTTGTGGGTGATTGGTGTAGGCTCTTGGAGGAAAGATTGCACCCAGGCTACAAAAACAAATTGCGGGAAAAAAATTCCGGTAAAAATGAGATTGACTAGACTGGGGTTCGATCCCAGGACCTTATCGGAGCCAGCGGATTAATCCAGCTGTGAACGATACGTGATAACCAACTACACCATCCAGCCATATCTGGAGTTTAAATCCGAACCCCGGATTCCAAAAGGAAAAAGAGGACAAGTTCGGGAATAAGGGAAGGTAAACCGTTGGACACCGACATCCTTCCTGCTAAAACAACTGGACGCGTTGAAACAAAAAAGGGCGTTTTACGGGGTAGATGGGATTAAAAGTGCCTCGTTTCATCTGCTCGGACTGATTGAAGTGGAGTGTCTATGCTACGCCATGCTGCGGCAACCGAGACGCATCCTGTGACCTCCAGATTGCAGCAATATTCGGGGGCGTACCTCCTCCTCAGCTCCCTCGCAGGTCGCAAGTCGCAGGTGAAGCATACGGATATCTGCCACCAGGATAGCGAATTAAAGGGGGGTTACGGTCTCAAAGAGGTCCTTACTGTCAGGCTGGAAGACTTTTCCCTGGTGAGCAGCAGATTGGAAATGTGGGTCAGCCACAGCGGCGCCGGATGGACGAGTCACGTTGTGTGGCTAGTCCTAAAGAATGAGCTAAACCTTGTCGGGACGGTAAGTTAACGGCCTTCCTTTCCGCCTTGGCGCAATGTGGATTTGATATCTCCAGACGCATTGGCTTGACAATAACTACAAGAATTTGCCCTGTTAACCATATAATGAAATAATTTCGATAGCAGGAACTCTGCTATTATGCACTAAATTCCGAGCTTCGGTTGGTGTTCTTCCGAGTTGTCCACGTTAAACGGTGTTTGCACACGCAGTGCTCTGTGACCCATTTCAGATATTCGAAGTCCTTGGATATTGGTGGCAAACCATCACAGTCTCGCTACCAAAAATGAATTCTTTGAACGGGGCTCTTTTTGAGTTATGATGGCTTGAAGTATTCGCTGGAATACAACACCGGATTGCCGACTACCAGGGTGATTAACAGGAAAGAGAGCCTCTGTGCTGGTCGCCTAGGGTCTAATGGTCACGGCCCATGAAAATAGGGAGGGGACTTTGCCGATGCCTTCCGCAGACCATGGCTTGCGGAGGTCCTGGTTCAATAAAGCTGCCGAACGGGTATCGCGACAGTTGTTGTTTGATTCAGTCAACCTCTGCCAGTCCTGGGAGGTCGTTTTCCAACCGAAGGACGCGAATTTACCAACTACGGAGACAGGGACGTTGTCCTGATTTATTCTTCCAGTTGAAACCCACATCACAGCGGAGTACTTCCTTAGACACAACTACCAAGCCCAGTCAATAATAACTGATTTCAGAAACCTGAAATGAATATAAAATTCTCGAGAGGATCCCGTCGAGATAACCTCATGTAGGTTATGTTCAAGCCCTCCATGATGCCATCGTCAGGTCAAAAGGCCAACGCCGAAACCCCAAAGGGCGGATGGCATTTTTCTTATGCATGGCCCGCTGTGCGGTCCAGTAATACCATGTCGGTTCAGGAACTTTCATGGCAACGCTACTTACTCCAATACATGCCAAGAGATATATAAAGGTCCCGACCAGGCTTATAAAGGCCCTTTGGGGAAGTTTCGTTACTTGGTTCTGCGAAATTTTCTCACGGAGGAAACCAATATCGAAGTGGAATGTACTCTATATCCAGACATAACTTATACCAGAGCCCCATATACATCGTTCCCATTTTACTATATCCAAAGGTTCGGCTTTGAATGGAGTTCAGACATGGTCAACAAGTTTGCGGACCCATCAGAGAATACAGGAAATAAACTACACTATTTTTCAGAGTGCGGAGTATGGAGCCAAGGCTTTGTTTCCACTTCACACGTTCACACTTCGCCACTCTTGAGGTTGAACTCTCATCATTGGTCCCGCTTTGATGACTCCTTACCAAAAGTATGATCCTCCATTCAACTTAGAGCACGTAGCTCCAGATGAAGGCATTTATATAAGACGAGTCAGTAATGTACTAACGACATCCGACAGTTTGGCCTCATTCAAAAATTTTCGGTTTCTGCTGTCCTGCACTGCTTTTATTCAGATAGGGACCCTGATGGAGATAAAAGAGGTTTCCCGGATCATGTCGTGTGGGGAGGCAATCAAGGTTCGGAAAACGTTGATGAAAATGAAATACCCTGGTGCATCCTTGGCATTTAATTTATGACAGGGATCGAGGATTATAACGATGGTGCTGCTGATCGAACAAATTACTGGATAGACGTCCTCTTAACCTCAGACAAGAGATAAGACAAGTTCAGCGTTAATTGACGTTAAACTCATGACGTGGTAAGCTCCTTCAAGACTCAAAATGACATCGCTATGTTTTCTAACGTACACCAGTGGCTGCTGGATGGAATTTGAGATGAAAATACCCGCCATATCCACAGGAAACGATGCATGATAAAATTCCCACAGAAGCATGAATGCTGTCCTTAAACAATTCGGATTAATACTCCCGTATTCGAGCTTCTGTGTTTTCTTCGGTATACCCCTGTGACCTCAGCTGCCTGAATCTGCCAAGTGCCAGGGAATATCGCCAAACGTTTACCGAGGAGTCCGGCGCTTCAACATGACAGCCTTCAACATTCACTACGGTCGAGTGTTTGAAATATGAGGGCCTTAATTTCAAGCTGTCTGGTAAATCTAAACATGTTTGGAAAAACAATTGAAGGTGTCGAGCCGATTAGTCCTTTCGTTTCGTCGCTTCCATCCGCCTGAAGAAAACTTTTTGCTCTCGTTTCCTTCTATTGTTCGTCTCTTTACTCCAGATATCCGGGGATTATGATCGCCACCGTGCGTCTCCCCGCATATTCCCTCCACAACAATCAAACACCCGTTTCCCAAGGTAAGCCATTACATTATTTGCACAGAGCACGCTTTGAGGGCCATCAATTCAAAACCTCGTCGGGTTGCAAGCGGCTACTGGATGCCTTTCTCCTCGGGCGTCCATCGCTCACTCTGGGCAGGGGCTCGGGAAACTACCCCCTGGTCATCGGGAATGCACCCAAAGGTCTCGAGAACCATCGGTGTTCCCTGCAAAAATATATGATGGGCGGACATCAAACTTTACACACATGTTTCTTTCTCTCTCGATGATCCAACTTGCAGGCATGTCCCTTATCAATCAGCCAATGACATGAATCTCGGCCGGTAACATGACTGAAAACGATCTTCAGCATTTCATCCGTTGCCGCACCAGATCGAGCGTGGAACCCGGTTGAGAATTCGAGAATGCATCTATACACGCCCAATGGAGAAGTTGCATTGCGTCGTGCAGTGGGCATCTCTTGATATTCGTGGACATAATTTCCGTTGATGATGCACGCAAGGGCGGATTGATGTCAATATGATACCCTGTCAGGGCCGATCTTCTGAGCAACCGTGCTAGAAAAGACGTAGCGGCCTTAGGTCAATCCCACGCCATCCCAAGGTCCTGAGTGATGCTCTCGCACGAATATCCGCGAATCCGCGACTGTAATTTTCTTAGGGCATTGTAATACCGCACTGTTTAGGCGGTTCATGCTAGTCCGTGGCTAACCTAGCATGTCGTATAAATGTGAATCAGAGCCCGCTATCTCTCCTGACTCTCATCCTGCGTCGCTACAGCCCAAGCCCTTTGATCCGCGGTTCCCTTGGTGATATCGCTCGCCATGAAGTTGCTAAAATCGAGTCTGCTGCTTTTGCTTCCCTTCGTGACAGCAAACCCCATTCCATCGGAGGACAAAGATATCATTCCTGGGAGATACATTGTCACTCTGAAGGATGGTATCACCCAGGAGGATATTGAGTACCATAAATCCTGGGTCGCATCTGTGCATCGATCAAACCTTGCTGCAGCAACGGCTGCTGGCCGCCCCAGATTAGAAACTGAGGGCATTCGCAAATTTTTCCAGATCCATAAAATGAATGCTTACTCTGGAGCTTTTGACGACCAGACTGCCGAGGATATCAGACGCAACCCCTATGTAAGCTAACGATTATCCTAGGACCTAAAATGATATATCCCCTGCTAAATCAGTCATGACCTCCCTAGGTTAAATCCGTTACCCCTGACCGAAAGGTCTACCTTGCTGATACTGTTGTGCAAGAAAATGCAGGATACAACCTTGGACACATGTCAAGCAAAGGGAGACATTCATTCACCTATAGGTATGATAGCACGGCAGGAGAAGGGATTTGGGCATACGTTTTGGACACTGGTATCAATGTGGACCACATTGAATTTGAAGGACGGGCCGATTCAGGGTATAATGCTATTAAGAATGTCTCAAACACGGATAACTTTGGACATGGCTCGTTTACAGCCGGCATAATTGCCGCAAAGACATATGGGGTTGCCAAAAAGGCAACTGTGATTTCCGCAAAAGCATTCGACACTGGTTCAGTTCGTGCCCCTTTGCATTTGAAACGCTTTAGCTGATATCGCTAACCTGAGGATGGCAGAGCACGTACGATTATATTTTTGATGCGTACAACTGGGTTGTCAAGAACATCACTGATTCCGGGCGGCAGAAAAAGTCCGTCGTTAACATGAGCATCAGTATGTTGCCTCGGCACGAGTGAACGGTGAAAAACCAGTTAGTGCTAAGGATATTGCGACTTTTAGGCAGTGCGAAGTACCAGCCATTCGACGACGCCGTTGACAATGCCTTCGAGGCCGGTATTACAACCGTTGTTGCAGCAGGAAACGACCAAGTAAGCGCCCTGACAGAGGGGGTGAATGACTTTTCCATTAACATGTTAATGCAGAGAGACGCCTCGAACAACACCCCTGCTAGTGCGGCCAATGCCATCACCGTAGCATCCATTCGTTTCGATAATGGTCGATCATTGTTCTCGAACTATGGCAGTGTTGTCGATATTTTTGCTCCTGGTGAAAGAATTGTGTCCTGCTGGATTGGCGGCAACAACGCAACCCGCAAGGCTGATGGAACCTCGGTGTCATCTCCCCATGTTGCCGGATTGGTTGCATATTTGATGGCCATCGAGGACCTTCCTGACCCTGCAGCAGTCACCAAGAGGGTTCTTGATCTCTCAATCCCTGATTTGGTTAGGGACCCAGGCGAAGGCAGCCCTAACCGAATCGCCTACAATGGTATTCAGGAAATGAATGAAACTGTTATTGCTTGAGGAGATATCTAGTATACCTTATATGTATATCCTTAGAATGCAATTCAAATATGTACGTATGTGCGCTCGAAAACACACCGCATGCGGCGCCAACTTAAACGAGCTCTATCCATCTGCACTGCATGTCACATTGTCAAAGCGACAACCCACTAGGGATTTACCTTTTCTTTACGGGGAAGGTAGTACGACACATGTTATCGATGAGCTCTTCCCACTGCACAGTAAGTCTAAGAAAAAAAATAAAACCGTACATACTCCGTACTCCGCACCTTGATAATATGTAACAGGGGAGATGTGGCTCGACGTCTGGAGGACGGACGGAAGAAAAGACAATGCTGACTCCGGGAAATCGGAAAGGAACAGTCATAAAGATAAACTTTACCGTTCGGGATCAGCTCCTGCAACAATCCGTTGCGGAATCGTCCAAGACGCCCTCATATCAGCGCTCATTGCGCCAGTACGTCATCTATGCCCCGTTCTCCGTATACATGCCTTTTTCTCTGGCGCGTTGTGAAGGCGTCGAGCGCGCAATCGGGATTGATCAAGTGTGGAGTAGCGGACGAACCGTTCCCCAGTCCTCCGTATTCCATGCAATTAGCTCCCGCCATGCATATCTTTCAGCTGGCAGTTCCATTCTTGGCCATCCCAATAACCAGTTACGATGTGGTGGGCATCGAGGATTAGCGTTGGGCCGTTACTCCTATCGAGTGTCGCAGCCACGACGTTGGAGGCCAGACAAACCGCTGGACGCAGCGCAGGAGCATTGGCGCAAAGCCAAGATTGCGGGTTATTGCGATCATCATCCGGAATAAGAAAATCAGCGCGTTCTAACAGTTACAATCTAACGGGGCTCGTATCTTTACTCGTTTTCTCCGTCTGCCCAGCGCGGACGGCGGGGATGTCCACTTCGGTTATGATCCGTTACACGAACCCACGCGCCTGGTTCCTTCGTTACGATCCTCGTAGTGAGCCGCAGTCCGTTTCTGTAGCATAGCTTCATTCTTAGGGTCGTGATACGGCTCTTTCTGGCCTGGTCAGAGCTCGAAGCCCCCTTTCTCCGACGACGCCGCCAACAAACTAGGCCGGATCCGGAGCAGCGTTTAATCACGTGGATGCTATTCATAGCTTGGGTTTGGCGCTAACTGCGCCACAGATCTGTTGGTGCCACTGCTAAGCCCGGCCGCTCGAAGGACCACCGCCTCACCTGTGGCGCAGGGACACACTTGGCTGGGTGCGTTCCGGTGCTTTTCGCCAGCATCAGCTGAAAGACGCAGCAATCCACTAGCGCACAGTGGGTCATCTTGTCACGCAAATGACGAATGAAAAGGCTAGGCTGTGGCTAGGGATGACGAAAAGCCACTGATCGCTCGTATGATACGCCTCGATTACACCACATACGGGCATTGTTGTGTATTGCCGGCTGGAACCTTCAGCTGCTGTGAACAGTCACGGTACACCAGTTACGGCCGGAGGAACGAAGCAGATGATATAAAAGCGGGGGGTTCACCCCTCCTTCGCTCCAAGAATCATCTTAACTTTGCCTCCAAGCAATATTTCTGGAAACTCTCCATATCCACCTCGAGATCGAACAATATCAAATTCGTACTCTTCAATTAACTCTTGATCTTCATTTCTACTCTTACAGTCCAAAGCAAACCACCTTTTCACAATGTCGGGCCCATACGATCAGTATAACCAAGGCTACAACCAGGGCGGTTACGGCCAGCAACAAGGGTACCCTCAGCAGCCATACAACCAGGGTTATCCTCCCCAGCAAAATTATCCTCAAGGCCAACAAGGCTATGACCAACAACAATATGGCGGATATCCCCAACAGCAACAGTATGGCCAGTATCCTCAGGACCAAGGCTACCAACAAGGACAGCCCCAGTCGCATCAGTCGGAGCAATACGGTCAACAGTAAGTTAACAATGGCTCTTTCATGATGAGAAGTAAGACGTTAACGGCGAGACATAGATACGACCAGCAGGGTGGCGCTCCCGGTGGAGCTCAAGATGGTGAACGTGGTATCGGAGGCGCGATCACTGGCGGAATTGCTGGCGGCTACGCTGGGTCCAAAGCGAACCACGGATTCATTGGCACAATTGCTGGTGCCGTTATCGGAAGCCTTGCGGAGGATAAACTCAAGAAGCACGGTAAAGAGAGCCATGGCCACGGCGGAAGCAGCGGCGGAAGCCAGTTCGGTGGCGCCGCCAGCAGCCTTGGGTCACTCTTTGGCAAGAAGTAGAAGGATGTTTGATGGACCGTGTTGATATCGTTGCTTTCCTTTGTTAACCGTGCATATATGCTATTATACTTTGACGGGTGCCTCGTTTGTCGCATTCAGCTCATGATTGGGTATTAATCTGCACCTTTTTTTTTCCTCTCACTTTGAATGAATTATGGATTATCAGTTTGAACGGAAGACAGGCATTTAGCACGTCCATTGGTCTTTGTTTCGATCGCCCTGTAGGGCTGAGGGGTAAAGAAGCCGATCGTGTGCAAGACAGAATTCCACAGCAATCCGGAAGGAATCGGCTGCATGTCGATGGGGCAGGGGCAAGGGAGAGGATCATGTGATATATGCCAAGGAACTACTTATGTAATAAATGGACTATGACAAATTAGGCTAGCGCGTTACTTAGCTTCCCGCTCTCTGGTTAGGACGGGAAGAATATCAAATTGATTCGGACCTGGTGATCTCTCCTCATGACCGATTCCGCAACCATCCCACCATGATAATAAGACAATTGTGTAGACGACAGGGTGAGCCATTGAATCCAATCGAATGCCATGTTGGCGCATCAACTACCACAGGGAACTAATTGCATTCAAATTCAGGCCGAGCACTGTTCGGTGCTGTTCGCCCGTCTTTTCAATCCCGCTACCATTCGACAGAAACAGAGACAGTGGCTCAGATTTCCCAGTCTACGGACCCAATTCAAGCAGTACAACCTAAGGCATTGGCAGAAGAGCAGCCCGCTCTCTCTGAACAGTTCCGAAATCTAACGGCGCGGCGTAGGTGCCATGGGTCCCCGAAGCTGCTCCTTTCCCATGTGTCTGTGTAACTGACAGCATATTTCTGGTTTTAGGCGTTCGATTCAACGAACTTGGCTCACAGGTCAAGAGCGCTTATGAACCTGAAAATTTACTGCGCAACCCCCCAGGACCTTCTGACATTACCCTTGAACTCCTTCTAGCCTCCCAATCTCACCTCGGCCACGCCACTTCCCTCTGGAACCCCCGAAACTCGAGCTACATCTTCGGTATCCGTGATGGGATTCACATCATTTCTCTCGAAGTCACCGCTGCATATCTGCGACGAGCGGCAAAAGTCGTCGAGGAGGTAGCCAGGCGCGGAGGATTGATCTTATTTGTTGGCACTAGAAAGGGCCAGCGGCGAGCAGTGGTGCGCGCGGCAGAATTGGCTCAGGGGTATCACGTGTTTGAGCGCTGGGTTCCCGGAAGCATCACGAACGGCCAGCAGATCCTGGGCCACTGTGAGCTGAAGGTGGTAGACGAGTTCGACAACGAGTTGCCTAGATACAAGGAGAATGTCTCAGAACAGCCAGTTTTGAGGCCGGATCTGGTTGTCTGCTTGAATCCAATAGAGAACGAGCCGTTGTTGACGGAGTGCCGGGCGTATAATATCCCAACCATTGGCATTATAGATACAGATGCCGATGCCTTGATGGTTACATATCCTATTCCAGCAAATGACGATAGTTTGCGATCTGTCGCTGTCATTGCGGGTGTCTTGGGCAGAGCTGGCGAAGCAGGACAGAAGGCGAGATTACAGCAATCACGGACGGGCAAGTTGCCGTATGAGCGCGTGTCAATGAAGAAGCTCATGCCGGACTCAGAGGGATCCAGTTGAAGGAGTTGTATAGGAAATTATGAGCAGACATGTATAACAGTGTCCTTTCTATGTATGTTTAGGTTGAGTTTATGGTGCGTGTTCATAGGCTTGTGTTTTCGGTATCTTCTTGGTATCCTATATGCTATGATAGACTACTTCGTATGATCATTCCCATTTCAGGATTGGCCGGCTAAGCCAGAGTTTCGAGCATGTAGACTAGGATCTATACCAGACCTAAATGTTGAAGATCTATTATTATATATACATGAGCCTCTAGGCGAAATAGAGATGTTGAGAAACCATTTAATCCGCAAGGTATCATACCAACCCATGTCGTGCTCTAAAGGAAAGGACGGAAAACGCAGAGCGAAGTATTTTATAACCAGCAAACACCCAGAACTTTTTTTCTTGCTAGTAAAACAGCCAATGAGTTTAGCCAAGGGCTCTCATGGTCAATTCGACACTATATCCATATGTTAGCTCTCATCAGGTCGGTCAGGTGGAAGCAAAAGTTAGCTCAAACTTACACGGCAAAGGTACCAGCAGACACGGGCATTGCCCTGAGCAACGTTGGGCCAATTCCTTTCCAAAATCCTCCCAGCCCTTCTGCAACATATGTCTTCTTGAAGCAGTCAATCATGCCCTTGTACTTTTGTTGGGCCCCAAATCCATCGCTCTGCATTTTACTCTTCACAACATCGAACGGGTAGCTGGAGAGCCACAGGGCTTCACCAGCTATACCGCCGTACCCCGCAACCTTGACACTCGAGATTTCATCACGTTTGACCTGGTTACGCTTGGCTTCCCAGTTCATCATATATTCAAATGCAAGGAACCACACGCCGTAAGCTTGTGCTTCTCTGTAGACCGTGACCGCCTGGCCTCTATACAGACCACGAAGAACACCCTCATGAGCGGAGAGCTTTTTAATGCAATCCAAGGGACCGCTGTAAAGACGGTCTGCACCGTGAGGTTGGGTTTGAAGGCGGATACGGACATGTTCGATGGGTCCGGATATCACGGAATTGGTGACACCGGCGAAGGCTCCAGCGAGGTAGTATTGCGAGTATGAAAGCGCTGTGGGATGCCCTCGTTTTGCGTTGAAATCTTCAATGCGGCGGCGCGCTTCGTGGAATGCTCCGAATTGGACACTAACCTAGGAGAGAAGAAGGTCGAGATTAGGTCAAGCTCAACCGAGCAGCGGCACATTGGTCAACGCTCGACGTACACAAGCACCAATACCAATCAATGGAGTTAAAGTTCCTTTATAAAAGGCCAGTGGGCCTTCCTTGGATAGAATCTTGGTGGCACAATCCAGTGCGCTTGAGTATTGCGTTGTGGTCTGCAATCTGACTTTGACGATATCTGTCCGATGTCAACATCAGACCGTTGTTCCCGTCCATTGGAATTAAATGATCAACACGAACCGAAAGGCTGGCCAAGCAGCACCTGCGCGATACCTCCTGCAGCTCCCGCGGACAGATCTTTGACTGTCCGCAACGCTCCCTGATCCTCGTGCCCTTTGATCTCGGCCTCCATTGCGCTGGGAATTCAGCCCCTCTTCGCAATTGAGAATTATTTGTTTTGTTCTAGATGAACTGTAAAATTGACAGTCAATTCAGCGCATGGGCCTTGCGACGGTCTTGCAGAAAGGCTCGAGACAGATGAATCAGAGTGGAAAAAAGTCTTCTACCCCCGGCCGAGATGGAATTCCGCCCGGTTGCGGAGAACGAGACATTCGCCGCTCGAGCTGAGCGCCGAGAGAATATGGGGAAGCTAAACCTGATTGGTCGGAGCCGCTGCACATTGCCCCACCTGAGCCGATTACGTGATTCCCGGCGAAATTATCGGTCCGAAACAATTTTCAAGGCGCGACTCCTTCCTAATCGAGTAAAGGCTTCTGGTTTTCGAGCAGCTCAGATCCAATGTAGGGCTTGCCCGACTCTGTCAGTATGCGGAGGTCTGCTTTGAAGGTATGTGCTTCACTTCCATGTCCGCTGGTGTGCGCGACTCGCTTAGCTCAATTCTACTAGGCGCTACCATGCAATTGTTGCCGTCTTCGATCCCATGCCCGCTCAGCTGCGTGGATCCCAAGCAGTCTGTACTTCCGACCACAAACTAGACAGTTTAGCTCCGCTGTCGCTCTTTTAAATGGAGACAATAATGGCGTGGCCAGTCCCGCAGCCGCTGCTGCAACGCCGGCGAGCGCAGTGTCACCGAAACCCACGAGTCCCAAATTTGGCTTCGGGGGTGGATGGGGGAAACCTACCTTTGGGTCTGGAAGCCAGCTCACGGTTGATGAGATGAATCAAAGAGAGCGAGTCCTTGCTCAGCGCAAGCTGGAAACTGCGCGCATTCCTCCCAAACCTGCCGAGAACTGGGGTAAACAGACGAACCAAGCACGTGTCAAGCAATCTACCCAAACAACGCCCAATGCCAACCGTTTTAGAATTATATGGGGAGGCTCTAAACGTGAACGTGATTCAACTTTGGCAACTACGGATAGCCCACCGCGAACGGACGGTTTTGGGCGCGAAAGGAGACCTCCAGAAGAGTCCAAGCCTGCGACTGATTCCGGCCGTGCTTATAACGGACCTGGCTCTAATACGGGATTCGTATCGTTTATGCCTCAGCGGGGCACAGGAGACTCTATTGGCGTCCATAAGGGCCCTGCATCGGGATCGTCCGAGCGAACCGCATCGAAATCGAGCTCTGTTGCTGAACGTGAAGCGAGATTTCGGGACAACGGAAGTGATACATGGGGATTTACTAGGTTTCGAAAGATTCTCCCCGAACCTTCGGATATGCCCACCCCTGGGGAGACGGGACCACAGGTGCCACGTCGTGAAGCGCCTCCGCCCTCTAAGCAGCAAGACGTAGCCATCTCGTCGCCACACAATCAAGATTTGAGTTCCTCTGCAGAAAAACGCCAGATATCAGAGGTTGAAACCGATATACCGAGTGCCGTACAAATTGGCGCTGCCGAAGGAGCCTCGCGCGCTCCTAGGCAGCAGAAAAAGAAGGACAGATGGAAGTCAACAAAAGAGCTTGAGGCTAAGGAACAAGATTTTTTTGCTACTTCTCGCCGGTTTGATTATGATTTGGATGAAGAGTTTGATGTTGAGGATGACGATGGTGCAGGACGGGCCCGCCGTCGGCGGAAGGAGCGTAAGAAAGAGAAGGAAGCACAGCGGCGCGCACAAAAGGATAACAACACTCCTACCCCTATATATCTCCCAGAATTCATAAGCGTTGCCAACCTTGCCAATGCATTGTCAGTGCGACCTTCGACGTTCTTGGAATCGTTGCAGGAGCTTGGTTTTGAGGAAGCGACTTTCGACCACGTCCTTGATGCCGAAACAGCAGGTCTTATTGCTGCTGAATACAACTATGAACCTATATTTGAGACTAATGACAATGATTTGGTGGCTCAGCCCATTCCGGAGGACACGTCGCATTGGCCGTCACGACCTCCCGTTGTTACGATCATGGGACACGTTGATCATGGCAAGACTACAATTTTGGACTGGCTGCGAAAATCTTCTGTTGCAGCGTCAGAGCATGGAGGAATTACCCAGCATATCGGTGCATTCTCTGTGATGATGCCTTCAGGCAAGCAGATCACTTTCTTAGACACTCCAGGTCACGCAGCCTTCCTTGAAATGCGAAAACGTGGTGCAGATGTTACCGATATCGTTATCCTTGTTGTCGCCGCAGACGATAGCGTCAAGCCTCAAACCATCGAAGCTATCAAGCATGCTAAACAAGCAAATGTCCCAATGATCGTGGCAATAAATAAAGTTGACAAGGACAATGTCAATATCGAAAGAGTGAAACAAGACCTTGCTCGACACAATGTGAGCGTTGAAGACTATGGTGGAGATGTACAAGCCGTGTGTGTTAGTGGCAAAACAGGACAAGGCATGCTGGAATTGGAAGAAGCAGCAGTAACGCTGTCCGAAATGCTTGATCTTCGAGCTGACCATGAAAACAATGTTGAAGGTTGGGTTATCGAGGCAACTACCAAGCCGGGAGGAAGGGTGGCCACGGTACTAGTCCGGCGAGGCACTCTCAGACCTGGCGATGTCATTGTTGCTGGAACTGCATGGGCTCGAATCCGTACCTTAAAGAATGAAGCTGGTGTAGAAGTCAAGGATGCCCCGCCAGGAACCCCCGTCGAGGTAGATGGCTGGAGAGAACAACCACTGGCTGGGAATGAAGTTCTTCAAGCTACAAGTGAGCAAATAGCAAAGGATGTTGTCCAGCTAAGACTTGAGAAGGAAGAAAATAAACAGCTGAGTGGCGATATGGAAGCCATCAACGAAGCCCGCCGCGAACGCCGTCAACGAGCAGCGGGGGCATCGCAAGAAGAATCGAATGACGAACTTGCGGAGGGCTCAGATGATAGTGCGACATCTGGTTCAAAGGGTATCCCTTTCATCATTAAATCTGATGTCTCGGGTTCTGCTGAAGCCATAGTCAATTCTGTCTCCGCCATTGGAAATAACGAGGTCTACGCCAATGTCCTGCGTTCTACCGTTGGCCAAGTATCAGAGTTTGATATTGAGCATGCCGCTGCTGCAAACGCACACATTATATCATTCAATCAAATCGTTGATCCACAACAATCTCGGCTTGCAGAATCCAAAGGCGTCAAGATTCTGGATCATAGAGTCATATACGAGTTGATTGATGACGTTAAGGCGAAACTGAGCGAACATTTACCTCCCAACCTAGTACAGCGTGTATCTGGAGAAGCAGAAATTGGCCAGATTTTTGAGATTACGCTTAAGGGACGACTAAAAACCTCGATCGCGGGATGCAAGGTAAAAAATGGTGTGATTACACGTGCACACAAGGTCCGAGTATTCCGGGGCAAAAATAAGGATGTTGTTTATGATGGTCAGTACCAACTCCTCTCCAGGGCGGTAACCCATGTGCTTTGAGCCTATCCTTACGTGACCATAGGAACTATCTCGTCTCTTAAAAATGTAAAGAAGGATGTGACCGAAATGCGGAAGGGCACAGAGTGCGGTATGGCATTTGAGAACTGGACCGAATTCCAAGTGGGCGATCAAGTCCAGACATACGATGAGATACGTGAGAAGAGACATCTTTGATCAACTCCTATCTCAGCAATGCATAAAAGGGCTAGACAAAACGTTTGGATACAATGCATGGTAGCATTATCCTCCCCGGTTCCTGTTGAACCTTTTTTTCCCTACTTTCTTTTTGGATTTTCTTATCCGTCAGGTCTCTCCTCTTCGCCGCTGCTAGGACTGTCATGCATTGGGAACCCAGGGATACTTAAAATATATCGCTTTATACCTGTACTTATAGATATGGAACGGAAGGGCTGGCATATGGTTTGGCATCTAATGTGTTGAGAAATTTGTATAAATATTCTACGCAAACTGCCAGGCAGCAGGGAAGTGGTACAAAATCACAAAGCATTGAGATTGAAAACGGTGTCGTACGGAGACCATCATTAGAATATACTAGAAAAAGGGTGTGAGTCAGGCAGGAAAATTTTCAATTTCAAACATTGGGTTTTCCTTCAAGGACAATTATGTCAAACTCGAGCTGGACAAAACCATACGACTCTATGCACGCAGTCTAGAGAAAGCACAAGACAAATAACTAGACATGGGGTGTCATGCAAATATGAAAGGTCAGGTCTTCATATCCATCATGCCAAAAGGCCCCCTCACTGGCGACTCATGTTTAATGACAAACAAGAAAAGACGAAGAAGAGCAGTAGGACCTGGAAGAACTGAAGATAGAAATCGAGACAATCGTGTCGAAAGTAACAGAGTGATTCTTAAAAGTGTTCACCTCTGCTGTATGCCGGGTCAGTACTAAGGGTCCTTCGAGAGTTGGTCAATATTTCTCTTCGCCGTCAGGATTGGTTTCGGGGAGGTTGAAACGCACTGCTTTCTTCTTTCTGCCTCGCCCTTTGCCGGCTTTTGCAGCTGGGGATGCGGCAGGCTGCACGACAGTGTTGTGGCATGTAGCTGTCCCCTCCTCCTGGGCCAAAGCCACCGCCTTTGCGGCGGCTTTTTCGGCTGCTTTTTCAGCTGCTTTACGTCGCCGTGTTTCCCAGGCTTTCTTAACCCGCTCCTGTGTTTTTGTCTGGTCTCGGTCGCCCGCAGAGGTGGCTCGACTCCCCATTTGGAGCTCTGGGTTGACGCCATTGGGTTCTGCATTCATCGGCTCTTGGTCTTTCTCAGACTCTTCGGTAGTAGTGCCTAGAGTAACTCTAGGCTTTTTAAGCGCCACTTTAGGTTTCTTCTTCGACGGAGCTTTCATCCTAGCGGCCTTTTGTTTCTTGGGGGTGCTTGCAGTAGCTGTTTTTTTACGTGCCTTGCGTGCGGGCTGCGCTGGTCTCGGAGTGGTCTTCCTGGATGTCCCAGGAATGACAACTATTTCTGAAATGGTTTTTCCTGATACATGGGGATGGACAGGCCCACCCTCAATGCTAGGAATTAGTGTTTCTGCCGGAGTGGCTTTGTAGGCTTCGGCTCGTTCCTCAGATTCAGGCTGCGCTATCGGTGGTGTATTGGATGCCGAGGAGGGCTGGTTGTCGATTGTTCCGTCATCATCGTTAGAGCTTGAGCTGGAAATTGAACTAACTCCTTCAGCTGTAGTCTCCGCCTGTGGGCTGTTAGACATCTCTCGATCCGAGCAGGCAGGAGAGCTTTCGGGGCTTTCGAAAACGCATTCTTCAATAAGAGATTCATCCGGCTTCAACCGCGCAATCGACTCTTTGCTGAGATGGTGCTGGTCGCGCTGCCCCAGCCAGTAAATATCAAACGTGTCCGATTGCAATACCTATAAATATTAGTGGAGCCATATAACACATGCACAACTCAGCTTTTCAAGGAGATTGAAGGAAAAGGTAGCCTTACCAATGCGTACCACGAAACGCGATATGCTGACGGAAGAGAAGATTTCTCGATTTCTTTCAGAATTTGCATTTCAATCTGCGCCCGAGAAATCTTGTGGCGTCTTCCTCTGGTGATATAATCAGTAACAACGCGGTTTGCATGGCTCAGGTATATCTGGTGGAAGAAGTTCGTCTGCGAGTTTGTCAAGAAAAAGGGGAGATTAGTTAGTTTTCATGGAATATCTTCTGTTTGCGAGGAGTTGTGAAAACAGACCATTTTGAAAATCTCAACAAACAGTCTTGGTGCGAGTAGCGATAACAAGCCCTCAGAACTGGATCCTGTGGAACAAAAAGAACAATTAGGGGTTGACTGCAAATGAAACTACAAAGGAGTTGCAAGAGAGGATGTATAAATGGGATCAGGCAATTTTTTAATGAAGACAGAATGACCACAGCCTGGACTGGGAAAAGAATGTCATAAAAACCAGCTTGAAAGAAGAAAATGAGTAATGAAATTGGTATCACAGGGAACGCGAAAGCAAATTTTGCAATGAAAGGTAGGGGCTAGGACTGTGATAACACAAGGCTTTGAATAGCGGTAAATACTGTTTGTTTTGTTTTGGTAGCAAGTAGAATCACCACTATGCGTATGTTGACTCTAGAATGTGTTCTTAGTGAATACATTGTCCTCATGGGTATCCACGGAAGTGAGCTGAAAATATTCATTCAAGAATTGAATGGCTCGTGAATAGGAAAAAGGAGAAGGGTACTTGAGTGCCAAAAGGAGCTGATAGCACCATTCACACCAACCGGCCAAGCAGGAAGGATGCTGCCTATTGAGCAGATACAAGCAAAAATGAGACATAGAAGAGAGAGAAATAACTGTACAAGATTATGAGTAATGCATTCTCATACTAGTCATCAAATAAATAATAGCACACTAGGGGATTGATGATGAAGAGAAATAGATGGATCTCTGTGGATATCATCATTTTAGGGAGTGCAATATTTTTTCAAGCTATCTTTGTCAAAATCCAGTGGACACCATTGATATACTAAAAAAACAAGTAAAGATCATATCAAGACATTGTTAACAATCATCAGTATGACGCCAGCATCAGCGTGATTGCCATATTAAATTGACATTTAATGTGACAGATGTTGAAAGGTGTGAACATAGAGTCGAACTTTTAGAGAATTGTAGGAAGGCTCCAAAGGAGAATATTCTTAGGCCTTTTTAATATTATGTTCAGGAAAAAAAAAATCTGTATACATGGGGTATAAAATAGTCGCATGTCAAACTGGAAGAAATTAGAGATAGAAACGATACCAATTCATGGGTCGATGGGTATAAGTGTGATTGGCCCAGAGTCCGGCTGGCTTTGTGTCGTGGTGACGGGTATTATACTAATCTGTGGGGGTGGTGGGGCAGATGTAGGTGCAGAACCCAGTGGGATGTCCGATTTAGGTGAGACACTGGGGGGATTTGGGGGTATCGAAGGAATCGACGGAGAAGATAAGGAGGAAGTTGTACTTGTGGTAGGCGAAGGAGATGGAATTCCCGACATGGTGAACAATGTGATATCGGAAACGTGCATCGTTGTACTGTCTGGACTCTCGGGACGGTCGGACCCGGGAAAGCTGATTGTTATAGGTACGTTGGGTGGAGGAGCAGGGCTTGAAGTCGATGAGCTAGGACATGGCCGTTTTGTGACAGTCTTGCGGACGAAGGTGGTGGAAAATGCACCAGTTCCCGTAATTGACGGACGAGTGTCATTCTTTCCAGCGATCGATGAAAGCATCGGGCTGTGGGTTGATTCCAGTTCGGGAGAAGCCGTCCCATCGCTGATCGAGATGATTGCTGGATAACCCGTCGCTCCAACGCCGCCAGATCCACGGATTCCAGACGTCGTTAGAAAAGCCGTCGATTGCGTTGTTGGGGAGCAAAGAACCACTCTCGGAGCTCCGCTTCCACCAGAATCCACAAACTCCAAGCAGACGGTGGCCTTCGCATCACTGCCACGAGTGGTTGAGGGAACCGAAGGAGGAGGGATTGTTAGAGTCACCACAACTGAATTAATGACAGATATTTGGGTTGGGTTGGAGGTCGTGCAATTTCTAAAGCCCGCGACACCATGCAGCCGAGGATTCCAAGGGAGACGACGTGTTGGGCTGCAAGAAGATGACGATATTAACGCCAATAGAACTGTGACCAAATCTTTTACGCGCATCCTGAAGAGAAACGAAAATGCCGACAGGGCCGTGAGCTGTGATGAAGAACGAAGAAAGGCTTCTGAGATCAAATACAACAATCATAATAGATCTATCATGATCTGCAGAAGAAAAAAAAAAAAAAATAAAAAGAGAAAACATGAAGAATAAAAAACAGATTCTTCAAAGGGAAAAAAAAAAAAAAAAGGAATAAAAGCTGCAAAACGGGGCCCTTTGACCATCGGGCGGGGGATACCTGATGGTTTCAGGTTATTTTGATACATTCCAACTGCGCGTCTAATCCAGCATGCTCCTCGAATGTTTCAACAGAAGGTGTTTCACAGCATGCGATGGGTAGCAGTTCATCTTGGCCTGGCGCGTAGGTCATCCCTTCGAGGTCGCAGAGGTGAAGTCGTCGCAAAGTGATGGCAGTCGTTGGTGAAAGGTCGATTTCATTGGCCGGCGGCATTTAGCGCGAACCTAAAATTGAAACAAAATGCACTAGCCAAAAGCAGAATAGCCTCTTATCGGCTGCCGTATGCGTACTATATACGGAGTACTCCGTACATGAAGGCACTCCGTACGGAGCAGTGGATGTTGTTATTCCGTACTCCGTACATTTATGTGGTCTTATTGTGCCTCAGTTGCTAGGTCAAGCGGACGCGATACCTAAACAATAGCAAAAGAAATTAAAAAATATGGTATATATAGATAATCCAACTTTACCAGGGTATGTGTGCACCCAAGTCTCCCAATCATATATACTGTCGAAGTGAAATTTACTAACGCGCGTGTCCTCAAATATTACCCCTTATATGCAAAAAAAGAGAGAAAGTCTTTTAAGCAGAAACTTTGAAGCTTGGACCAGTTCCCTTGAATCCACGAATCTTTCCATCCCAACCTTTCGCATCTCCATAGTATATCATGCGGTAGGTGCCGCTCTGGACCCTCGGAGAGCCGATAGAGTAATAGTCGTTCTCAATTTCCCATTCGATGGTAACCGCACTGGAGCTGAGTCCAGGGCTCTTGCGTCCCCAGTGGTACACCAAATTCCAGTCCGAATCGTCACGGACAACCTCCCATGTGTTCCGGCCGGTCTGCCGTTCAACGGCGGCAAAAGTGCCTTCAAGTCGGAAGTTATTCCGTGGATTGGCAGCCACGAACTTAGTTTTAACGATATCACCGGGCCGGAACACCTGGTCTGAAGATGGGCCCGAAAGCACGTCTCCGAAGTTCTTCTGGATCGGTGGTGTATCCAGGACGACGGGAAGGATAAAAGACATCGATCGATTGGTGTTGACCTCCGGGCTCGGGCCTGGTGGAACAGGTGGCAAAGAGGTCGCGTCTTCTGCAAGATTGGGGAGATAAGTGAGGGTTAGATTTACATGAGCCGCAAGCGTGTGTGGGCCGTGGAGAGTCGAGGCACCCTCGTAGCGTTGGATGCCGTATTCCTCTTCAGTGGTGATATAATGGACATAGGTGTTTGCTGGGCCGCCCAAGAGAACGATGGGTTCTGAGATATCGAGAGCATGTTTGGCGGTTTTCGCCACAGCTTCCCTCCAGCGACGACCAGCCATCGTCGAGACTTCCCCGGAAGACACGATGATGACCACCTGACCAACGCGGAGAAGCTGGATGTCCACAATATTTGGCGTCCATTGGTAAGGGAAGTGAAGCTCGCCCACGTCCAGGAGAATTTTCTTTGGGCTGTGGCACTCCTTCTGCTGTTTAGTTGGCGGATGGAGAAGGTCTCTGGCAAAGTTCCAGAGCGGATTTCTCGTGCTTGGAGAGTCTGTGCCATTTTGGGTGAAATCAAAGTACCCCGGCCCGTCGGTAGTTCCACCAGCAAAAGCAAAACCAAGGGCAGCAGAGCAAGAGGTCAATTCTCTGCTCTTGTTGAACGGTGAGATGAACTTGTATTTGGAAAAGTCTTGGAATGTGTGGAACGAAGAGACCGCAGACGATCCCCGGACGGTCTGCCGATCCATCTTACCATAAAGATTCAGGGCAGCGAAAAACTGGCGCCGACCAATTTCGAAGCAGCTCTTTGAACCCTCGTCCTTCTCACGGAAGAAGGGCCCGCGTCCGTGGCATAGAACCGCTTTTCCATTGCATGTACTGTCCTCCTATAAAGACGGATTAGTATGCTGAGATGGGGGCAGAACTGTTGTTTCTTGGGAATACATACGAATTTGCAGGGAAGCCCAGTGTCCTCGCAAAATGCGCCCTCGATGTTTGGCGAGACATCTCCAACGGATGATTGAGAAAATCCAGCAACGAAGTCTTTCGCAAACCTGTGATCATGTCGCACGCCGCGTTCGAAGAGGTAGGAAGCGACTCCCTTGTTATCACCTGATACAAGAGTATTGTTTCGGTACAGCGAGGTCCCGTGCACCGAATAGAACGTGAGCACGCCAATTGTCTTGTCGTCTTCTTCACGGTCAAATCTTAGGAGCGAAAATTGCTTTTCGGTGTCTCCATTATATCGAGCCCGCTCCTCCTCTGGATTTGCGAGATATGCGAACGGACTTCTGTTGATACTGGTATTGTCAAGCTGGCCCGACGCGAAGCTCAGTCGCCCAGGGGCCAAGGATTCATGTGCTCTTTTGATTGAGAGGATCGTACCATCAACGATGGCTTGATAGCTCTCTTTGTTGAACCCGTTAGTGCTTATCTGCGGGATCAATGAGTTCAACCACGCTCCAGGGCCTGCATGCGAGTGTGTTCCAGTCAGGGCCAGGTTGTGCTGACCATAGTGGACGTACTCGCCGCCAAGCTCGGCAAGGCCCTTCAGGATTCCGTCCCTGATGGCTGTATCACCAGCGACGGTATCCAAGACGATATACACAAATCTATTTTCTGGATTCTCGCGGCTTCCAACGATGAAAGCGCGGGAATAGAGCCTCTGGCGAAGTCCGGAGCCGACTTGCTCCGAATTCGCATAGCCCATGAAGATGATCTCGGCGACAGGCCTGCATCTCTGCAATAAGCATACTGGGGGAACAAAACAGCGTTAATTTCCTGGCTGTTTGCAGCGATCGACGTACCCAGTAATGTCGGCCTTTCCCACGCCGAGTAGATACACATCGTCATCGATGTCACCATACCGTGCCCTGCCAGCCCTTTGGCTCGAGGGGAACCTGAGCCATCTTCGCTGCTGCGAGACACCGGGGTTGGAGAGGAGTTGGATCACAAAAAAGCTTCCAAGAAAAAAGCTGACAAGGCATGTAATTATGCCGAGGCGGGCCATCGTGTAACTCCGTCACGATCGGTAGGCAGGCATCCGGAGAAGACCGCCGAGAACTCGAGACCCTTATTCTGGCAGTCCAGATACAGGATCAATATGGGCCACCCACAAGATTTTGTAGTCGGCCCATTCGGCTAGAGAAAAGGGGCATATCCATCACAACCATCGCCATGTGAAGATGCACAGGGGTAGTTGTGGGGATCGCCGGACGAAGAGGAGGCTAAATCCCCAGACCCCCAGAGTCATGACATCGCGCGCAGGCTTTGACTTTGCGCTAGCAGCAAGCTCCCCCGCTGGCGGAGAGTGTGCTGCCGCCAACTTCGGGAAGTTTGAATAAAAACAGCCGCTGCTAATTGGCCGGTGCCGGTCAGGGGACGATGCGACGTGCCGTGTAGTGCGCTAGTCCCGATACGGCTAGGGCAGCAGTGCTCATTAGATAAGCGCGTCGAGCTTTGCCCGTTCGCCGTCCGGATGACATCCAGCAGCTCCATCCCATGTCTGGTGTCGCTGTTCACGAGATACATATATTCATGTCGATTGTGCGCCTGACACCTAGTGTCCAATAGTCTGCAAAGCTAGACATGTCGCTAATCGACGAGTTCCATGATTCCCTGCCGTGTAGGATCCTTCCATCCACTCACTCACTCACCCACTTTTTCTGCTATCCCGGTGGATATCTATGCTAATAACCCTCATCCTCTTAAGACATCGACGGTGAAATTGCTCCCGAAGTCCGCAGCGAAATAGACAAGCTTATCGCTGTCGAATTACCAGCCGGGCACCGAACCACCCTCCACTCTTCGATTCCAACGCTCCCAGAACCAAAGTTCTCAGCCCTCATCCAGAGCGAGCTTGAGCGCAAGGCCAACAGCCGCCCCATAACTGGCGGAGTAGACCTGTCCAGATACGAAGCCCCAGAAGTGCCCTCGACCGAAGGGAAGGACCAAGCAACCATCCTGAGCGATTGGCGCGAGACTCTACGAAAAGCGTACACTGCTAGCTCACATCTATCTGCAAGACAAGAGAATCTCTCTCTGCTGGAGGCCCATGGAAAAAATGCGTGGTTGATTGGTAATGCGCAGCTAGAGGAGATTCTACGACAGGTCGAGAAGGAAATACAGGAGACGAAGCAGGCTACGGATGAGGTGAATAGGGAGAGGAAGATGAGACAGGAGACCGCGAGGGGCGAGATCGAGGGCTTGGAGGATGCCTGGAAACGCGGTGTTAGCGGAATAATTAACGTGGAGCTCGCCGCAGAGAAATTGAGGATGGAGATCCTGGAAAAAAGGCGGCAGCAGGCAAGGTCTTGAAATGATGTTCGAACCTTCCATTATTTTACACACACAGTTTTCAGGCGTGGCCCAACCGATGCTGGTATCCAGGGAGCCGTTCTCTATACCAAGGCCACGTCAGGGTTGAAATCTATAGCCTTCGGGTCGGTGGCTGACGTGCCGATGTTGCTTCCCCTTTTTGAAGGAACGCTCCGTGCAAGCTGCAGCCAGTTACAGGGAGTATATCTTCTGTCGTGGCCCAAACACCGGCAGCAAGGTTAGATAGTTACACTTCTACCAAGTCGGTGGGTGGTGCTAGTTTGAGCAAGAGGTTTGTCTCACAAGGGTATTGTCATTCCCACAGCATTACCTGTGGCCATTGCTGCTCTGAAAGACCCGGGTACCTTAACCTACGTTTAAAAAGGAAATACTACTCTTCACAGTAGGTTAGTGAAATGGAATAGAAATGCATTCTTCAGTGTGTGTTACCTTGTGGCTACAATGCGGATCTGTCTAGTCCAATCCACAAAACTGGATTCGAAAATCTTTGTGCGACAAAAAATTCCGAAACAAGGTAGGAAGTTTCCCAATATAAGGATGCGATCTGCAAGAAAATGATGTCATTGAAGGAGAGTGATAGGGGGTGTTATAACAATGCTAGCATGAAGTTGACCTGATTTCTGGTTGAAAGAAAATTCCCCTTCTGAGTTGGGTTTCCTGTAGACATCTACCTTCCGGTAGCTATATGCCATGATGTACGGAGTACTCCGTAGTAGTTCTATATTTTGAACTCTTCGAGCTGGCTCATACTCTGAGATTGGCCTTGTTCATTCAACATCCAGTCTTGCATACCCAAAAACATTCATTGTTTCTGTATACAGGAAATTAGAAAATGCCAGATCAGAATTTTGTGACCACCAAAATTTCTTTATTGGTTAATTAACCATATTATAGGGCCCTAGCTGCTATCTGAGTCCAGGGGAACTTCAGAATTTCTCACAGCTGAGCAAAGCAGTCAGCCAAAAGTTAAACTGGGATGACAGATCAGCCCAACTGGCGTTAGAAAATTGGTAAATCATATCATTTCTTCGATGGGGATGAAGAAAGTGTCCCCTGAAATTCGCATCCGAAGTTTTTGCAAAGGGCCAGTTAAATAAATACATACAGATCTTACACTGATGTATGAACTTGATTTTTGCTGAAACAGTGCCACTGCATTCCCTTTTTTCTTTTCTTTTTTGCAAAGACTTACCCTGAGTGGCAACCTTCTTCGAGACAACTCTTGTTTATCAAATTTATCAATAGTGTCGACAGACGCTTTGGGGTTTCATAAAGTGAGGTACCTAAGTGAAATGTTAAAGGCATGAATCGAGCATTTTATAGCCAAGATGTATTTCGACATCTCCTAGAAAAGGGCCGTATCGGATATATTGACCCTACCAGCAGCAAGTTGCTGCATAGTGGTGAGATTGCTGTATAGAGTCGGCGGAGTGATTGCGAGATTTGAGCTCTACCCATCGACCATAACATTGGTGTCTGGCTTGAGGTGATTAGAGCATGTTGTGTGTATCGCTGATAACCCGGTCAGCTGCTTTCATTGCATACGTTGTTTTCAGACCCTTATCTAGTGGGTATGATGAAGGCAAACGTGGCAAAGATCATAGCGAATGGTTAGTCTATCCGCTAGGTAGGTACATTACTCTATCAAAAATCTGCGAGCGGCTCACTCCTGCCTCACCCGGCCGTTGCTGCTTTAACTGGGCGAGCTGGGTGAGTCAGGTGATCACATCACCCCTTCAGGGTGATTCGCTCGCGCGACCTCAACTCCTCATAAACTCAGTCCTCCTCTGCAATCCTTATTCGGCCTATTGCGCTCCCGGGCAAGGTGCTCCAGCAGCCTGCCTTGAGCGAGATCCTCCACCACGCCCAAGATGCTGCGAAATGTACACAGATCATCCAGAAAGATGTCTCGATCATCAAAAACTCCGTTGGTTTCGGCACCGCTCCACTTAACACAACCAACTTCAGTGGAGGCAGAGCAGCCACAACCTGGGCACAGGTGGCCGTCAAAGGGCCCATGCCACCTCCGCCGGTCCCCAACAGCACGCATACCATCAAGACCCAACCCATTGTCACGGCATACAAAGACCGAGCGATAACAGTCAGACTCAAAGACCATGGAATCGCCCAACGCTTCCGGGCGCTCTCCGCGGTCAAGATAAGACAGCAAGTAGAGACATCCATCCGAAACCACACGGCCACCAAGTCGGTGGCGGTGGTGGCCGCCCACCAGCTTAAGAGCGGCGACATACAGGTCTTTACCTCCTCTACAGCAGGGGCAGCGAAGCTCAAAGAGAACAAACAATGGGTCAGCAGTCTTGGAGAACACGCAGAAGTCATCGTGCCAACCTATGGAGTGATCGCCCACGGCATCTCAACAAGCACCATCAACGTCAAGGACCAGAAAGCAACCATCCAGCAAATACTTGCAGACAACTATACAGTCATCCCCAAGGCAGACATTTCATTTGTGGGATGGCTCACCCGGGAATCTCCCAACAAACGCGCATCCTCAATCGTGGTGGAATTCACAGACCCAGAAATGGCCAACGCCATCATCTATGCAGGGATGGTGTGGGACGGACAGATACACACATGTCAACTATATGACCGCGCCTGCAGAGTCAAGCAATGCTTCCGTTGCTATAATTACGGTCACATCAGCACTCAATGCGACGCAGCCCAAGCATGCGGCTATTGCGCCGAGCTACACGAGACCAAGACCTGCCCACAGAAGGGAGCGGCAAGCTTCACTCCCCGATGCACGGTTTGCAAGGGCGCCCACACAGCATGGAGCAATTCCTGCCCAGCAAGAAAGAAAGAAATGGGAAGAATCGAGCAAGCCAAGCAGGTCCGGAACACCTACTGGCCAATGGTCCCCAAAGCCAAACCCCTGGACAAATCCCCGGAGAACAACAACCCACGGAAAAGAGCTCGTCAAGCACGCGAGCCCACCCCCGACAAAATTATCACAATAGAGAGCCCCCGCGAAGAATATCCGGACCACGAGGCCATCACGCAAGAACCTGCACAGGCGCCAGGGAGAAGTTCTCTCCAAGAACTACAGACGCCCCAGGACACCACGCCCGTGCAGGCGCTTAACCATATGGCTTATTGGGCCCTGTGGCTGCGAAGTCACCGGATTCTTCCATGGGTGCACAGGTCTTCAATTGTATAACTACATTCTTTGAGTCTTACAAGAGCAAATGCTTATAAAGCCTAATTTATATTTAAAGTCATCTCTGGCTTTACTGATAATCTTCTATGAGTGGCCTGGGGAAGCTTGTGGCCTGGGGAAGCTTGTGGCCTGGGGAAGCTTGTGACTGGGGGAAGCTTGTGACCTGGGGAAGCTTGTGGTTAAAGAAAGCTTGTGGCCTGGGGAAGCTTGTGGTCTGGGGAAGCTTGTGGTCTGGGGAAGCTTGTGGTCTGGGGAAGCTTGTGGTCTGGGGAAGCTTGTGGTCTGGGGAAGCTTGTGGTCTGGGGAAGCTTGTGGTCTGGGGAAGCTTGTGGTCTGGGGAAGCTTGTGGTCTGGGGAAGCTTGTGACTGAAGAAAGCTTATGGCTGGGGGAAGCTTGTGGCCTGGGGAGGCTTGTGGTCTGGGGAAGCTTGTGGCCTGGGGAAGCTTGTGGCTTGGGGAAGCTCGTGGCCTGGGGACGTTCGTGGCCTGGGGAGGCTTGTGGCCTGGGGAAGCTCGTGGCCTGGGGAAGCTTGTGGCCTGGGGAAGCTCGTGGCCTGGGGAGGCTTGTGGCCTTTCTGGAGCGCGCTCCATTACTGGCTTGCAAAGTTATTCTGGTGTGCGCTCCAACCCTGACTTGCAACCTCTTTCATTATCATTTCAGCCGTGCAGAGTTGTATAATGATAATGTCATATTCTTAACTTGCTGGCTCAATTCACAGGACAATCAATGACATGAATAAGATGGAAATGTGGGAAGCGGCTGGTCCAATTCCTAAGATGTTAGCTATAAATCCCATGAGACAAAGAAAAAGAAGTCCCAGCAAAGTAATTTCAAAGATAGATCTTGTGCACTGAAGCAATGTGGTCCTTGAAATGTATGACACCCTGTACATCCTCTGAACAAGAGGGGTGAGGGCATGGAAAACTATCATCTGAGGCCAAGTAGCGAAGATGGCAATCATGCATATGCCTTCTGAGGTCGAGAGAATGAGTAGTTCCTGGCCTTATAGGCCAATTGATCGTTTCCAAGGCAGAAGAGGCACTGGGTCGGTGGACAAATAAGAGGATATGTATCGCTGTTCATCAGATCAGGCTCCTCCTTTATTAGTCCACAAGCATTTTTCCTATAGGAAACCCCCTGAAGGTGACACAGAGAAGTCCAATCACTGGTAGCTTGTACCCGATGACTGTGATCATGCTTCTCATTGACACAGCTACCAAGAGACTGAAAGAGACTCTGTGCAAGGCGGGCTCGCTCAACAAAGGCAAACTGAACCTCACTGGCATCTTTTATCTTGAGATGATCAGCAACAGATAATCCCAAGAGCTGATGCTCTATCTCAATAGTATCAATTGTGGCAAAAAAGTGTTCCCGAGTTTCCTCTCGTGCCTGTCGCCTTAGGAGTCGTCTCTCGCTCTGAATGGTCTTCTCAAGGGCTCTATGTTGGGCATGGAGATCAGTTCCTTGTGCTTTTGACACAGACCCAGATTCTAGTTTCATAGCGCTGACTAGATCCTGCCTCTGCCGGTTGAGCTCCACTAGATAGGGATCCTGTTCAATGGCGGCTTTCTGCTCATCAGCCAGGTCTTTTGGAACTCTTGGGTCTTGAGTCAAGCTCATCATTCCCACAGCACGGATGACAGAGTCACGGGCTGGACATCCAAGATATGCAGATTGCACATCCCACTTTACCTTTTGGGAGATGTAGTAACGTTCAAAAATGTCGGCTCGAGAATGTCCTAACACCTGGTTCCGTTCAGCCGCCGTTGCAACGTCTATTCTTGATAATTAGCATTCAACAAATCGTATATATGGGCATCAACCCACCATCCACTGCATTTGCTGTGCCTCTCCTGATACAATAAGGGGTCAAAGGATCTTCAAGCCCGGCATTGCGCCCCAGCCGCTGCAGGTACTGATTGAACACATCGTATGGCAATGCACGGTCAGGGGAGACACGAATTCCCTGCGCGGTGCGGATGGTACGCCGAAATACTGGTACATCAAGTATATCAGGTTTCCATCTTAACTGCAAGCTGTTCCGGTAAGGAGGAACCGCAATCTGGAAAATATCATTGGAAGAGTTGATCCCCTGGGCCTCAAATGCCTGGTCTGCGAGAGCTAGCGCAAGAAAATGAGAAATTGCACACAGAGCCAAGTTGTCATCCCGCTCATGGAATATATATGTTGTCCTACAACCATGTTAGTGTCAAGCGATGCACATCATCCAAATCCAGGAAAAATGGTGCCTCACGGCTGTGACTTATTTCTCTTTCCTTTCATATACATCAAGGTAACCTCCATCACTAGGACATGGCGGTCTGGCTGTTCTGGATTGGGGATGACACGGAGTACCACATCCCTGTATCGCAGCGCATCATTAGAGCCTCGAGCACAACCACTCTCAATGAGAGCTCCTGGACGAGAGGAGGTATAGGCAGTCATTAACATCAGTAGTGGTAATTGGACCGTGTATCGCTCGTGTGGCACTGGAGATGTGTCCAAGCACCAGTGATAGTGAAGGATGGAGAGTAGATCTTCAACACTCATGGTAGGCTTGGATTTGACAGACAAGTCCAGGTTATACTCATCCGTCAATGGTCCCAAAATAAACTACAAGATAATAAAACCAGGTCAGAACATAGCCAACATGGTAAATTAATGCAGCTTACCTCGCTGATTTGCTCACCAACAATATCATCCAGTTTTTCACCAGTAACTTGCTTATAGAGCAGCCTGAGAAACTTCCACTCAACCCATATTGTGCTTTGTTTTCTGATATTAAACTCACTTAATCGCCAATCAATATATAATCGAAAATTTTCCGCAGTACATGCTGAGAGATAGGAGTAACTGGATACTCCCATAAAAGTACAATACCTAAAATGATGTTAGCTGAATAACATAGATTTTTGTTGCAAAACTCACCGGTCCCAGAAGCGCTGAACGCGGTTGATGGCCATGGTTGTAGCATAAGCATATTTCTTCCTTATGGTCAGAGATTTGGCAACCCTGGCAGCATCTCTCGAGTAGTAATCCTCTGGACGAAGAAGTGGAATCTTTTTCTCCCGATAATGTGATCTCTTTAAGTTGGCTGTGCGCTGGCAAGGTTGGATAGTCATCATATGCGCTTGAACAAAAGCTGGCAGCAAAAGAGTGAGTGATATGAGGTCAGAAGGAAAGAATTGCACCACAGCTTGAAGAGGACAGCTCAGGACAGCAGAGAGCCTGGAACTTATACGTCTGGGAAGAAGGGGCCCGCGGCCACGTTTAAGAACAGAAGCCAAAATGGACCCTCTGCCAAAACAGGAGCGCAGCCACGACCACCAAAAGTCGTGGCCTTTGACTTGAAAATCAAGGTGCTTGTGGGTGCAGGTATGGGTGACTGGCCTTCTAACTGGGCGCATGTTTGGCAGCTATACTGTAGTACATTTCCATCTTTCTCTTTTGGTCTTTTCGTGTTTCTGGCTTTCTGGCTTTCGTCGACTTTGGCGCAGCCGGAAAAATGTACTTTGCAATCGCTTATGTAATATTGCCCATGTCAGTGGATCAGCCGTGAAGGGGCGTCTCGCTGCTCTCACTAGCAAGCGAGCCATTAAGACCATTGGAAGAAATGTTGGGATTGATTGAGCTACCTAGTGCTCCTGAGGGCGAGGAGAGCTATGACGAGAATACAGGGCAGAGGATACCTACTGAGGCCACACATTTCCTCGCTATGGTGGGCGCTAATCCTAAAGAGGCTAGATCATTAGGATTAGGGGGAATCACGTGAATCCTGTCTTGAGACACCAGGCACAAGACAGAGAATCAGTTCAGACTGTCTTATGCTGCTTGCCATAGGTATTGCTCTGTCGTGTGTTTACTGGCTTGTGATAAACGTTGTCCATGAGTCAGCTGTCACAACTCTTGGCAAGAAACGAGACTATATCAGTCCTATGAATTTCTTCCCATTCAAATACTGATATCAGACTATTGCGCTATCTCATTGAGTGCGCGGCCTGGGACACTGGATACAAGCCATGCTTTGCATAATTTCCCAGGCAACTCAGGCTCCCTGGGGCTGTGAGAAATTCGTTCTTTGGACAGGGCCATGAATTCCACAGGAACTTCACCGATTCCGCAGGGCACAGGATACTACTGAGGCAGCATCCCAGCTGATGCCACAACGCCAATTCCACAGGGCAAATGATGCTTTTGAGGCAAGCCACTTGTTACCAGATTAGGGCCTTTCCTCTTAGGGCAAGCATGCCCTCAGGGCATCGCAGTCCATGAGGCTTTTTTTGCCCTAGAACCCTAAATGCACTGGGGCAGGCCACAATTTCAGCATCAAAGCTGACGTTGTCTCAGGGTGTTCCTGATCTTGCGGCATGAACATTCTTAGGGCGCCTTCTGGACTGTGGCAAGCCTCGCTTGAGCCACAAACTTCTTATTCCTCAAGGCAACCCAACGCCCCAGCACACGCAATCCCCCTGAGGCAACTCTTCGCCCCGGGGACACCGCCAAACCATCAATTTTCAATTGTCTCCCAAGGCAACTTGTCGCCCTAAGGGCAACCACTTATTTCTCAAAGCCAAGAATTCAATATTCCCCTGAGGGAGTCACATTTTCAGTTCAAGCTATAAAACTCAAGATTTCCCTGAGGCAGTCACATACTTCAGTTGAAGCTATAGACTTAAGATTCCCCTGAACCAAGCTCCTTGGGCAATTCAGGAGTACATGAGGAACAAGCCGAGCAGAGAAACCCAGGAATAGCTCAAGCTGAGCAATGAGTTCTTAATTGTACAAGGATGCATCACACCCCTCACAGCAGCAATGAAAGGGGTATTAAGCATATGCCAGGGATATGGTGACAATATGGTGAAAGGGGGCGTTGATGAGATGGCGGAGATGGCGATGTTTGCAGTGTTTGCTTTGCTTGCTAACGGCAGCATGGAGCGGGTACAAATGACTGGGCACAGCGCAACCAGAATGAGTCCTTTCTACGCAGATTATGGTTGGCAGCTGCTGGTTGCCTCGTTTCCTTCAAGCATCTGGTTCCAGTCGCACGCCCTCGCTGTTTGCATCTTCTGAACATCCATCCCCTGACGCCGTAGGATGGGCTAAACCAAAGAACGTTATTTGGAATGAGTGACATGCTTCTACCCTTTTATTCCACCTTATAGGAATCTAAACAATGTGGATGCGAATAGCCAAGGTTGCAAAAGGAGTTAACTCTCAGTCTCGTCAGCAATTCCCACAGTTCGCCTCGTTATCTTGCTCCAACAGGAAACTTTTGATCTTCTGTAACCCCTGTTTGTCCCCTTCAACCGTCCCCGCTATTTCCCTCTCGACCCAGCCTCGAGTGTATCCACCTCCGAAGTCAATAATCCATATATCATCGTTTGTATCAACAAGAACATTGGCAGGCTTCACATCACCCCAGATAACCCCAGCCAGATGTAAACGATCCAAGGAGGCTGCCAGTTGGTCTGCCCACTTCTGTCTTAAATTCATCGGCGGGTCGGCCCGCAACGCACATTCCAATGTCATGTACTGACAATCAATCCAAGACAGTAACATCCCAATACAATGGCAGCCTTCATCATCCAGGACCACACCACACAGACGAGGGATCTGCACCTCCATGTTGAGCAATTTTTCGATGCGCTTATAGCTTTGAAGCTCACAGAGAGCCCCTCTCTTCTCACCCGCGCCCCACTGCTTAAAGAAGCAGACTGTCTGCCCATCCACAAGTACTTTCTTTGGGGTTTCGAAGTATATATCTTTGGGTCAATCGACGCAGATCTGTATTTGCCGCGGATGAAATGAGGAGCATACTGTGCGGAGTTCATAACCATCCAGATTGAACCCCAATTGGCTTGCTGGTGCAGCTTTGTAATACAGGGAAGGAACAAGTGTGTTATTGATGGCCAAGAGTAAGTAGTGAAAAGTTTCTGGGTAAAGATAGTCATGAAGAGTGGGTACATGTGCTTCCTCCCAAGCTGGTTCTGTGTCTTGCAGTACTGGAAGAAATGGTTCTAGTGCCCAGTCCTGAAAATCATCAATTGTTAAATTGTCCAGATCACCATCCGCTTCAGTTTCAGCAAATTGAAGGTATTTTTCGAGAATGTCTGGAGAGTCATGGAAATAGTCTGGCGATAGAAAAATGTGGAAACATTTCCCTTTGCAACGCACGATCATCTTCAACTCCTTTTTGTTTGGGTCGAACCAACATTCCGCAACGGACAACAGTGGCCACGGACTCATGATGACGAGTGGTCCCGTTGGACAAAGAGAAATACAAGACACTGGACAAATCGAATGGGTAGTGCGGAGAGACTGAATGAGTGTAAGTATGACCAATTTCTGCCTTTAATCTGTAGGGAGAAACTGCCTGGGTGAAAGCGTAGAGGAGTGCTGCTGTGCTGTGATGCTATGGAAGGCGGAGTTGAGTCGGCCTCAGCGCTTCACCATCATGACGGATCAAAGTGGGGCCGGCCCAAGCGAAATTCTTGGCGACTGGCATTGACCACGGGCGGATCAACCCCACCCACTCTCGATCACGCTTGCCCGCTCATCAGAGCACTTGCATGAGCGCCTTGTCAGGGGCGATAGGTTGGGTCTAGGATGGAGGGGGATGAAAGGCGCGAAAATCCATGTAATTTCTTGATTTTGTGTCTCTTTTTTCTCTAATCTAACAATAGCATCAAATGGATGGTTGCGACGTTCAACAGTAACTATGCCTCGATACGCGCTGGAGTACTTTTCGCTTCGAGTCCTGCAGACCTATAATTTCTGTTAATAGTGGTTTACCTGTCTGATTTGGCGGTAACTGAAACTCGCAAAGTCTCACCTCTCTCGAACCGCCAGGGGGCGTTATATTTAGTGCTGCAGTTGTCATCTGCCTCCAGTCTACGTTGAACCTGATGAAGGCCTATAAATTGCTGCTTCGCGACCGAAAATGAATGGAGTGCAAAGACATACCCATTTTTACCTTACTATATCCAATCCTTGGAGATAACGCTGCTTTTTTTTCTCCGCAATGTGCTATAGATACTGTAAGCAGTATCGGTGCGGGCACAAAAAATGGGCGGCACCCTCAGTACTGCAAGTACGCCACTACCAGCAACATTACTGGTCGTCGATCGATGTGCAATGAAGGACGAACTACCGAGACAGTCGCGGACGCTGACCTCTGCGGGCAAGATGCGTGCTTCATCGAGGATCTCAAGCGCTCTGGTTGGACGTGTTGCCAGTGCGGTGAAAAGGAAAATAGGATAATTGAAAAGTATAGATTTTCAACAAGTAGGCCGAGGTCACTGGAGGACAGCAACGGAAAGGAATGAGAAATCAATATATCCGAGGGGCTTCAAGTATCCCCGCCTTGGTCGAAATGCATCGGGAGAAAGAAAGATATAAGGGTAATATATACCCTTTAAATAACTAGAAGGAAGAGGGGGCCTACGACGTAGAATTCCAGCTGCTAATGTAGCTTCGGAGTCCTGCAGCTTAGAATCAACCAGTATATCCCAGCCGCTGGGAATCATATTCCACCATTTTGTTCGGTAGTACTTTGGCTCATAGCCCGAGATATGTCGTGAGCCGCGTTCCGCTTTCTCGCAAAGTCGACATGCCATACATATCATAGAAAGTTCCCCGGATACTATCGTCGTTACCGATGGACATTTCGCCGCGCCCTGACATGCTGTTGCCAGTATCGGGCTCCAACCCCTGCCAGCGGAATATAAGCTCAGCATCAGGTAGCGGGCTCTTGGGACTCTTGACTAAGAGAAGTACGCCTTCACAAATACCTGTGTTAAACTTTCCCCGGATTTTATTATTGTCGAGGTCAGCATGAAGGCGAATGGATAAGGCGCGGGATTTCCTTGGCCATTCTTTGGAGGTTGCTTTACTTGAGATGTCGTATCTTCCAGTGACATGCAAAATATTCTGTCTGGGCTTCAACACTCGAAGTGTCTGACGACCCTGACCATGCTGCTAGTCTCCCCAGGGTATAACCATCCTTGGCTCTTGGTAGTTCGCGTGGATTTTCATCCGCCTCGACATGAGCGGGCGAGGGAAGATTGTTCCATTCGTTAATTATGCCTGCTAGAAAAGGGGAGATAAGACGAGGCCCAAAAACTGGCGAGCCAGAGGACTCGTAGATGCCACCAGGAAAACCCTCAAAACGCCAGCTGATTTCGTAACCATAAAACTTAATTTCGCCAACCGTCAACAGAGACTACAAAATATGGATGGTATTCGGCCGCGCCGCTTAAAGCTGTAGGTTTGATGGAGGCGAGTGGGCGCAGCGTTCGACGGGTAAAACTCCATTCGACAATCCCAGATCGAAAGAGCCCAAGAGTCTATCACAATCCCATGCCAGCATAAGTCTATAGGCTTCACCCCGAGATTCCGCATGGGACTCCTTCACTTTGTACGTTGCGAAGAATGTGTCATTGTGCACCGAATACGGTGACTTCCCATTCCTCACGAAGTCTAGCTAGCTTGGTGAAATTAGCCAGTGGGCTGGTCGCTGCTACCCGTCACTGACGCCGATGTTTCTCTCGTGATGGGTTGCGGTTCCGCGGCCGGGTCAGATGAGTTTTCGCGTTTTCTTTTCGCCATTGTGCGAGAAATTGAACTTTGTAACTCGAAGACTAGACTGATGTGGGGTTAGGTGGTCTGCATCAAATCCAAGGCCCCGTAGACTGTAGATGTGTGCGTGGTTGGAGAATTTGACCTTCCGTCGCGACGTCAAATCGCCAGCGCTACGTCTGGAGACGGCATCGCGTGTTGTGCGGTTCGGAGTGGCGCCTGACGCCCCCCCGCTACCACCGAGACGATGAATATATGGGCTATCATGCCACAGAGCTGGTGCTCTGCGGAGTTTTAACGGATTCTTACGGACTGCTCGGGGACAGTGTGTTTTCGTACGGTTCACCTCAGCTTGGGGTGATTTACAGGGAGACCCAACAACTTCGCTATAAACTCAATGCTTTCGCAGTATCGTGAACTTCTTCTCACCACGCGAGCCTAAAAGGGAGCTTCTCTAACTGGCCAACAACTTTGTAGACGAGTTAGTGGCTTGGCTAGGTGCTGGTGGTAAGCCATTTTTTTTGGAGAGCCGAGAGCGTTAACTCCATTTCTTCCTGTGCGCACCGTGTCACCGCGGCGGTGTTGGGGACTGGAACGCAGAAAGGAACATGCACCTGAAAGACCTGCGTTCTCCCTGTTCCCATCGATTATCGCGATGCATGACAATCCTGATGTACGGATAAAGTTGTACGGATAGATGAATGTTTTCTTAGCAGGCGGTGCAGGTGGGCGAAGCTGCAACCCGAGTCGTGATGTTTCATCTTCGCGGCGTCCCAATCCCCACAGGTGCAGGGACTGGGGAGTCGTCTTGACCGAAATGTCAGCTCTCGTTGGCTGGCGAATCTTGAAGCATGAGTGAACCAATGCCCTGCTGTTGGCTTTCGCGAGGGTGCTTCCCAACCCTTTTCCTCCAAACATACAGAGAAATGCGGAACGTTTTGACGATCGACATTTGTTTGCTATTCATGCACAGATCATGTTGCTTTGGATGAAATAAATCAAAAGAGTATTTAAAAAAAAAGAAAGAGAGAGAGAAATATCGCAGCGGCACTGCTGGACTTGTTGGGGGTTGGCAAGTTTACACTGATACATGAACACACGCTCGGAGAATATTCCCTTTGCGTCCTATGGAGCGATATTTATTCAATCTTTATTCAGAAGATTGAAATCCGCCCTTTTGTTTTCTCTTCCAGGCCGTGTTTCTTTTAATAGCGACTCGTGACAATTGTTTGTCGCTCACCCGATACCCACACCTCGAGGAGTGAGACATGACACACACTCTTTTGCGATACAAGGACCGATTATACCCTAGTGCTGTGCTGCTTCGTTCCCCTCTATTGCTTTTACCCCTGCGTTACATAGGGGGTTCATTCCACCTGTCGCCTTTCGGGTGTCCGCATGCAATAAGGAATTCGTTTCGGGGTCCCACGAACCCAAAGCTGTTACCTTTTTTCGGGGGCAGTCACTGTAATCCGTTGGCCATGACATTGTAACGCCTATCAAAATTTTTTGTGGAGTTTGCCTCAAAGACAACTATGCCTTGGTTAATCACGGTTTTGTGTTTATGGGGCCTCCTCCCCATACGGCCACTTATACCAGCCCTTATAATAATGGCAAATCCCTATGCCTCTTGGAAAAAGTGGAACGAGATCGGGGTTCTAGGTTCCCATGGCAAGGCGTTGACAAAACGAGAAGATAGCCCAACTGACGTTTGCAAGAGATGGTCGCAGCAAACTGCAATTGTCAACGGAACGCTGTATATCTATGGCGGAAGGTCTATCAGCCAGTCAAGCCAGAGTGACAACACTTGGAGTAAGTTTAGAACTTCACCCGGGTAACCTAGGTATCGATGATTAACATTAGATGGTAGATAATGACTTTCTCACTCTCGATCTTGAGAACGATTGGGATATTTCCTCGCCAAAATTGACGGGTTTGACGAAATCTTCAGGCCCTCCTGCTGTAGCCAACGCTTACCTCTGGAACTCTTATACTTCTCTCTTCCTTTACGGTGGAGAATTCTCGGACAACCCTCCGGCGGATCCCGTTGAATTTACTTTATGGGAGTATGATATATCTTCCGAAAAATGGACAGGGCATGAAAACCCAACAACATCCAAGGGCAAAAACTCGGATGACGGCGATAAACCTGTGCAGAGGTCAGCCGAAGGAGCTGGCATTACCGTTTCCGAACTCGGAAGAGGCTGGTATTTCGGCGGTCACTTGGATGGATACACGACCAAAGGATGGTCGCAGTCAGTTGCGAGGGTTTATTTAAAGTCGATGATCGAGTATACATTCCCTGGCTTTGGTAATAGCCAAGTCGAAATGGAAGGAAATAGCAAGGTTGCGGGGGCCGATGGAATTTGGCGAAATATTACCGAAGGTGGTCTCCAGGATTCCGCTGGATTCACGGAGCGGGCTGACGGTGTCCTTGTGTACGTACCTGGCTTCGGCGAAGAAGGCATAATAATAGGACTGGGTGGCGGCACAAATGCGACTTTCGTAAGTAGAATTCAGGCTGGCTATTTTACTGCATTGAATGAATTTCATATATTAACAGATGCGGCAAAATTAGACTTCTATGAACGTGATTGACATCTATGATATTGCAAACTCCACTTGGTATAAGCAAGCGACAAGTGGGAAACCTCCGGAGATCCGGGTCAACCCTTGCGCTGTGGCAGCCTCTGCGGCTGACGGTAGCAGCACGCAAGTATATCTTTACGGGGGGCAGAATCTCATACCATATGGCGAGCAAAAGCAATACGACGATATGTGGATCTTAACCATACCTAGTTTCACCTGGATCAAAGTCGATACAGACAATCAATCTGCCCCTCCTGCCAGAGCTGGACACACCTGCAATATCTGGAATTCCCAGATTTTGGTAGTAGGCGGGTATGTTGGAAAGGACTTAAGCTGCGACAGCCCTGGGATATATGTTTTTGATGCGTCAGAGTTAAGGTGGCAAACAAAGTACACTGCGTTGGAAGGCGGAAACGATCTGAACCAACAGGACTCGCAGAAAAATAGCAAGGGTGGCTTAAGCGGGAGCTATGGATATAAAGTTCCAGAGCTTGTTCAGTCCGTTATCGGTGGAGACAGCCAGGGAAGAGCGACTGTAACAACACCAGCTGTTCATGTCACTGAAGGACCGATAGCCACGGGAAAGCCGATGACCTATACCGTACCGGATTCGACCCCGACGGGTGGGCCAGGAAATAATACGCAATCGCCCAACAGTAGCGACGGCGGACTCAATGTCGCCGCCATCGCAGCAGGCGTGGTCGCTTGCTGCCTGGCCATTCTCGCAGCGTATCTGGGATTCTGCACATATGTGTACCGCAAGCAGCTCGCACTCTACAAACAACACGTTGCTGCCGCCCAGCGGTCATCGGATGGGAGTCGATACGGTGAAAAGCTGTCCTACCTCTGGCCCCGGGAAAACCTGAGCGTGAACGGGCCGTCAATAGGCGAGTCGAGCAGTGCCCTCACGATGACCCCCGCTGCTGCAGCTGCGCATGCATTTGCCGCAAGCCAGTATTCGCGGAGCGCACAACCTGGGTCAGCGAATAGCAGCGCGGATGATTTGCTCGCAGGACAGGAGCCGACATTCCTGGGAGTAATGCTTAACCCGAGAAGAAGTTTAAGGGTCATAAACAAAGACTGAGCCCCAATTTTTTCTTTCTTTTTCTTTTTCTTTTTCTTTTTCTTTTTTAATTTTTCAGTTGCATGACGACTTGCACGATTCGATGACTCCCGCCAATGGCCCTCTGGACCGTGAAGTTTGTTTGTCTTTGTTTCGATAGTACTTTGTTCGGCACGATGTACGGTAACTAGATGTTTCCAGCATAATTAACGTTAAGAGATGAGCAGATATGTTTAATATAACAGACCCTGGGTTCGAGGATTTATAAAATTTCCCGAATACCTAACACAATAAAAATTCCATCCAATTGAAAGCATTCCGCAAAAGACAGCGGAGAAAAAAACAAAGAGAATACAGAATAAAAAAAGAAATGATTTTCCGACACCGGGAATCGAACCCGGGGCTGCTGTGACCTGCTTGAGAGACAGCGATGTTACCTCTACACCATATCGGAGAAGTTATGGTTTTGAGATTAAAAAAAAAATACCTTGACATTTTAATTCTGTATTGCTCACGAGGAATATTCGAGACATACGGCGTGCCCTAGGTATTGTACACCGTTTAAGGAGTTTTCAGCCGGCAACTCCAGAGTACTCCCTTGCCGTTTTCTAATTAGATGGCCCGAAAGTTAACTAGCCATTTGTTCAGACTAGAGACCGAAGTAACATCCATGGAGTGAATTTAGGACTTCGGTTCTCAGCTCGACCCCTTTAGTCTCTTATCTACTTCTCTAGATTCAGATAAAACTCTTTCATATTCCCCAACTCTGATTCCGCCGGCAGGAATGATCATTAGCGCCTCAACGTACACCGATGAAGGCTTTTTTCTTCCGCCTCCTGACTTGAGTATCTCATTTTGAAGAACGAGGCTGGGCGCTGGCGACAGGGGCCTCACATAGCCGATAACGTTAATCCAGTTTCCGATGTCAATATCTGAATGGCTGAGAGACTCGAGAAGCAGGTTTACATCGACATCTATTCGAGCCCCCGGCGCTCGACGGGGCCCTTTTCTGTTCGGCGAGGATACACTGTCATTATGCTCAAGGGTGAGGATGCCCTTTGCAATTGTGTACTTCGATACACTTAGGGAAGAGTTAGCTGTCAATGTAGAAACCTGGTTTGTATGGGTTTATTCCGCTTTCACGTACCATCCTAGAAAGCGGACCTTTGAACCAACGGGGAGATTAGGTAGCTCGGAGAGGAAGACAAGTCGAGTTGGGAGCGGACCCGGGACGTCTTGGTTCATTCCGAGCCATGTACATAGCCATCAGGTCATAGTACCGTGAGAGCACTCGGAGGGCCGAAAGTTTGACCTTGCTCTCGTCGCTGCATCTGTTCCTCGCCCTGGATGCTGCTGGACGACGACCGGGTGGCGGCGCGATGACTAATATTTCACGTGATCACCTCCCTGCATCCCGATGTCATAAGCAATCGAGAATGGGAGGCTTCATGCTGGCGCTCACGCACGAGGCATCCGCATTGCCGCCTTCGCAACCGCAAAGTCAACAAGTCCGACCGTCTTTCAAGCGCTACGATACTCATCACCTCTATCAACCCTCGCTTGCTCTACTCTCCTATCCTCCTCTACTCTCATCCTTACTCCCGCGTTCTTCAAATATCCCGCCCCGCATCTACCCTAGTCCTACCTCGAAACTTTGAGAGACCGCCATAGGAGGCCACGAGCCTACGGGTTCCGCTATTCCCGAGGTCCTCTCTTCATATCGCTCTCGTGTACTCCCGAAATCTCTTATTCACTTTCCTTTCGCAGCTCCTACAGACCTAACAAGATGTGGTCGTGGTTTGGTGGTGCTTCGGCGCAGGCGAAGAAGGATGTGCCTAAAAAGGCCATTCTGGAGCTACGGCAGCAGCTAGAAATGCTGCAGAAAAGAGAGAAGTACTTAGAAGCTCAGATGGCAGAGCAAGATGCTCTTGCTAGGAAATATGTCACTTCAAATAAGAATGGTATGAACCTGTTTTTGCCCTTTTGCAGCTTGGTGGAACATAAATTTATACGGCTCGCTTTTACCGATGGCTGGTGGATTCAGTTGGGAGGGATTTGCTATGCTGTGATGCTAACTCTCAAACTTCTGTCTATATAGCTGCCAAAGCGGCCTTACGAAGGAAAAAAGGCCACGAACGGTACCTTGAACAAACTACAGCCCAAATTATCCAAATGGAACACCACATATACTCCATCGAATCCGCAAATCTTAATCAAGAGACTTTTAATGCAATGAAAAATGCAGGTGCTGCAATGAAACATATTAATAAAGGGCTTACAATCGAAAATGTTGATGCAGTAATGTACGCAGCCTCTTAGACTTCAAACTACGTATTCGATCGATATCTTTTGCTAATAAAATTCTAGGGATGATGTACGCGAACAACATGCAATATCCGAAGAAATCGCAAACGTAATCTCGAGTGCTCCCATGGGCGATACAGTTGACGAATCAGAACTGGAGATAGAGCTTGATGGCCTGGAACAAGAAGCCATCGATGAGCGGATGCTTAGGACGGGAACTGTTCCTGTTGGAGATAGGCTTGATTCTCTACCCGTTGCGGCAAATGGAGAGCGTAAGTTTTCAGAATCCCCCGGCGCCACCTTAGAATGGTGCTAATATGCCTCCAAGTCAAAGGCAAGACCAAAGCACAGATCGAAGAAGAGGACGAAGAGGCTGAACTTGAGAAATTGAAAGCTGAAATGGCTATGTAAGGAAGACTATTGTGAAATTGGTCCTCTTCGCATTTTGTATCACCGCCTTGGATTTTGGTGGATTAGTTCTCTCGTCTAATTACCCTGAGAGCTTAGCTGGAAACCTCGCAGCGCCATCTTTTGACCTATATACCTTACCTTTCTCGTATATTCCGACTCCCCGCGACTTCTTTTGTCGTATGACCCATGATATATATTTCGCTTCCCTGATCTTCGGTGCATGCTTTCCACGCCTCCGTTATGCAGTCATGATTTGCTCTTCGTCCATGGTGTATGGAGTAGCTCTGAGATTGTCTCTATCCTCCGGTTTCCTAGAAGTCCAATTTCCCTTTTGCCAATGCATGAACAAACTTTGTCTTCCGCTAGGCTTTCAAAGCTCATAAATAACGCCCCGTGGGTAACTAGACTCAGACTATATGTAAAGAAACATAAACCAACCCGATTGAGAATCGAATGAAACCACTGTGTGGCAAAGTAGAAATGTTAACAGCATACCCAATAATTGCATGAGAGGTGGGGATTGAAAGTTTCTGCACCTAAACTGCTAGTTACTCCTGTACTCCACAATTCTTAAGGCTTGCCATCGTTTGGAGTCGAGGTGTTTTTAAACTGGGCAAACTTCAATGCTGGAGCTATGGCGCCCGGGAAAAAGGGAAAAAGAAAAAGGAGCAGGCCAAGCGGCCTGGAAGAGAGATCAATTACATGTGGATTTGGTATTCGGAATCTCATGCGGCCATGATCATAGCCCTGCGCTACTATATGAAGGGAAAGGGAGGTAGAAGACAAAAATCAAAAGTAAAAATATATGAAATGAATATGAAAAAGACGTGACAGAAACGCCATGCTCTGGTCTTTGGATATCATAAAACACTTGTGAATGAAAGATGTGTAGACCCGATGCAGGTGGGAGAAACCAGTGAGGAAGTAAAGCACATTGCGACAGTAAATAGAGGGGGAAAATAAAAAACCTATGTACCCAGGTAAAGGATTAAATAATCATAAATCTTCCACGGGGCTATCATCGGCCCTTTTCATTTCACTCATCACGCGTATGCCAAAAAGAGGATTCCTTGCCCGAGCCAACCCGCATCCCGATTTTCCATATATAGCGCCGTTTTGTGTGTGTGTGTTTTGGGGGGGTGTAAATTAACAGAAAAGAGCCAAAACCCTTCCAAACCATGCCATGCCAAATGAAGAAAAAGAACGAACCTAAAAGAAAGGCGATTTATAGTTTAATCTGACTTTTTTTTCCCCTTCCCTTGCTGCTCGTTCATTGTCGTGAAATAAATCAGGGCAGAAAGGTATTAATAGAGCAGACAACATAGCCAGCTTGAGGCAGGATACTTAAGGTATCCCTGCTTGGCTCTGGTCTCCCGTCAACTGGCCGATAATTCCGCGAAGGGCATTGATGATTACGGCTTCATCTTTCGGCTCTCCACCAGGGAAAGAACTCTCCTTTGCGCCATTGAGGACGCGATCACGGGCACTCCTTAGAACCTTCTTGATGTACTCCTGATCTTCATAATCTTCCATAAGAACTGCCTCGAAATTATCGATTGCCTGGTTGGCTCGGGAAAGGAATGCCGGGTCTTGGTTAATGAGAGATAACGATGAAATCGGTGAAGTGTTCTGAGGCGGTGGAGGTGGCGCCGGCGGCATGGGATGTATAGGAACAGCGGGAGGGGGTGGAGGAGGGGCTTGTGGAGGAGGCTGGCTGGGATGGGGAACTGCATTGTACGGTTGAGATTGAAATTTTATAATGCTTGGAGCATTATAATTTTGTGGCGGCGGTGCCACTGGCGCCGATGGCGGAGGTTGTCGACGTTGGGGCGGTGGTTGCGGTGGAGCTCGACGATGTCGTGGATGCGGAAAGTGAGGCGGCGGAGGAGTCGAAGAATAGGGTGAGCTGTACACCGGAGATCGTAAGAGAGAAAACGGTCGAGGTAAGTCATGCTCTGGCAATACAGTCTGTGGCAGATGAGGCAGGGTGAAAGGAAACGGGTTGGCTCGGCGGGCAGGTGGAGGTGGAGGGAGAGGTGGAGGAGCCATGGGGGTTGGATGTTGGGTAATTGGCTGATACGGATATTGTGGCGGGGGATGCTGTGCAGGCATTCCGTGGGGAATAGTATACTGCGGAACCGCTGAGGGCGGGAGGAAAGGCTGGTTGTTGTGGTTGGTTATGTCCTGGGGAGGCGGAGATGGACGACGCTTCTTTTCTTTGTCCACTGACGCCCCCGGAATCAGTTTCCATGACCATCCTTTGCCATCTCGTTCAGCGTGCATAAAGAGATGGTTATTGCCGTTCAGATTATGCCGCACACTTGAAGTCCAACCTTCAGTTTCACACCTAAAGCGAAAGTATGGATATTTTAGTTTTAATGCACGATAAATTTGCTTCAGCGTCATGGGAGTTGGAGATTCAGATAGCGCATCGTAGATCAATACGGCGTAATTATATGGTGGTTTCGCTAGTTCTTTGGGCGTGTAAAAGCTTTCTGGAGGGTAGTCAGGTGAAGGTGACCTGGAAGGCTTGCGCTTCTTGACAGGCGCCGGCTTGATAGGCTCTTCTTGTCCTGGCGCAATGTTTCCATCGCCCCCCTCTATCGACTGCACAACCGAATCACCAGGAGCAGAATCAGGTCGTTTCCTTTTTGTATATTTTCGCTTTTCCGGTTTGACTGCGGGTTGGTCTTCAGCTTCCCCGTCTTTCCCGGATTTGGACGCCTTAGATTTGGTCGTTGGAGGCGGCGTCACTCCACCATTGGCTTCACGGCGAGCAGCTAGTTTCTGCTCACGCGCTATCTCTGCCCGCTCACGCTTTGACATGATGCCATCCTTTGGCGGGCGACCAGGGCCACGACGACGAGCAGGCTGAGGAGTCTGACTTTCTTCTGTTGATGGCTTTTGTCCGGATACCGTCACTGTGAGCTTCTTGACTTTCACTTTACCAGCTTCTTTGTTACGCGCGGAGTCCTCTCCACCAGAATTATCGGCTTCTCCTTCACTCTCGATCTTAGCACTGCCTCCTTCAGGGCGGGAACGGGCGGCTTCATTAGACTCGGGTACTGGCGATTCCGTTGCCTCCGAACCGGTCCCTCCGATCGGGACATCTGGGAGTAGAAATCTCACCCTCACTCCACCTATTTGTATAAAATCACCGCTATGAAGAGGGCGGACCTGGCCTGGTGCAAGCCAATCTGCGCCCATAAAGGCACCATTTCTTCCCATTACCTCCATTTCAAATACATTTCTGTGAAAATTGTACGCGATCTTGACATGTTTTCTTGATATACCACGATGAGATGAGGGAACTCCGTTGGCTGAAGCTGGAGGATGTATCGGTATGATTGGACAAGAATCCGGTGTCGGTAGCAAAGCAAGTGTATCTACTCTCTTTGGCTCATTTCCATTCTGTAACGACTCCATGGCGAGGGCATTGTAATCCTTCATCACTCGAGGAGGTTCAACTGGAGTTGACATGTCAGGTTCCGCTTGGGTCATATGCAACATGGGGTGGCTATGGTGACCATTCGAAGAATTGGAGGACTTCCAGCTCATCTGAGGAGGGCAATGTTGGGGAACATCGGGGTCAAAGCCCATGATGCCACCGGTATCACTGATCACACTGCCCATGATCGTGTGGTTATTATCCGGTTTTATCCGTTTTGGGGTTCGGACGCCATTCCCATTCTGAGCTTTTTGCTGCTTTAGCTGCAATTCTCGCTGAAAAGCAGCGCGAGCAGCACGAACATCACGACCGAGGATAAAAGAATAGGTATTGACGTAGAAGTGGCCATCATCAAATTCCAGCTTAGCATAAGCCTGGATTCTAGGTTCAGACCCAGAGACAGATCCAGAGTCATTTGTTGTACCTTTGGCATCCTTTTGAGTAGGGAGCTCCGGATAGCCAACGATTCTGGGTGTAGGACCACCAACTGCGCCAAAGTATGCATCCGTAAGAATTTCGCTTTGCAAAAGGGCTTCCTTCGCGGATCTAGCAGCCGGGAGTGGCGTGAAGTCCGAGAACATCGGGATAAAATCTGGGTTGGCTTTTGCGTTGCTCTGAATTGCATCCAGAATTAGATTGTGTTCCCTTTCGATGCTGTCTTCCTGCGAAGCCTCAGGCATCAAATTATCTTCGGTGGCCTTTTGTGCTTCACTTGTATCCAATGTGGCGTCGGCCTGGGCACATGTTGGCGGTGGAGCTTGTTCGATGGGAGGGTTGTCGCCGTTCAGTTGGGTTTGCGGTGACGGACGAGGTGAAGGGTTCCGGGACTGAGGAATTTTTTCATCGAGTTCCATTTCAGTAGACGATTGGTTTTGGTCGGGTTCGGGGGAGTTATTCAACGGTTTGCTTGACAAGAGTTGTGCCAAGAGAGCGCTGGCCGCATTTTGCTTTTCACGCTCAGTCTGTTTCTTGTAGTCATCTAGGGCCAGCTTGTCAGTCAAGTAGCCGGACCAGCCCAACAATTACATACCAGATAACGCTAGAAAAGCAGATTCGGAAACGGCTTTGAGTTGATCGGCCGTCGCATTATTGGATGCTTCGAGCTTGGGGGTGACGTCGCTGGCGGCTGGCGGCTTCGACTGCTCGCACCGGTCGACCTGGAGGTCCATCGCAGACCTCTCTGACGCCGCATCATGAGGTCTTTGCCCCAGCAGCGACGCCGCCATGGTCTGGGATGATGACATTGCATGCGGGTGCACCATCCAACGAGGGTCCGGGGCGGTAGGACGATGAAATAATGGTCGGGATGATTTTGTCGGCGTTATGGCTGGTTGCTCTGGATCCCCGTACCGCACGCCTTCCCTCTTTGGGTCTAGCGCTGAATCTAGATCGCCTCGGCTGCCTTATGTAAGTATCAAGAACGCACTTCCGTTCGACCAGCCTGTTGCGCGACCCTGTAAAAACTGCGGAAAAGGCGTCCGGAGCTTTGTGTTCGTGGAGGATGCTCCAGGAGATATGCACAAGGGGCCTTACCCCGATGCAGGTGCTCGCCTACTGAGGCTAACTAACTAACTTAGGCCAGTAACCTGTTCCCATGCTTCGCTCACCTCTTCGTCACCACAAGCGCCCTCCACCAAGTTTGGGTTTCAACGATGCACACATCCAGAGTTAATACACATGACTGTTCATTTATGTACCTATGGTCCAGATTACACATTATCGCCGGTCAAAACTCTCTCGTTCCCTGTCCAACGGTATACTGGGAGTCTGGGGTCACCGGGCCACTCCGGTCTGCGACCTTTTCCACTTTCATCCATTGGCGTGCTTTGGTAGGGAGCATTCTGTGGACAACACTGAGAAGTTGTGCGTACACCGATGGGCGATTGGGATCTTGGATTCTTGCCCACCGATAAAACGGGATCAGTTCCCATTTGGTCCCACCGTCGCTACCGATGCTTTCACCATCCCCCGCTTCCGCTTCGCCTTCCTTCCTTCGAATCCTTCGAGCGACAAATATACGACATCTTCTGCATACCTCAGGGAGCACATAAAATATACGATACTCGCAGTGCACCCTATGTTTCAGACGATCAGCATCGGCGGCGACCGTACGGGAAAGGAAATACTTACGACAACGGCAGATCAAAGCTAAATTGCAGTTGCTCCAATGTCCTGTTTTCCTTTATTAGTTTTCTGCGTTGGGATCCAATTTTATTTTTTATTTTTTATTTTATTTTATTTTATTTTTTTTAACTTACCGATCTCTAGTATCAACACAAAACAGGAAGCATGCGACAAAGCCAACGATATTGACGCAGCCCTGAAACTTATTAGCGTTTTCTCATGGTGGTTGGTTGCGACTGGAATCTCACATATATGGAAAGACTCGTTGTGAAACCAATGGGCGTTGTTATGAATGGGTACATCAGGAGCTGGATTCCAAGGGATGTTAAATTGATAAAAACACACATAGCCATGCCTGCCTCGCGAACGGTGCTTGGAAAGGATTCAGCGGAGAGGCTGAACGCCGCAGGTCCCACAGTGAACGCATACACAGCAGTAAACAGCATTGTAAACTGACTGGTTATTAGCAAATTCTGTAGAAACAATCCATTCCTAAAAGCTTGACTTACAAGCATGATTGTGGGTGTTCTCGCGCTGTTGTCCAGCTCAAAGAGCGAGGCCAATATAAACATAAAAACAGCCATAACTGGAAACCCGAGAAGCACTAGATTGGTTCTGCCGAGTCTATCACTGAGTAATGGAGTCAATAGTCCAAAGCTAAAGCACACTGCGCCAAAGCAAAGGGCCAGAATCAAAGAATATTCAGGACTGATTCCAGCATCCAAAAGAGAGGAAGAAAAGAAAGCGAGTGCGTTGATTCCGCACAGTGACTGTGTCAACATTATTGTTCCTCCAGATACGAGAGCATGGCGACAGCGAGGGTCTTGAATGATTTGCGCCAGTCTTCGAAAAAAGTGCGCCTCTTTCATATGGTAACTGTGAGTACAAATTTCGTTGTTCTGGCCTCGTTGGGAACGCAAACACAATCCTGGTGGAAAGTGGGCGAGACGCTCTGATAACGGTTTGGTCTCATCCGCAAAAACATTCCTCCCTGGAGCAGGTTTACTTTCTTCATCAGAACATTTGCCTTTGGATTCCCCTTTTTTAGCAACCTTCCGGATCTCCATGAGCTCTCCTTCTGCTTCCATTTGGAAATGGCTAGAGATGATATCTCGGAATCCTTGGATGGGGTATTTTCGGTAGAGGCAAGCCGCCTCGGTTGCTTTGGAATATTCCCCCGTCTTCATTAAAAACATCCAACTTTCTGGGATCATGTAGGAAGATATCATTAAGGGAATGGTAGGTATCAGAGTGGTAGCGCTCAGGAATCGCCATGCCGTGTCAGGCTCCAGGTTGAATGAGTCCACCACTTTCCAAGATACATCCCCAAGGAAGATGCCAAGAGCGTCTGAAACTTGCCTAGGAATTCGGTCAAATCAAGTTTCCTGTGAAGATGCAGGAGTGTGGCTCACCATGTGGATAGCAGAGCACCTCGCATATGCACTGGCGCAAGTTCCGCCAAAAATGGTGCGATCACACTTGCTTTGGCCCCAAGCGCAGCCCCGATCAGTATTCTGCAGCCAATGAGCTCCGCTGGAGTCCGCGAGCAAACAGCACCAATCGTCGCTCCCATGCTTATGGCTGCAGAAATTGCGACGGCACCACGTCTTCCCAGCCAGTGGTTCTGAATAGGGTCGGCAATGAGTAGACCTCTATCATGATAAATTAGGACCCGGCCCTTCTTCAACATCAATAGCTAGACTCACAAGATACCTGATGCAAGTGTTACAGAAGCAGATAGTGCACCAAGGAGAAATTGGTCTCTAGTGTTGCTTGATCCCGGCGCAACGTCCAGGTGGAAGGCTTCTCCCAGGGGTATATCTAAGAGCCAACGTTAGCCAGCACGATAGTCGCATTTTAGCCCCGAGCAAATACTTGTTCCGTTTAACGTGCTCTGTGTCCATCCCTGGCAGACACCTGATAGTCCGCCAATGATGAGAACAGCAGAACGAAGACTTCGCGTCTGCTGCCAGAATGTAGCTTTGCGTTCGTCCTGCAAGGCAATTTTTTCCTCCTCCGGAAAATCGGGGTCGCCGAAAGCCTCCATATCATCTCTCTCAAAACGAGCTGCCCGCTTCACGCCATCAACCTCCGATAGAAGACCATGCTGGGAAGCAAAGCATTCCACCCCTTCATCTAACGTCTCCACAGATTCGAACAATGCAAATGGGTTGTCCAAATTAGGTTCATCTATGGCATTATGTGGTGCGTCATCAAACGCTCCATTGCCGCGAACTCCATTCACGAGAATGTCCTCAAACTTTTCGGATTGAACTTCTTCAGTCGCCCTTGGTGTTTCCGCTATGTGTATCTCGTCATCGAACTCTTCTGCCCACCTGAATCCATTTCCGTTCAATCGTCGTCCTAGGTCTTGGTGGCTAGCATCAGATGGCCACCTATTCCTGCCTTCAAAGGAAGGCCATCGGCCAACTTCCTGGTCATCATCCGCGCTCATGTTTGACAACATCGGGGTATCGAGAGGGAAAATATCGAGTTGATATTCTTGCAAGAAAAGATGAGCGACAGCATAACTATCCGTCAAAAAACAATTTCTCGCTGCGTCTAAATGCTTGGATATAGCTGTGACACTGTCTTTCGCTATGCCCCAAGTTTGACACTATCATGAGGCTCAGCTTTCCCTGGAGTTCCCGCAGGTCGACTTCAACTGGCTGGTATCGAGATTTAGCGGCTGTTGGCGACGGGGGCTATGCAGATAGGACGAATATGACTGGCTGCCTCGCCCTCAACTCCGGCGTCCAGAACACAGAAATAGGACAACCTGCAATCTCGACTGCCCCCACTGACAGAGTGTAGAGGACGCTTGGGGAAAACCTGGGGGGCGACTCCACGTTTTCTGACAAACTCCTAAAAGTCACCGACAGATCTGACCTCTTTACTCCATGCCCAGTTACCAGTATGGACGAAGGAAACACGTCCACATCGTCGTCCGTGACTGCCCGGTCGAATCCGAGATACCCTGCTGAGTGGTTAGACACAGCGACTCATCGGGCGAAAAACCAGGATGTTGTTCAATACGTAACGTTCGCCCGTCGGTATTCAGGATACAGAGCTGTGGAACATTTAGAGCCTCATTCCGTCGCCAAAATCCCAAGGCTGTAAAAGGGCCATGGCGCTCCGTGACATTTGACCTCCTCAGCCACCAGTTCCGTCTTGGAATGTCAGTGGGGCCGCATGGTTTCGTGTCTGTTCTCGTATTTCGAAGCATTCCCGTGCCCCCTAACTATGGAGTAATGAACTTGTTATGACTAGTTAGCTGTGCTGCTAAGTCAGTCGCTGACTTATGATTAGCTGCGGAGCAACGATGCTGCTCTCCATGCGTGACCGCAGTGAGGCATCCTGGCCGTTGCCTTGCAAAAGGATACCCTTTTCCTTTCTTCCCATATAACTTGTCGTACTTCCAAAAAAAAATACGCCCATGCTTGTTGCACCTCTTTAGCGCCTTTGAGCTTTCATAGGCCGTTTTCCCCTTTCCTCCATGTGGTTCAGCCATGCACCATCCCTCTGGCTTCCCCACACCACTATACGATGCTCGATTCCACCGTCCTTTTCAAGAAAAGATCACTAGCAATAAAAGGTGATAAAAATTATTCCCAAAAAGTCCCGTAAAGCCGAGCGATGGATCCCGCAGGCCTCGCGGTTGCACTGGTGGCCGCAGCGACCGAACTCGCTATCAAAGTGAGGGCTTTCAAAAAGCGAATGAATGACCGCCCAACCATAGTCGATGGCTTGCTGGATTACTGTAGAATGGTTAAAGGTGATTCAGAGATGATTGCCGGGCAGGCAGACCGCATCCAAGCAATCACAGATCCATCGTTCCACGGAAGAGGGAGTCCGCTATACGTCCTGTGCACCAGACTACAAGGCCTGACCAGGCTCCTCAGTGAATTTGACGAGGAGCTGGGCGATCTCACCAGATCAAGTGCTACGACTTGGCTAGGAAGAGCGATTCTGCAGATTGACACAGACGATGCACTCCCAAGAATAAGGCACGTTCAGGATAGAATAGAACAGTACCTCTCCAGCATGTTGCGTTCGATGCAATGTATCCAACTTACCCTCCAGTAAGTTTTCATCATGCCCATCCGAACAAGCATTGTAAATAAGACAGTTGCTAATGTTCAAATCAGGGAACCTCCAGTGCCACCTCGCCCACTGAATGCAGCGTCATCCACACTTCCCAACTTTCCTACTCCGCCTCCGTCGCCAGGCCTCAGCGATATCAAAATCACGCCGGGCGGCAGGAAATTCTCGAATATCTCCAGCCTAAGCCAGACTACAGATATTGAGAGGGCAACTCGGAATCTGGATATGCATCTCGTCGAACGATTGCTGCAGGAAGACGTCACAGGAACTCTTATCCACACGATAGATTCCCATGGACGGACTCTTGTCGATATCGCCGTGTGCCAGGGCAAAAGCACTCACCCATCCCAAGTGCCGCTGGTCAGAATGTTAAAGGAGCGAGGTGTAAAATTCACACTCAAAGACGACCGTCATCGGAGGATGTATCGTGAAATCATGGACACCATCAAACTACAGTCGAGGAAGAAATGGTGACATAAACCATATCATCTACCAGAATCGACCGGTAAATGCAAAATATGCGGTATAGTGTCAACATATCCGCGTCTCGACGACTCATCGAGGGAGACAGCCCTTGCACGCTTCGGCCAGTACAATGTGTCCGGCTGGAGAGACGACTCCCGTATAACGGTGACCGATTCCACAATGCCCACATGCAGATCTGAATTCCACGGATGTATCCTAAAAATATGCGTTGCAATCGGAATCCGGCGGCAGATATCCTTTTCTCTCCGATTCCCCTTGGTAGAGTCCACTGAGGAGACTATGCCTTGTTTCTGTGGAAATTGTCGGCACCGACGGGACGCAGCATTTGAGTACATATTTCGCTGCACGATAATGCCGGGGTTTGCCTTCGTCTGCGCAATAAAGCGAGAGGATACTCCATCATTCGATTTTGTTAACTTTTCTTTTCTCTTCCCCCCCCTTCCTTTTTTTTTGCTGTACAATAATTTTCTCCAAAAGAGTCAACAAAATGTACATACATACACACAAGCACCAACGAATGGCAGAAACAATTTCAAAACTCGCAGGTATTCTGCGCAAAAATCATTCTTTCATGATTCCAAAATAAATACACCTCAGCGTCGAGAGGCATTCATCCGCCTGGGTATGTATATATACAGCCTTTCGGGTATACTTCGGCCATAAATTCGGCTCCTTCGGTTCCCAAAAAACGTACCTTGCAGGCAGCGGTCGGTGTCCGCCTGACGGCGCAGCCACGGATCAGCGCGGCTTTGGAGGAGCTTTGGCCTCTTTTGTGGTGGCATAGCCAGCTCCCAGCATGGACGCTTGGGCTGGATTCCACTAAAACCACGCCTAAATGCAGGGTTGGGCAGCAACGGTAAACGGATCCAGCCTCAAGCGGCTCTTTCAGTTTCCGTGCCGAACGGGTAACGATGAGAATGAAAATGAGAGATTTCACTTCCTCCTTTTTTTCTGGGATCGCCCGATATACTTCCCATATATCTAGTGGACATTTGTCTACCCTCATCATAGCCTTCTTTGGGTACCCCCGCAGAATATCTCTCATCTCCTGACAACTAAATCACTCCTTATCACCCACTTCTCGCCTTGCTTGACCTCTCTACCTTCATGAAGCAGACATTTATCACCATGACGGTGGAGCAGCGCCATACCAACCTCCAACTCCACGGCGATTGGGTCCATATCAACATTGTTGTCTTTCAAAGGCTTAGATTTTGAGCCATTCTTCTTCGAGGAAAGAACCGGTTCGGGATAGAACACCGTCTCTCCACCTGTGCAGGTAGTCAAATAAATCAGAAGCGTCCAGGTCGTTTTACCTGGGAGAGACCGGTCCGCTAAGGAAGGGAGGTGAAGTGATACCGAGTCATCATCTGCGATCAAGATCCGTCCATTAGCATGTCATTTACCACTCTCGTCCTGTGGACAGGTTAGTTGACTCACAATGCTGTCCAAAAAACTGCCCCTTCGAATATCTATACACCCTGATATTTGGATTCAATCCAAGAACTTCCCCACCCCACAAGTCCTTCCCCTCGGCACTGTCAGCGTCTGCCGATTGTCCCAAAACTACCTGGCTCAATGCCGTCTCCTTCCACAATCTCTCTGCAAACATCAGGTCATCAACCTGGAAGCGATCATTCACCCTTACTGCATCTCCCCTTTTCGGTCGTCCGGGGGTCGTAACCAATGGCAGGGTGGAGAGGAAAGACACGTAGTTCTTGCAGAGGGTGGAAGTAAATAAATTTCTAACAACGTAGATTTGATCTGAAAGGACTGTCTCGAGCGCGAGGTCGGAGGACGGGATCAATGGTTTGAGCGGCGGCCAGTTCGGCGTGGCCGGTTCTTGTCGATGGCTCTTGGTGGGTTCGGAGGACGACTTGGACTTTGGGTTATTAGTAGCTTTGGGCTTAGATTTTGGCGGCATGATTGAGTTTAGTTTGGAGCCCTGGGGGAATCATCCTGGAGGAGAGAGAAAATGTGTTTCTGAAAGATGCATCAAATCGGCTATCGAGGATGGTAACCAGCTAGTTAGTTAACTAATACGGAGTACGGAGTACTCCGTACGGAGTACAGGAGCTGGTTTTTACCCCGGAATTTTCGCTCCACCCCCTCCCTCGCCAATAGAGGCAACAGAATTTCAACCACCTCTTTACCTACGAAATTTTAATGTGGATCGATGGTTCTGAAACGTAAATAATGATAGGCTATGATAAATGGACCCAAGAGGGGTGCAGCCTGCAGGACTGCGCCCATTAAACTGGAGACGGGACAGGGGAGGACAGGAGAAGAAAAAAGGGGACACCCATATATATTGGCTGATAGCATTTCTTCCTTTAATATATGATGTATGTATTGCATCCAATGCTGCCATAAGTGGAGTAGGGCTTTTCCTTTGACAGTTTTGCTGCTAATAGCATATTTTTTTTTTTGATGCCTGATTGCAGACAAGAGAGTCAAGCAATTTATCTCATGAGAACAGAACCAAACAAGGACAGGGGAGAACATCTGGAGGCACAATAAATAAATAAAAACATTTAGAGAAAAAAAAAAAAAGGTTTATTCGGATGCTTCTGGCTTAGGCTGGCTTTCTGGGACGCCGTACTCCGTCCGTCGCATGATGTCCTCCACAGGGCCCAGTAGTCTCTTGAAGCCATCTCTCCCCAGTTGTGCAACTTTCACATCCGTTTTTGCAATCACACTCGCCTGTCTCGGTTTGTCATCGAGTAAGGCTAGCTCGCCGAAGTAGTCACCTCGTCTGTAGTGCTTAACCGCGCCGTCAATGCCACGTTTATAAGCAGCAGCTTCACCGGATTCAAGGAGATAAAACGCATCGCCAGGATCACCTTCCTCAATAATCGTATGCCCAGCAGGGTGCTTAATCGTGTCCAGAGCATCAGCGATCTTCGAGCGCTCATAAGGTTTTAAAGACGACAGTAGCGGAACCTCCTCCAAGAACGATTCATACATACGTCGCCGTTTAAAGGCGGAGTCCATCAGGATTCTTCGAAACGTGACACGGTCAAGCGCCCAGACGGTCGATGGCTCGGTCGACACGACCGTGGCCGCCCGAGGAGCATTGTACATAAGAGCGAGTTCGCCGAAGGATCCTCCTGGCCCGATCTCATTAACCTTGCTTCCCATGCCGTTGTGCCCGGGTTGGGCCGATCCCGACGGATGGATGAAGACATCGAAGTGCCCTTGCTCAACAATATAGAAGTAATCTCCAGCATCACCTTGGGTGATGACCTTGATATCCTTAGCCGGAACAGGTTTCTCCACGAGAGCATTCAGAACGGTCTTGAACTGGTCCTCCTCAAGATGAGAGAAGAGAAAGTTCCCAGCAACCGCTGTCTTCAGCCGATCAAGTTGTTCCGGAGGCTTAGGGTGATACGGCGGTGTCCAGGAATCCGAATCGGAGCTGGTAGGGTTCAACGATTCTGCCGACACCGAGGTGCGACGGCCCAGGGCGTAGTGGTTGGGAAATCCGGAGTCGCTCGGGCCCGCTGCCGGTCGGAAAGTACCATGTTCCTGTTCGCCTCTCCCCCCAAACGGGTTGGGGCCAAATGCCCCGAATTCCCCAAACGTGCCCACTCCATCACCACTTTGGAATGGACTGAGGACATGGTGTATGTGGGCTCTCTGTCGGGAAACGTCGGCTCTGTGGAACGTCGACGTCGTTGGAGAAGTCACATTCTCATCCTCTTCTACTATTCTGTTGAAGGGTGCCGCTCCGCCACCCGCGTGTCTTTCGCCATGGCCTGCATGGCTTCCGGGAAAGGCATTGGACTCAGACATCACGGTATATGGTATCTGTTCTTTAAGGCGTCAGGACGCCGCTGCCTTCGCGAGGAGGGGTGAAGTGCTTGGTACGACTTGGCGGCAGTGCAGTCGAGTACTATTTTTTAAACGCAGCAACGTGGGGAGTAGCCGAGACGAGATACAGAGAGTCCGTGAACGGGATTCCAGGCTGACTAGGAGGAGGGGGGTGGGCGGGAGGTCAGTGGATATTTTGGGCGATGGGAGGTTTTTCGAAGAAGAGAGGCGAGGCTCACCGAAGTGATGGCATACAGTTGCGGGGATCCTCCTTCCGTCGAGAGTCGCCTGCAATGATGGAAAAGTTGAATCTTCTGTGGGATCGAGGCTTGAAGAAGGATAGATTATGGTGGTTTCGTCGCCCTTTTTGAATTAATTATTGGATAAAGAGAGGGCGTGGGAGAGAAACAAGGGGTCCTGGTTTCCTTGGAAGCGTTCTAGAAAACAATGTGTGACCCGGGAGGATGATCTGTAACCAGTCTCAAACGGAACGAGGTCCGAATACCGGGAGGCTGAGCGAACTGACAATTAAAGCATAAATTGCTATGTGTAGGTTATGAGGGCAATTGGGTCGAATTGAGGCCGAGAGCTCACAGCATGGTCATGAGAGAGAGAAAAGGTGTTTGGGGCGGGAGGGGGGAAAAGACGAGGGCGAGGAGGGGCCTTGGAGGTGATGATGTATGGGCTGAATTTAGCGGGAGAAGCTTATGTTTGCTTCACGCGCATCCGCAATACGGACACGCTCACTCCCCCAAAGCTGGTTTTCCCTGACCGCCGGGCTATATGTAGGAGCACTTCATCTAAACCAACTCTCGTGACTTGCTGCCTTACGGGTCATTCATACGATTTATATTCCTTTGGGGTACAAGAAAGCCTACTCTGCAAGATCACTTCGAGACTTGGGCGATCTGTAGCGGTCAAGGTGCTCAAATGATGCACTCTGATCCTTGTTGCCTGCATTTCTGTAAGGCTTAACTATTCAACCCGTGGGCGGGAAGATTGTGTCCATGTTGCCGGAGGACAGTTGTCACTTATGCAATGGGGACGGGCTGCACCCCAACACCCTCCATTTTTCCTCCAAGCTGCGGGCCAACCTGGCGCCATATCGGCGAGGGTCAGCTGCCAGGCACCCGTCATCAGGAGAACCCGGGGACAGAACTCGTTTTCTATTGCACTCGCAAGGGAGCGTGGTTGGTTATGATGGGTGAGTGGCGGAGTGCCCAACTGCTCTGAGCTGTTGCGGGTGCTGCGTGGAAGCTTCCGTTGGGAGCTCCAGAACTATTCCAGTTGTTTTCTAGAAAACGTCATGGATTGCTTTAGTCGAAATCCACATTTTGGCTGCCGACGGGTGGGCGAGCTAATGATGCGCACCGTTTCATCCCCCCAGTCATCTATAAAATTTTTTCTTCTTTTTTCTTATTTTTATTTTTATTTTTTATTTTTTTTTTTTTTGGGGCGGCCAAGCCAAGTCGGCATGCTTAAGATGTAACGATTTAGGCTTGAAGGAACTAAACTCGGTCAATGAGGTTAACTAAGAGTTAGTTGGCTAGTCATCTACTCCATGCAGAGTAGTTATCTCTCCGTTCAGGGTGTCTTGAATGAGCAACGGAGAATTCTACTCCGCATTCGGTGAGCAAGCGCATTTGGTACAGCTACGAAACTGAGATCCTTATGTATGGTATGTGTGTAGTGTACAAACGGAGTACTAAATGTGATTTAATTGATGTTTGAAGGCGAATGAAGGGAAGCTTGCGAGCTGTCCGAAGATCCAAGAAGCAACGCTGGTTGCCCAAACTGCATCCGTTCCATGGGGTAGCTGTGAGCTTTGTGAGTGGTCGACCACCTTTCCGACAGATCCCAAACAATGGCAAAGGTGGCCATTTTGTGATCAGAAATCGTCATCTGAGTGATGTGAACACCAACCTGAGGTTAAATATATTTGCCCCAAGCAACCGTCCGGAGCTATTTGTGATCCCGTTGGACGGAAGCAAAACTGTGGCAAGACTCAGGTGGACCATTGCTTGAAATCCCAACCAACTCCAGAAAAGAAAGAAAATAAAGAAAATAAAGAAAGAAAGAAAGAAAAGAAAAGAAAAGAAAAGAAAAGAAAAGAAAAGAAAAGAAAAGCACGCAGCTGTGCGACATCGCCCTTTCCTACCATCATTACCGCAGCGGTCAAGGCCCTACCGTCCATATTCTCTACCCCCCTTGCGGTGTACTATCCCCGAGCACCAACCAGACGCCCTCAATCGGTGACGGGAATACGTCCACGGACATAGCCTGTTGCGCCCCCTCTTTGTGCCAGCCTTCCCAAATACAAGCTTTCTCGGGCTCCAGGAGTCGAAGCGCACACCTTGGTCGCCCTGTCACTTACTTGACATATACTGGAACGGCACGATTCTCCGACCAACTTTCGCACGCGCCAGCAGGTCGCCCGTTCGTGATATCTATTCTCGAGCTAGGGTGTTTCGAGGAAGTAAAGGCGACCGGGGAATGGTACCGTTCAGAGCAAGATTGAACATGGGAGTGTACACGTTTCAGTGGTACGTCAAAGAGGCTGAGACCGGCAAATAATGGTTATTTGAGAACGGAGTGAAGAGCAGAAGACAGTTATGATGGCCCAGAAATTTTACAGGATACCTGTGGTGCTGGATTCTCGATCTGGACCCCCTGCACGCCTCTTTGGTAGCACAATGGCTGTATTCCCTCTGAGCCAGTTATGCAAGCTGTCTGCATGAATTAAAGCGTACGGCGTCCTTTGCAAAGGGAAACTGACCTATTCTTCGATCCCGGCAATGTAGGTTGCGCCCGGCGAACGAGGTGTATGTCACCGGAACATTTGATAATTGGAGCCGGAGTGTTAAGCTGGATAAGTCGGCAGATGGCCACTTCAGAAAAGCAGTCGAGCTCCCAGAGAGCAACGAAAAAGTGCTCTACAAGGTATGACTGGCCGGCAAGCCGTTCGCTTCTTTGTCCTGTTCTCTCCTTGCCTCCGTCTTCCCTTCCCCGCTCTCTCCTCGTCTGTCCTCACCCGCCGTTCCCCTCCTCCCGGAAAGGAGCTGGAACCTGCAAAGAGTCATATGATGGTGCCTTAGAGTTTTGGCTAGCGAGACATCGGGTCGAAAACGCAGCATATGGAGGCGCAGGAGGAGAAATGCAGCTGCCTTGGGGCTCGACGTTGCACCCTTCGTTACCGACAACAATCCAGGTTGCAGCGCGCATCTCCCTCGGCTCTGCGCGCGTGTCTCTGTGTGTGTGTATGTGCGTGGAAGCCGGATAGCGTTCTTCGGCCTTCCCTCGTGGCCGCTCGTCGTGCCTGGAGAAACAGCGGTTTCGCTGGCCTGGATTGTGATCAGAACTACGCAGGGTACCCAGCAGCTAACTAAGTAACGAACTACCCCACACTAAAGCGTGTTTTGCCCGCGCGCGCGTCTCTCTACAGTATGCAGTTGGGGCCCGGTACCTTCCAAGCTTGGTGCGCCCATCAGTCCCTGACGTCATACTCTGATGTGGGAGCCAATCCTGCCTTCCGCATCGGCGCTCTTGCTTTAAAACGTCCCAGGCCCACCCAAATAAGCAAGAACGCAATTGTTGGAAGGGAAGGAGTCCGCACTCCGAGCTCCTTTGACCTCGTTCCTACCCCTCCCTTTTATATCTTTTTTTTTTTTTTAATCCCCCACCTGCTTTGGCTTCCGGTGCTGCATCAGATATTTTTTTTTTTTTTTTTTTTTTGCAAAGTTGATTTTACTTATCAATCTCTCGTGCAACCGCAGTTCGTCGTCGACGGTCGCTGGACAGTAGATCCCACCGCTCCCCAAGAAGACGACGGGAATCACAACATAAACAGCGTCCTGCTCCCTGATCACATCAACCCTTTCCGTCCTACCACCACCACATCGACGAGTGCCGTCGCGCCAACCGAGAAAGCCGCCACAATGTCTGCGGTGACACCGGAGGATACAGCCGGAGGTGTTTTTGAAGAGATGTCGCAGGAATTTTCCGAAACCCACAAATCTGCGGCGCGGAGAGTATCCCAGTCCGAAGAGGCTGGCCCAATGCCGTTCACTATGTCGTCACTTGCCCCAGAGTCTACAACTGTACATCTCGCCAAGGACGTTCCATTAGAACCCAAAGGAAGTGCTCCCGGTGGATTTCCAGAAACGCCCGATGTACAGTCACCGGCAGGGGATGATCAGGCGTTCATCAGCCCTCTTCCAGCCACAGACGGCATCGGCAACCCGATTCACTTGCCACCGGGCCAGAAAGTGCCACATCCATCGAGTTTAACTGACAATACAGTGAATTCTGGCATCAAGACAGATAAAGCTGGATATGAAGGGGATGCCAGCGATCCCACCATGGCGGCCATGGCGACCTCTCGAGGCTTCGTTGGTTCTCAGCCTGTCAAGGTCAACCCGCCGACATCCGGTGGTTCTGCCTTCATTCAATCTGCGGCCCCGACCTCGACTACTGCTGCTTTAGCCGCCAATGTTCCTCTGGAAAAGTCCAAAGCATCTGGAACCAAGGATCCCCACCAACCAGCTCCAGATGTGCCAGAAGTTGTGAGAAGATCCCTCAGCGATGCCCACAAAGACCCCGAAGCTGCATGCAATGAAGAAGCGGTTATGGAAAAGAAGGAGGTCGAGCAAGAGTTGCTTCGAGACGTTAAGCGAGACGAGTCAACCGGTGAACCTGCGCCTGTAATAGCTGCAGGATCGTCCGCAAAGGCTCCAGCTAGCACAGCACCCCTTGCGAAGGGTGAAGCTGGAGATGTGTCGCCAAAGACCAAAGAGCGTGCTGAGGGCTCCACAGCTGCACCGCCTCAACAGCAAACCACAGCACCTGGCCCGACGAAGACGACAGCCCCAGAGACCACTGCGCCGGGGTCGCAGCAAGCTCAGAGCCAACCCACCGGGACCCAAGCCGAGCAGCCACCAGCGACGCAGCCAGGACAGACACCGAAAAAGAAAAAGAATCGTCTTAGCGGGCTCTTCTCTAAGTTGAAGGAAAAGTTGAAGTAGATTCATCAGATGCTCGCCCTTGTATCATTTCCCCCCGTTCCTTACAGATGAAAATTGGCGTCTGCTTGTCATACTTCTAATTTGTGAGATCCCTCTTCTCCACCTTCATAAGCCTGTCTGTTTGATCAAGTACATATGCATGTTTGGGATCTAGGTTTCATTAAGATTGTATTTGGTTCACGGGAGGACCTTTTCTATATTTTTGCTTTCGATTGTTCCAGATTCCCCCGTTTTGTCTCACACTGTTGATGTTTATCATACATGTAACTTCCCACTTCCAAGCTGGCAATAGCACCTGGTGGTACTCCAGGAAATTGATGTGAAATTCTTCCCTCTAATTTTGCCCCCCCCCCCCAATCTCTATGGTCCATGGGACCTTTGAAGAAGATTGCATGCCTCTCCAGTCAAATTTCTTCTTGCATACCATTTTGATTCGGGGCTGTCACCATGGTGGTGATGAAAGCATTTAGAGGAATCAGTTGCTGCTGAAGCTGTTCACACCTTCCATGAAAATTATTTGGCGGTGTTGAATTTGTCTAAGAAAGCAGAATAAGGCTGGATTGCGCAGACATTTTATCCCTTGAAAAAAAACAACAAAAGATGGGGAATACTGATCAAATGTCTCAAAACAATTTTTGGTGATGTCTCCCAAGTTTTTATTAATTCCAGAAAAGCACCTGACCAACAGATGATGGTAATATATATACTATTTACTACCTACGATTGCTAGTGAATTCATTTGGACCATGTGCACTCGACCCCCCATCACCAGAAACACCATTTGTAGGAACCCAAGAAAGAGATATGAACAGCCTTCCTTTGTATGGGTATCTTTTTGCCCTTTTTTTCTTTTTCTTTTTCTTTTTTTTTTTTTTAGAAAGGAATACCCTGGCTGATAATTGCGTTCAGTTCAACAGGCATTTGGAGCACACTGCGGGAAGATGGTGAAGCATTGACATATAGTTGTTAGCCACCTGCATTATGAATTCAGTCTCGTGATGGCTTCAGCACTCACCGCGCGCCAATCTTGGTGGCCCAGCATCCGCAGAACAATGAAGCTGGATAGCATATGATGGCAGAGAGAATCCCTACCGCGAATCCTGTAGATGTTCTAGGTGTCATTCTCCGTGCATGCATAAAAGGAGGAAATGCACCCTCCGTATCGGATGTACGGTGCATAGATGATCGGGATAGGGCGGGGGCGCGGAGTCCTGACGTACCCAGCGTTGGTCCTACAAATTTACACCGACAAGGATTTTGGTCGGTGCCGCATTGAAAGCAGATGATCGGGAAGGGAATCCAGATCACCATGTTAGCAATATGATATGGAAATTGATCATGGAAAAGATGTGGTCCGTAGGTATGTGGAGGGTTTTAACGGTAGAGCAACCTTTTTTCTATTTTATCTTTCCTTTTTTTCTTTATACTGCCCATTCTTTTTTTTACTCGGCTTAAGCATGGAAAGGAATTCGAGCTGGGCGGAAACTGTTTTTAACTGGATGACGTTGATTACCAAATTTCCAACCTGAACAAGATCAAGGAAACGATGTCAAGCTTCGGATCCGACTTGGGCCAGATGGCTCTCAAAGATGGGTAACCTTGTTACTGAGCAGGGAATGTTAACTGCTGGGACGAAACGCAAATGGCTTTTCTTGATAGACTTTCGTCAGCTGATGTCGAACTTCTTGAATCTCAAAAATAGACAGCCATGGTTATGCGCTGAGGAAAACGCACTTGTTCAGGAACCAAGCGGGCTGACGCGTACCGCTGCGCGTTCGCTGCAAAAGGTTCGGCCGGCACCTCGCAAGTCATTCTATGGTGAAACCTGGAAAATCAGCGTCAGCGTGTGCGTTCTCAGCAGTCGGCTGCTCCATCCGTAGGTATGGGACGCTTTACATTTCCACGTGGCTCGATTTGTGGCTGATGCACAATGAGCAACCTTGAAAGATACCACCAGTATGCAATGCCCAGCGTTATATAACTACAATACAACTGCAAAACCCGCCTCTCTCACATTTTACATATGTATTTTTAGTCTCTCGTCTTTGTGCACGACCCATCACACACCTGATTGGAAGGCCGGGGTCGGGGAATCTTGTTTCCAGCACGCGGAACTGTTAGGTAATCCAACTAGCACCTCGCTCACGTGACCCACATAGATTAGCCGAGATTCCCCTTTAGGTAGCTTAGTGAATAACAAGCATACAAGTCCTCCATCAGGTTATAGCCCTTTGCGCTGAAGAGCAAGCGTATAAGGTTGATTTACAGCTCAATTGGATATTGAAGCTTACGATCAACATCCTGAACGGTTATCCTTGTGGATAACGAGGTTTTACGAGCACAAGAGAGAGCGTACGTTGAGATAGACGCCTCCTATACGTGCAACCCCTGTAGCTTTCTAGCACCGAGCTGGGGAGCGAGTTGAACCCTGTAGCTTTCTGGCACGCGACCAGAGAGTGAGCGAAACGCCTGCTAAACGCACCTAGCAAGCAAATCGACCACCTGGCAACGCCAAAGCCATGGTGAACCGTACGGACGAACCGGAGCACCGAACTCCTGACCGGGAGGCTCCAACAAACCTCCCTACACCCCAAACCGAGCTTAGGCGGTCGAGTAGGCTCAGAGGCAGCCCGCCAAACGACGAGCAGGAGCCTAGGGAGGAGAGTGAACTCCAAATGTTGCGCAGAATGATGCTGAATCAACAGGAGATGATGCAAAGGCAACAGGAGACAGTACAACAGCTGGCACAGCAAGTGAACCTCCTATCAGGCCAAGCAAGCACCGCAAACGCACCTGCAACAATGCAGGAGAACCTAGAGCACGAAGCTCAACAAGAAGAAGAAGAGGACCGAGAAATAGACTCTGATGAGGAACTAGAAGAATATGTCGGCAACCTTATAGATACAAATACGCGAATCGGCAGAGCAATCACCCAATTCACGAAGATCACGAAGACGGTGAAGAAGCCTATGACCCTGGCTGGAGCCAGCAACTACCTAGCATGGAGCAAAGCCATCCTAAAGGTAGCCCGCCAAGTAGGTGTTGAGAAGATTATCCTGGAAAGGCAAGAGACTTCACCACGGCCAGAGCGCTTGAAGATTTCACAATACTGGAACGTTCAGAATAATTGGCTACACGGCCTAATCGACAGCACAATATCTGCACAAGCCAGAGAACACTTCGAGGAATCGGATAGCCTTAGTGCCTACAAACTCTGGGAAGCTGTAAGGACAGCCTTCCAAGAGAGACCTGAGATACAGCGGGAAAGCCTACTTACGGAGTTAGTAAGAATGACACCACAATCCGCTGGCTCAGAAAGGAATTATATAGAGAGATTCCTAGCAATCCGTGGGGAATTTGAGAGATTAGGGTTCAAACAACTGGACCACACCCTACATGATATCTTGAAGATGAACATTACGTCCCGATGGAGAGAGTTCATACAGAACCGATTTGATATGGCATGCCAGAGCGGAACGAACCTACCGGAGAAGGATTTGGAAGGCCTACTGAAGGATATCCTCCACCGAATCCCCAAGAAAGACCTGAAGAAAGGCGGATCTACAAAGCCAAATACAAATGCAACAAGCTCGGATCCCCAAAAGTCTTACAAGAATACGAACTCCGAATCCAATCCAGAGAAGAGCTCACTGCAGAACTGGAACTGCTATATTTGTGGCAAACCTGGCCATTTGGCTAAATTTTGCAAATCTAACAAGAATTCGAAGCCTAACGAGCCTAAGGAAGACTCTAAAGGCAAAGGCAAGGAAACAACTACGGTTGCAACGGACAAGATCCATTCGGTTCACGAAGCAGCCTTCTCTATGAAAGAAGCGCGCGAATCCACAGACAAATGGATCCTTGACTCTGGAGCCGGATCCCACGCGACCTCACGTACGGATCTAGTTCAAATGGACCCAAAGAGCCATGCAACACAACTGCTTATGGCGAACGGTTCGAAATCAGTCACCAGAGGATTTGGCACGGCCAGTATCCAAACTGACAACGGAGAATTGAGCATTGGGGGGGTTAGAATCGTGCCTGACCTCCAGGTTAACCTCATAAGCTTTGGGAAGCTTATACGAGACGGCTTTACAGTGGAACAGCTTTATGTCGACGGAGAACACGTCTTCCTACTAGAATCGGCAGATAAAACACAGAGCTTCGAAGCTGTGCTTAACGAGGATGACATCCTAGTCCTACGAACGCCTAGGATACGCAATTTACTGGCATACGCGTTTCCAGTACCTACGAAACTCCTAGAGCCCTGCTATGTAACAGCAACTCTGGAGAATAAAGATAGAGATGACGCGCTTTTGGCACCGAATCACCTGGCAAGGACGCCAGAAATCAAGGAGGATACGATGGCCAATTGGCACAAACGCTGGGGGCATCTCAACGCCCACGATATAGCTATTCTAGCTAGAGATCCGAGAATGGCAATGCGAATAAAGGGAGTAAAGAAGCTAGGGTTCTGTGAAACCTGTGCTAAAGCTAAGCAAGCTCGCAACCCATTCGAACCTAGAACACGCTCTACAAAGCCTGGAGCTAAAATTTTTATTGATATTGCAGGTGGCGGCCGTACCCTATCCACAGACTCCGATCCTCCAAGCTACGGCGGAGCGAAGTATTTCCTACTTATAACGGACGATGCCACACGATACAGGTGGATCTACCTCCTGAAGGAGCGGGTAGAAGCTCCAGAAACCCTAAAGAACTGGATCAACATGATCGAAGTGTCTACCGAACGAAAGATCGGCACTATACTGTCCGATGGAGCTCCCGAATTGACGAGCCAACAACTGGCTGAATTCTACAGGAGCAAGGGTATACAACAGGAGATTACGTGCCCATATACACCTCAACAAGATGGAACGAGTGAACGAGGAATACGACTTCTTTGCGAGCGAACAAGAAGCGTACTTATAGACTCAGGACTACCCAATGAGTTATGGGGCGAAGCTCTCGCCACAGTCTCCATGATGGTGAATCTATCGCCTACCTCAGTGCCTCTATACGGATGCAAGAACACGAAGCCGTTGACACCCTTTGAAGCCTGGACGGGTCACCAACCCCATTGCAGATGGGTCCATAGGTGGGGATGTGACGCCTACGTGAAGATTTTGAACGAATCCTCGAAGCTCCAACCTAGGTCCAAGAAGGTCAAATTTGTAGGATATCGTGGCATGCACACCTACAGGCTTTGGGACCCAGAAACGAACAGTATAATGATCTCGCGAGATGTTATATTCGACGAGAAATTGGATCAAATCCCTACGAATTCGCTAACCGAAGCCGAATACGTTGAACTCCCGGAGGAGTACGATTACATAGATCCACTGAACGGCTGGCAACACAAGCTACTAGCTTACCTTGCGAAGGAGAAGCCAGAAATCATGAAGAAGCTCGCGGACGGCGAATTAGAGGCTTTAGAGCCCACATACCTGGGCGAAGAGCAAGAAATCCTCTCGGATACTACGGAGGAAGAAGAGGCAAATGGAGCTGAGCTTCCAGTGCTCAGTACGCGTACAGATATACCAAAATCCATCGCCGAAGCCAAACGCTCTGAAGAGTGGCTTTATTGGAAGGAGGCTCTAGATGTTGAAGTCTCCAAATTACAAGAGAAAGGCACCTGGATCCTAGTCGAGAAGGAACCCCAAATGCAGATCCTCTCTGGCAAATGGGTATTCGATAGGAAGCTCAACAACACGGGTGGCACAGTACGATTCAAAGCCCGTTGGGTCGTACGTGGATTCGAACAGCAAGAAGGCGTTCACTACAAGAAGACCTACGCAGCAGTTGTTAGTGGACCTACAACGAGAGCCTTCTTTGCTATCTCAACAGCCAAGAACTGGAAGGTCAGAGTCTTTGACTTCGTGACAGCCTTCCTAAATGGAACTCTTCCAGAGGACGAACGTGTATACGTTCAACTACCCACTGGATTCAAGCACGGGCGGGGTAACCTAGTAGGGCTCTTACGCCAGGGACTCTACGGGTTGAAGCAAGCTGCTAGGCTTTGGTATCAAGCAGCTACTGACTACCTGAAATCTCTAGGATTCCAGATCTCTCCATACGATGCGGGGTTACTCTACCACAAGAGGAAGCAAATCTACCTAACCCTACACGTCGACGACTGCCGTATAATGGGACCCAACGAAGCCGAAATAGAATGGCTCATTGAGAAGCTTCAGGAACGCTTCGAGATCAAGGAGGTTACGGAACAAGGCCGTTACCTAGGCATGCGGGTTCAAAAGCAGCCGAATGGAGACCTTTTTGTGAACCAGGAACAGTATATCGAGGATCTACTGACTGAATATGGAATGGAAGACTGTAAACCTTCCAAAACGCCAATGAAGAAAGGAATAAGCATCGAATTCGCGCCAGATCAGACCCTCAAAGATGGAGTTGACGAGCAGGCTACGCCTACGAATTACAGGAAAGGCCTGGGCTCTCTACAGTTCCTAGTTACGTGTACGAGGCCGGATATTGCATTCGCAGTCAATTATCTGGCGAGATTCAACAGCAGGCCCAATAGGGAAAGCTGGGCGGCGTTCAAGCAGATCCTACGCTACCTCAAGGGCACAAAATCGAAAGGAATAGTCTTCAAAAGGGATATGGATCCTGAAGGCTTGAAACCGGCGGCCAGTTCGGATTCTGACTGGGCTGGAGCCGACCCTGCGTACAAATCCACCAGCGGCTACATTATTACCATGAACGGAGCTCCAATATCGTGGAGATCACAGCGCCAGACGTCCGTCTCGAAATCAACGACCGAAGCGGAGTATTTGGCAGCTAGCGAAGCTGCTTGTGAACTAGTTTGGATCAACGACCTGTTGATAGACGCCGGGGTGATTAGTGAAGGCTCAGCAAAGCTAAGGAGCTCAAAATTAAGTGTTGACAACAAGGGAGCGGTTGACTTAGCCAAAGCTGAAGCTATAACGCGAAGAGCACGCCATATTGAGATTCGGCACCATATGCTAAGAGACTGGGTTCAAAAAGACGAAATCTCAATCGAGCACGTTGGAACCGACGCGAATAAAGCTGACGGGCTCACGAAGGCTCTTGCAATGGATCCCTACGCTCAATTCGTGAACGCGATAGGGGTGACGAGTTGATACAGGAAGATATGGAGGTTTATCAGTGAAGCCAGCGAAAATACGGTATCGCGGCGAAACGGAGCTAAGCCTAAAGAAGGAATAAATCTGGATTCTGTAATTAATTTTTATCGCGGATTTGAGAGATTTGGAAGCTTTGGATCTTTGTGGCTCTCGCTCGCTGCTGGAGCTCGTTGCATGGGGGGGTGTTAGGTAATCCAACTAGCACCTCGCTCACGTGACCCACATAGATTAGCCGAGATTCCCCTTTAGGTAGCTTAGTGAATAACAAGCATACAAGTCCTCCATCAGGAACGGTGGCTCATCTGTGGCTCGGAACGGAAACAAGCCTCAGAGCCAAGAGAGGGGGAAACCGACCGTCAATTTGTGGCTCAACCCAACAGCGAACAACGAAACGACATGTGGCTGGGGAGCCGGGATTGGGCCCGGGATAACGACAGCCCTGGGACAGGGTCCGGAGCAGGCATCGGAGTTTGCAACAATGCAACCTCTTTGACCCTCTCCTAGCGGGAAGCAGACGAACTCTCCCAGATATTTTCCTCTACGAAGCAGACCACTTAGCAAGGAAGGGGGGTAAGGGGGTAAGAAATTTTCTTGTCCATTCTTTAGATACTTTGTGTGGATCTTCATTTCCCGAGAGCAGAATTTCATTGGGACGATGCGGACGGATTTTCCCCTCAACCTACCAGAATTGACGTCTTCTTCGTCGACTAACCCGGATTAGTCCTCAGCCCTGCAGGGCCCAGGACGAGATTGGGTTAGGGCGCAGAATTCTATCGCAATGCTAAAATCAACACCCCTGTATCACGAACCACAACAGAGAGTATGGTGCATATATAGACTCCAGCCGGGCCCGCGGCGGGCACATGAGCACCTACACGCCCACGTGCTTATCTTCCTTTTGAGGTCGTCGGCTCTTGCAAATATCTTTGAATATATTGTTTGCCTTTACTCTCTTAGCTAGTTAGTTAGTTAACTGTTTGTTTGTCAATCTCTCAGTGCAAAAATACGTACTTTGTCTATGTTGAAGAGT